>NC_088098.1:204239468-204542499 GCF_036370855.1 Dromaius novaehollandiae | reverse complement strand
CATGCCTCTTGAGGAGCAATGCTGGCTCTAGCCCTCTGGTAGCAATGAGAAGAAATTTCAGGAAACAATGTAGAGATAGAGATTCAGGAAGTCCAAGGAAATGGTATAGAGGTAGAGAAAGCAGGCTGCAAAGTCGAGGTCCCAGTTGTGAATGTTCTCATGTGAGTTAGGTATGATCCATTGCTTCAAAACCTAGCTTCCTTTTTAACATAAACTCTATGCTTATTAAACATGGTAATTAAAGTATCAGCACTTTCAGCTTTTTAAAGTTTATTTCACATCTATAAAGGTATTTCTGTGCAATTTGGATTAATCACTGATACACAAAGTATTGAAGTATATTGACTTCTTTTGCAGTGGTTGGATGGTTTTCTATTGTATTTATGGCAACAAGCTCAAAAGCAGAACTAACCTAGAGCAGGTGCCTTTGCCAAAGATCATGGTGTACTTTTTTAATGTAAACATGCAAGGATTCATGGGAACATTCAGTGACCTCCACAGCCAGTACAGAAGGAGTCTTAATTCACTTGAAAGTGCTTCTGTAATTGGAATACATCTTTCTGCCAGTATAATTGAGGAGCTGATTAGCTAGACTTAGCATGGGTATATTTCATTTGAAATTACTGTTAATGGCTCTGGGGTGCCCTTATAAATGATTAGAGTTCAGTCTGAATAAAAAATACTAGCAATTTGTTTTTGTTGATGGTCATTGCCTTTGTCTCCTTACAACAAACACTTTCAAAGGGAAATATGTGGTTTATCTTGATTGTGGATATTTTCAAAACGAGATTTGAAATTCCATGTTTTACATTATGACAATAATGAACTCCATCCCCATCAATGACCAACTGGGCTTGAAGAAAGGTTTGACAAGGGCCTTGGCGTTGCAGCGCAAATTGTTGTGACACCACAGCGAGGGACGGAGACAAGCGGGGTGCCCAGCACTTGCTGGCTTGTGGAACTAGCGCTGGGTGCCTGGCGTGCCCCAAAGCAGCAGACGGTCGAGTAGGAGTCAAGAGACTCCAACAAGTCTCATCTTGGGACTCGCAGGACTATCACTCCACAGTCCAAACTTGACCATATGTGCATGCCATTGCTAGAGAAATTGAAGTATAGTCTGTAATAAGACGAGATGGCTATATGGTGTAAAGGCCCATGAGAAAACCTTTAAAGGACAATTCACAAAACAAGGCGGAAGAAAGATAAGAAACCTGAGCTTGATAAATCTATACAGTATTCCTCCAGATAAATTATTTGGTGTAGAGGATACAGCTGGTTCCCAGAATGAAACAAATGGTATTTGCAAGGATCTGACAAGAAGATAGTAAAGATAGGATTTCAGTGTGCCTGAACTGTGAAACTGAGCACAAAGCAATGGAAACTGAGGCTGTGAAAGCTGTGACTGTCGTGAGTCCTGAATTACAACAGAACAAACAAGATCCCTGTCAGCAAGGAAATTCCATGTACAAATGCGAAATACATCAAGAACTTTCTGCTGGTATTCTCCAGGGGTATCTGAAAAGGAAGCAGGTAGATAGCAGAAAACCTCAGAGCAGTTTAGTGAAAATTAATTTTTAGGCAGTGATGATGCAAATGTATCCTTACATAAAAATACGATTTAAATGGTCATTTTATTTCCTTTGTTGCTGCTGTTGTTTGAGGGATCCTTATGTTTATCCATGAAAAACACTGTTTCTATACTGTTACAGAAAATTGTGTCCGCCTTGGATGGGAAAATTTACTATTCTGCACAATTTCCTGAGTCCTCTTATATTGGCTCAATATGAGCTATCTAATCAGGCCTTCTCTTGAGAAATTTGCAGTAAATGCCGTCCTAACATTTGACTCAACTTCTAGTTGTGATGTGTAATGCAGTTACTTTGGGAGGTCTGTCCATTACTTAGTTTACCTTATTAGCATATAATTCAGAGAATGTAAAGCAAAAAAAAGCAGAATTATTTTACCATCAGAGCAATACATAAATATCTCAGAAACAATGAAGTTCTACACAGAGGTTCATGTTCCAATACTGCTGAAGCCCTTCCTTAATAATTTTTTCTCATCAGTGTTTAAAGCATCACTTGAAATATTTCCTGACAAAATGAACTGGGAAGCCAAATGTCCATATATCTACTAATGCATTAGCTAGAAAAACTTGGGTGAATATTGATACCTTTTTTAACTAATGCGATTAGCTTTGTTGGATAGTTTTTGTTCAGAGGGAAAAGAAAGGATGTTTATCACAATGTTTGTGTACCTCTCATGAACAAGTAACTAAGCTAGTCTCCTGCATGCAGCAGGAACAAACACTGTT
The DNA here is from genome assembly GCF_036370855.1 of Dromaius novaehollandiae. Taxonomy (NCBI): domain Eukaryota; kingdom Metazoa; phylum Chordata; class Aves; order Casuariiformes; family Dromaiidae; genus Dromaius; species Dromaius novaehollandiae. The sequence goes on along the minus strand of NC_088098.1, from coordinate 204,540,185 downwards.
CTTTGGCTTTTCACAATTCCCAAGTCACTCATTGCTGTCAACACTTTTTCTTTAAGGTAGGTTACATCTGAGTTCTATAAAAAAACAGCAACAAAACAAAATTGTACCGCCCCTGATTTAGGATGGTGGAATTCCTTCTGGAGTCACCTCAGTTTGTTGCTATCTCCATTGCCTCAGCCTCTTCCTTACTGACGTGTAACAAAGGAAATCATGGTTTCATCCAAATTACTGCATGGTAGGATTTCTGATACCTCTCGTTTCTTTCACCTAGATAATCACAAAATAGCAGGGCTGTCTTTACTGAGAAGATGCGAGTGGTAGATGATTATTCTGTGAACTCATTAGTGTGATGAAGTGAATGTACACCTGCACTGGGTAGAGATGAGTCAATTTCCACAGTAGCTGTATCATTACAGAGACTGAAATGTAATAATGAAAAAAGATCTCATTTAGTTAAAGGTTAAAACAAAGGCTTCTACCTCAAATGGCTTAAACATCTCATTTCAAATAATGGGTAAAATTCTTTTTCTTTTTTTTTTACACCCTTCCATTACTGCTTCTGCTAAAAAACAAAACAAAACTCAAAACCGCTTTTGAGTGAGACATGCATTTAGATTGAAATTGGATATAACATACAAAGAGGTCATTCCAGGCACTCTAGAGGAGTATCAGTGCATAAAGAGATCACTGAGGACTAAATAAAGGTAGCAATGCAGGTGTCCTTAATTGAATGCATATTTAAGTAGGACCAGGGTCTTAAACTTTGACATCTTTTAGTGCTTCAGTGTCTCAAAAACTTTTTCCTTTTTTTTTTTTTTTTTTTTGTGTTATAGCTGTTAAGAAGACCTCCCATTCTGACAGAATTTATACATATTTTTTGCAAAGACCAAAAGCCTTTTCCTATTGTTTAATGGTTTGTGGAATGTTCTGTCTAACTAAATTAGTTTGGAAAAAGTCACCTATGTGGTAAATCATAGCCCTTTGAAACTCTTCATGCTGTGCACATGCATTACGGATAATATTGACATCAATTCACAAGAACAAGGGCATTTAGAAATGCAACCTAAACATCACTTTCAAGATGTACTGTATTATGTGGAAAGAATGCCGAAAAATATCATTGTTGCTGTTGGCATGGTCAATGCTGCTCTGAGAGCACGTTAGCATTTCAGTGTTTCCTGAGCAAGGGCTGACATCTCCCACCCAGACCAAAATTACCAGTGTGCCCCTAAACTGAGAGGGTTTAAACTAAGAATGCTTTCCCTTTCAGGGAAAAAGCATTGAGTCTCACAGCAATTCCGGTGACAGTGCCCTTGGCTGGCCCAAGACCCTGTCCTTGCCCATTGCAGAGGCTGTTGGGAGAAGGCTGGAGAGCAGGAAGGAGTAAGGCTAAGGCAAGGATCACCTGAATGCTCAAGTCAATTCCTTAAAAGCCTGAGGTGATATTCCCTATTAAGGCAACCACAGAAAGGTTCTGCCAGTCCAGCTCAGTGAGCCATAGTGCGCTGGCATTTGGAAAATATTCTACTGCCCAGTGCCGGGAGGCTGTGTGGGGGATGAGCTCCTGCGGTGTTTCATATCTGAGACCTTGGGAAGCCCATCTGACAGTGTCTGCCTCTGGCTGCAGAGGCTCAGGTTAGTAGCATGGACACAGCACATGAGCTCACGGACAGCCTCTGTAACATGTATGTACTGCACATGGAAAACTTACTTACTCTTAAAACTTTGGTAGAAAATATATATAAATAAATCATTACACAGTGTGTAGACTGCTTTGCTAATTGTACTTGCATCTGGATGCTCCTAGATTAACACTGTAAATATTACTGTTGTGCATGCAGTCACCACAGTTCAGACCATTTTTCTTTTTTTTTTTAATAGATTTTTCCTTGAGATGTATTTATGCCAGAAGATCAGGAATGTACTGTGCCTTTTATTTTTCAGTTTTTTTTAATCTAATAGCAATTTTGCAATTTTTATTAAAATCACTACCGTCCACATAAGCTTAAAAAAAAAAAAAAAAAAAAAAAGATACCCATCTTCCATTTCTTTGAGTCTTGTAGAGGGTTTGAATTGAAAACAAAATGGGAAATAATTCCCTATCCCCATACGGTTTTAAATTCAATAAATAAGCTGTGTCTGTTACCCTTGACCTGGCGCTGCCAAAGTAATTACATTGAAGTTACTCTCCATGGCTGCTGCACCACAGAAGCACCAGAGGCTCTTACCACCACAAAAAGCAACCACGTGTTTTCAGGTATGAACCAGCATGATGCTAGTAACTAGAAACCTATGGCCAATTACAGCATGGTGCTATGTTGTAGCTTCTCTTTACTTCCCAATCTAGTTGTAACTGAAGAACTTCCAGTACTACTACAAAGTAAGCACATCCCCAATTTATTGGACATGACACAATGTAGCTAGACAATACCTTTACAAAAATACTTGAAAGCTATTTCAGACTTACAAATATATAGCTGCAAGTTCCTCTTCACTGGAAAATACAGAAATCTTATACAAGTCTCTTTCCTTCTTTTTTTTTAATATAAAAATAACAGCAATAGACTGTAAATTATGTCCATCACACTCCTGACTGATTGTTAAATACAGAGCAATACTAACATCAGTCCAGATATGTCTCAGTTAAATAGTAATATTTGGCTTGCTACAGAATTTTCCATCCAGAATCACAAAGCCTTTACCAAGTGCTAATGCATTACACCCCTATGTAATCCACGTGAAAGAAAGTGTGCATGTGCGTTGGGGGGGGGGGGGGGGGCATTTTACAAATATGGGAATTGAGAGACAGAATTTTTGTGATATTCAGAACATGAAAGAAATCCTGTATTGCAAGAGTTCCCCACATGGTTTTAACCCCTAGATTGTGCTTTTTCTCTATAACGTAGCTTGTCTTTGAATTAACAGCCATCGTCAGTGAAGGCTTTTGGATACATTAAATGCAAACTCTTCCAAAATAATATTTTCAGCCTGTTCTTTTTTCTGAATATCAGATGTTTTGCTTATACTTTGCTTATACAACTTTGTAATTAGCCAAATAGACACATGATCTGCATTAGTGAGCTTGAGAAAGGGTATGAGTTCCTGTCTCCAAGTAAAATTTAAGTTGAATGTAACCGTCACTATAAATTGCAGGTATAAGTCAACCCAATGATAATGCTTTTGTGTAAAATTGGTGTAAGTGAATTGGACTGCATGCAGTATGACTATATTGAATGATGAGCTTTGGGATAGAAAACTTCCAATTTCGTTTTTAACTGTAAGGCCTTCTAATTCTTAGAAACCCCTTGGCTAACTAACGCATGATGTGCAATGATGATAGTCCCAAAAGACTAAATTACCATCCATTGTGCATAATGCCAACATGATAGAACAGAACTGGACTGTTTGATGCCTCCATAGCCCGACTACCTGGGCATTTCAGGTAACGGTAAATGGTTGAAAAAAAAATCTTTTAACAGTTTCTGCCCTCATGTTTCTTCTATTTAATAGTGCATAATTTTTAGCAAGTGTGTTGTACTCTGCCTATAAAGGAATATATTTATGTTCACCAGCAAAGTAATTCCATATTTTATTATTGCAAATGTTGCTAGGCTCTGGGAAAATGGTATAGAGCATATTATTTCTTCTACTGAGTGGTCTTTGCCACTACTCTGAAGGTCTGGTGCCACATTGCAGATATGCCATCTCCAAAAAGACATCTAACAAAAGGACGGGTCATATGGACTACCATCCACCAGTCTCCAAAATTTCATTTCCTTTATTGAAAGTTTAAGTCGTGATCCTAACTTCCTGAGCTGTAGGTGAAAATTCATTCCAGTGAAAGTGCATTTGGTTCATTATAATGTCCAAATAAAATTATGGTAATGAGATTTTTATAATATGTATTTATTTCTACAAAGGATAAGATACATGGACTAGTATAGGTACCTTCCTCAAAAAAAAAAAAAAAAAAAAAAAAAAAACACCCTACAGCATCTTTTTAAACTATATAAGTTGTATACAGGGATGCAATTGTAACTAAATTTTTGTGTGTGTGTGTGCGCGTGCCTGCATGTGTGTGATATTACAGTAAGTATTTCAACTATGCATGCCCACTGTTTTTTAACTGTCAGAAAAAGCACTGCATGACACACTACTATTCATAATGACAGCTTTAACCTTACATATAGATATGCCTGGTAACAACTGCAATTAACTGCCTTTGAAATAGATTTGTCCATATTGGGCAATTAACAATATTTAGATTTATGATTTTCAAATATCATGTAAGACTTAGAAAACCCAGTTCCTTGGAGCTTTCTTTTTTTGAAAAGGGATTAGAGATCCTATTAAATTTCAGTATACAATCAGCTTTAGGCAGTATTTAGAAAGCAACAGAATTGTATACTCCTTTGAAACAAATTTCCTTTTAAAATTGTAGTGGTAACAATGCTGCAACCTATGAATTTTAGGTTTTTTCCCATGAATCCAGTATTCTAAGTAGCATTTATACACTTTCTGAACGTGTGCTGCCATGTACATGTTCATTTGGTGCTTTGCTTATTCAGTCAAATTTCACAGAGCCCACAATGGACCTGCCTGAATAAATCAGATTTTTTGGAAGAGAGCAATGATGAGAACATTGTTCTTAACTGGATGATATTGCAGATTAGAGTGTCAGACTGGACATAAAACAACAACATAGGGTATGAAGTGTAAAAGCATTTTTATCTAGTATATGAAAAACAGACATGTGGAAAATGTATGTGCAATATGCAATGATTGACTTATGGTACTGTCCATAAAAGTCTCACCTGTATAATACAAAGGTCTCTGTAATGGTCTGCTCATTTATCTCAGGTTTGATGGCAAAAATATTTCTTGTGCCACTAGATGTTTTTCATCTTGCATCTTGTTTGAAAGTACACCTCTGTGGAGTTCACTGATGGTGAGTTCTGGATTCCTGGAAAACTTTCTTTTTCCTCAATACAGCAAAAAAAGATTTTAGTACTGAACTGGTTGGGTGGATATTTAAATTGAGCTGTGGGAAAATGCAATAGAGTGAGACTATTTAAATGACATTGTGAGAACTTCCTCACTGATATGCTTGAATGCTAAATTGGTGGAACCATTGTACCTGTAGAGGTGAAAGGGTAATTTAGTTTTCTTTCCCAGAAAAACATGATCTATGGCTAAAAGATTTATGTTATTTTTATAATGAGCACAATTCACAGCAGCAAGAAACTGAAATGTTGCCAATTTTAAATGATGAACTAGAACTAAATGAAAGTTCACCACTCTCTGATATTCTTTATATTCTTTAAACCTTGAACAGAGGACAGTGGGCCTGACCAGGAAAGAAAATGCCAAAGTGTAGGCAAAAAAAATGCATCAAGGGAGCAGCACTGCTCATGTACTTAAAGTTATGTAAAAGCTAGAACAGGGAATTCAGTTCAGATGGCATTGGTACCTTCTGAGGTTTATTTTCCTCAAACAAATGAACAGCTAAAATTTTAACTCAGTTATCATTATCTATACAGTAATCTTTTACTTACGTGCTTCTGCTCAAGCATCTGAAAATCTATACTATCATTCTGTATACAAATAACTTCACTATAATAAATTAATAGCATATTTATCTGAAAAAACTCATAAATTTTAAAATAAACAACACCTAAAAATAACTTTTTTTTTTCTTTTTATCTTCCAAGGGGGAAAAGAGAATGAAATTAAAGACAAACCGCTGTTCAACAGTCAGGTCATCATGACACAGAGCAGCACAAAACAGTAAATCTAGCAATGCTGACAATCTAGCCTGGCAGTATATACAAAGGCTTTTGAGCCATGGAAAGTTGGGAAGGCTTTGGATATTGGCTCTGTGGCTGCAAGCTGATTTATCCAAAGGAAAGAAAGGTCAGCCAGCCACCAACAGCATGTGAGACAACACATGCTTATTTGGAGTTGCAGAGCTGAAAGGAGGGAGCGCAGCCCATTGCTCTCCTTATGTTTGTGCAGGTAGGAGAGGATGGGAGGAAAGGATCCCTACAGATATTACAGTTTATGCTACTGATATGCCACTGATAGTAAGAATAAAGATTTGTTTTTAGATAGATAGGAATGCAATAAAACAGCTGAGCTTCCCAATTAAACCAAATTATTGGCCGATGTTCTGTCAAGAAAACACAAAAAGTTTTTAGATTAGTTCTAACTTTAAAAAAACCCAAAGTTTAATTACAGTGATTTGTCGTAATGCCCGCGGGCTTGGTGCTTGCTCTTTGATTCTGCTTTGCAGAAGCAAAATCTTTCTTATCTTTCTGTTAGTTTCCTTGTTCAAATGCATTATACGATCCTTGAGAGAGACATATTTCCGTAGCTAAAAAAAAACAACAGAGAATTAAAGCACTAAGGCATTGACCGTTCAGAAAATACAAACTCAATTCTCATCTCTCTATTTTACATATAACACTAGAAAATAAAGCTGCAATGCAGCTGAAGGAACAGCTGGAGGCCAAAAATATCTAAACTTCAGTTTATTATACACACATATAACAAGACTGTTCCAAAAACCTCAAAATCAATTGAAAGATTCCCAGACTGCATTTCCTAAGGTCATGGAACAGCTGTTAACAACCAACATCCTCCCTCCCCAGTGAATGTCAGAAATGTTGATCCAGCTGAGATCTTTGAAAACGTGAGTTATGTGTTTGACCTTCTGAATTTCTTTGCCCACAGCAGGTATGACAGTCAAGCAACTCCAGGCCACGCGTGAATGGGTAGGTCAACCTGCTGGTGCTGGAAGTTTCTCATTCTCTGTCCTGCATTGCTACAGTTTTCCAATTCCAAACACAGCTGGGGCTGCTCCAGCCAAGCAGTTTAACTTTCAAAACAATCTTTAAAAACTATAAATACTTTTGAACAATTCATGCTTCTAAAAGCTGAATAATGACAGTAGAGACCAAAGTAAGCAGTTGAAGACTTTGTGGTTTTGTTTGTTTCACTTAAATATTAGCAGAAGGCAATACTGAAGGCCTTGGGTCAAAAAGGCATGAATTGTACAGAATATGAGAGGCTTAGCTTCAGGCAGAGCTTGCATAACTTAGCGTAAGAATTAATAACTTCTAGTGTCCTGTCAGAAAAATGAAATTATGCCTGCAATCTGCAGAATATGGCAAGCTTCTACACAGACAACAGGTCTAAACCTTTATAAATGTAATCAGGCACATCATAAATGCCAGAGAGCAAAAACTTTTTTTGTCCACCAAAACCTCTTACCACTAGTAATTAGTAGTTGCAAAATGCAACATAGGATGATGCAGCCTTTTCATACCTAGTTCAATATACACAAAAGCCTTAGAAGTTGTTTATTTAGACCTATTTGTAAACTTCAGGTTAAAAAATACCTTCATCTTGAAACAAATATAAATGCAGAGAGATTAAAAAAAACTCCTAGATAAAACTAGTTTGCTGATAATTCTCTGGATATGGCTGCAGTTTTGCAAAGTCACAGCACATAAAATTTCTGCAGGAGAAGAAAAAAAATCTTGTGTTTTGATTACTGTTAATGATAGCAGTATAATCTGTAGAAAATGATGGTACCAAAATAAAGACTAAAAGCAGTTTTAGAAACTGGGCTCAAAGCTGGAAAATCTCAAATTAATATAGTTTTGTCTAACTTTAGACAACCTAATAATGAATACAGTATTTTCAAAAGATATAGCAGCCACATGTATCCAAACTCCTCCTGAAAGTCCTGTGCAGTGCATCATTTATCATGATCCTGATGCTCTGGGAATTTTTTCTGAGAGATAGAGATCTTCAAAAAATATAATTTGCTATTCATTTGCTATTTATTCCCAAAAGACATCTGATCTTTCTTTTGGATGATGCCTTTGAGACAAATATAGAGTATTTCAGAGTAAGCTGCTATATTTATGGGACACAGTGACATGGCAGACACTTGGAACAAATTTTAGAAATTGAGTAAAAGGCAGATGAAGGCTGACCTACGGCATACTTAAGGCAAGCATATTGACTGTTCCACTTTCTAATTTCAGAATTAGGATGTAGAGGAGTAATTTTTAGTGTGGGAAGTTTCTGTTAACAAGTTAATATAAACAGTAATGTCTGTTTACTGAATGGTAAATCATACAGCAATGTTTGATTTACTAGAGAATGCATAAAAATATTTTTATTACACAAAAGCTGGATGGTTGAAATGAACAACTTTTTTAAACTGAGCTCCACAATTACTGAATGCAAATACAGATAAAAATCAAGAAACTAAAGCCTCATTATTCAGAAATAAAGAATTTTGTGTTATTTATTAAAACATAATTTCTTTAAAGATCAAAGTTAGAAGTCAGACTGTACTGAAAAAATGGTTGTCTCTTGGCAGTTAAAAATTATGAACCTAGTCAACTAACAAGAAAGTCCGGTTATGCCATTTTATCTAGAGGTGTTTCTTTTCCCCAGCTCTCGTGGGTTTTGTACTACTATGTGAGAAGCTGAAATGTTTTTATTCCCATTTGTAACACAGCTTTTTTCCTGAATGGCTTTAGGAAATGATAAATAACAAAGATATCTCTAGATCTATCTTTTAGATGGTAGTTCTCAGCTCCCATTTCTTCTTTAAAGAATCAAGACATAATCTTTATGAACAAATAAAAGCACTTAAACTTTTAAGGAGGGTCACCCTGATTTAATCAGGAATACTGAACTTCTGTCCAGTGGGTCTGCAGTTCTACTTTGCTCACATGACATGGATATATCTATACACATCAAGTTACATGCGACTGACATGATGGATGTATCCAATGTGTAAGGGGGGAAGAGCCATAATGTGTGGCTAACAAGTACCCCAGTATGATTCACTATCTCCTACATTGCTAGAGAACTTCAGTACCATTTGTAATGACTGGCAAAAATGTCTCACACTGTAATAGCCTTATAAATTCTTCTTGGGCTGTATCCATTTTTATTTTGTTTGAATACATCTACAATTTAGTGCTTCAAATGTATGAGTTGTTTTATACTCATCCCTAAGGCAAAAACACCACCACATTATCATTCTTCAGTCAAATATTTCATTTCCATGGTAAAATATGACATTCCCCTTGAACAAATAAAGCTAATTTAGTTCATTTCCTCTTTTACAGTTACCCAAATTATAACAGCATGCCTTTAAAGCATATTTACCTCTACAAAATGGTAATAAAATGAGCCTGATGTGTATCAAAAACTTTGTAGTCATATTTTTTATTTCTTTTTGCATTTAATCTCTCTATAATTTGATGTTAATGGTTGTCTGAGTATTCAACATTAAGATTCAAAACATTAAGGTTATTAAGAGTTGCACTCTCTGAAAACATTTCAATTTAAAGCTTCTGAAATGCAGAATTTTAAAGCTGACAAATTTAAGGTTATAGCTAAGTGATTTAGCTTTAGCAAATGCCAGACTTTAAAGGAAAATAGCACAAACTAAAGCTGAGTGGGTTTGCATACACATTAGTTCTGGCGTAACATACTTGGACGTTTTCATAAGCTTTCCAATTTTTGAAGGAGAAGTGCACTGAATGGTGTAGAAAACAGCACACAACTCAGAGTTTCAATGCAGTATGAGCACAGACAAGAATATGAATATATGTTTTGTTGCTAGCACTTTAGTTATTCGGGAAGATGCTGCAGTGACATCTACTTAAATCTGGACAGCTTATTTTGAAAGGATATTTCTGTGAGGCAGATTACTAAGTAAAAAGTGAAATATCCATGAGAAAATGTGGGCAATATATATTTTAATTTCTTCAAAATCTTTAGTATTACATACATGCCCACAGGTACCCATGCACATAATGTATTAAAAAGTTTACACCATGTCATATAAGAAATTTGAAAATGTATAATAAGTAAGAAAAATGTATAAGATAACTTCTTAGAAATCTGAAAGCTCTTCTCATTATCATTTGTATGCATATCTAAACAGCAACCTAGCCAAGTTTACAAAACATTTCTTTCAACTGCTGTGATTTTTGCAGTAAAAGGAATCAGGAACTCACAATATGTACATCAAACTTACATGGATTGTGTATGTTACAAGTATAAAGCAATAGGTAGGGTAAGTATGACAAATATACTGAAGTCCTGACATTGCAAAATCTTGACGAAAATAAACAAACAAAATATGACCAGAAATCATCTCTATGATAAGAGAAAAGACATTTCACTTTTTGTGAAAGAGAAGAGGTTTCACCATCCCTGCCAGAATCTTGGGGAGCTGGGCAGCAATCACCTCTGACATCATCTCAGGGAATTCAACACTTAGTGCACGGGATTGGAGAAATGTGTTCAGACAGAAGAGATGGAGCTGTTTCACTAGCTGGATTTAATAAAATACAAACATGATAAATCAGGCTATCAGTTATGTAGTCAGATAAACATGCTGTTCATCACTTCTACATCCCTCAGCTCACATCATTATACATCTATCTGTCATTCCTTGAATTAATAAGTGTACTCAGCATTCCCTATCAAAAGATCTTCCCGTGGCAAAAATCATAAATATAGCTAAAGGACACATTATATAAAAAGGAATGACTCACTAATGTCATTAGAAAGTAGTATCATCTTCATTAATGACATGCAACATGAACAATGGCACTTACTAAACAACTATTGGATATTCTATTTTATCCTGATGTTCAACATGCCTTGATGCTTGGAGGACAGAATTTATTGTTTCCTTGTGAGCTTTTCCATGGTTCTAATTACGACCATATCTGGGTATGTCACAAACATTAAACTTCATAAGCCCTTGACCTTTCAAAGTAACTGCTTAATAAAATTCACTCTTTCACTTCTTCTACCTTTTTTAACTGAGAAGTTTCAAGTTTATAGCAGTTTTTCTTTTACATTTGTGTCCTTTATGTTGTCAAAGATCATACTATTTCTGTCACCCTAGGCCTTAACACTATGTAGTTCCTCCAGGGTGATGACATATCTCTTTCTTTTATCTCCCATCTCTGTCAACCTGAGCTGGAATAGGGACTTGAACTAAGATACTGTATGTCCCAAACACTACGCTGAACATCACTCTGCTTGATATTTTGCAGCAAGTCTCACTTATTTGCTCCCATTGAGGCTATTTTGCATCAGTATTCAAAATGAAGAGATTGACTCTACAGCCAGTAGCCCAGAGTTCTCTTCTGGATGCTGTGAGACTCAGATTGCAAATTCTTACTACAAGTAAGGTGGGAAGACCTTTCATCCCAAGAAAGATACACCCAAACAGGCTCCTTGAGCACAGGGCTATCATGAGTAATAGACTGGACAGGACTTCTTTTTGCAAGCGTAAGGTGACTGACTGAACTCCAACTGCAGGGAAGGGTTTGGCACTGACAGTCCCAAGTGAAGACTGGAGTCTGACTACCATTAAATACTTGAAGTTAAGCTCCTTCTCCCGTTCAGCATTCTCTGTTGTCTACCTTAGCATGTAAGGATGCTTTTCTTACTTGTCTCATTCTCCTTGTGCTCTTATCTGAGAAGGTACAATATCTAAACTGTGAAAAAGATTTCTGTGGATGGCAGAAGTTCATGGAGAGGTTTGTGCAGTGGATCAAAAGATTCCAGACTACCTGGTGAACCACATAATTATCACTATTGTCACCTCTCTTAACTCCAATAAATAGATCTTCAAGTTATTGTGTTTTCTTTTTTCCTATCAAAAGGCATAACTAGTGATAATAAAAGGTTTTAGATGATATTTACTCACAAAGAATGAAAATAAAATACAGATTTGGTGAATGCAGAAGAATGCACACAACACACCATCTTTCCCTGAGATTCTAAGTCCTTCTCAACCAGCATAGAACTCAAAAGGAATCTTCCTAGACTATCTTAACACATTCCTCAAGTACTTGCTAAAATTGCCAAGTGTTGTCCTGTACCTCTGCTTTTGCCTCTCTTGCAGAGATATGCAAGCCATTACAAAATAATAGTCACATGGATACAGGTTTATACAGAATGTCACTCATTCCTCTGCTTTAATAAATGTTAAGCCAATAGGATGTATGTTAGAATCTCAGGGATGTGGAAAGGGTTCAGTTTCATCTTTTAAAACCTTTATGAATGTCTACTTCATTATTAGAGCTGTCAAAGATTAGTCACTTCCAAAATATAGACAAATACTTAAAAATTGCTTATAATATATAGGAACTGGTAGTTCAATTACGTTGAAAAACAATCTTGATTGTCTCTCCCTAATTCTTAGTAGTCTGACTTTAAAATTTGAATTGTCTATTCTTTGCATTTTTAAAGTGTTTTTAAGCATTCACTAATATATATACACACACATACATCCCTACCAACAAACATAATTAATAGTAGCAGAAATAGTACAACATCCAAATGCATTTTTCTCACACAGTTATAATAGTTTTTCATTTAAGAATGCCACTTCATCCTTCCATAAAATTACTTTTAAGACTTATTACTTCCTTCTGACATAAAAAGCGAAACAAATTAACGAGTAAACTTACATCGTGCATGGAATCCATCAGTTTTGTAAGCTGATAAAAACGTTGTGAGTTGGCTACAACGCCTTTCTGGCGCAAACCAATTGCCTTCACCAGTTCTCTAATGTAGCTTGTTCTCATCTCATCAAACTGGCTTTGACTTCTTAGACCTTCCAAAGGAACTAAAAAGAAAGCAGCACTTGTTTTGCAATCTATTCTGAACATAATGAGAGAGATTTAAAATAGAGGACCAGTTTATACTGTATTACACTGTGTACTTTATTATTATATAGCACATATTTCTTCCTGTTAGGCAATGACTGAAGAAACGGTGATATACTATAGTTAAAAGGATGTATCAACAACATTCAGCCAACTGTGCTAATTTCTGATGTCTAGAAATAGCCTTAAACTTCAGCTATACCTATATGCTGAATAGAAGAGGGCCAGAAGGACCACCCCTGACCTTAGGAAAAGTGTCATGGATTGGCTCATATTTACAATGCTGAGGGTCAGCCCTCTTTATAGCAGATTTATCTTCAAGAGATCTAGCTGAGTGGCTCAAAATGGAGTCAAGGAATGAACTAACTACTTCTTATCAATGCAGATGGTAAGGGATCCAGGGCTCAGGTTTACTGTTTGAACCTCTTTATTTAATAGAATAAATGTACTCTCAGAGTATTAAACATACATAGCAAGCTGGAGATAGCAGGAGGAGCAAATGGTTGAAATTACTCTTAAGGGTCAGTTTTGATGACCAAAATGAAGACATGGAGAGAACATCAAGAAACGAACCTCTTAGTGACTTCTAGTGACAGGATGATATCTGATTGCTGATGATAACTGCTGGTGGCATAGTAAAGAAAGAGGCATAAGCTACAACCATTACTTTCCTTGATTTGGAAGAGAGTAATCCACAAGTTTTATAACATATGTTGTCAAAGGCCCATAAGAAAACTTGAAAAAATATTCCTATCTTGCAATCAAATCTAAGTCCTTGCTTCATTATAGTAATCATTTTATTAAAACATGGGCTTGTTTCAAACATACTCTTTTTGAAAGAACTGTTACATTTCTTCCCCTTTCCTTTCTCTCTTGCTAATGACATTTCACACTGTGGGAGCAAATATAAGGGTAAGGATTTAGCTCACCAAACTTCAGACATTTACAGTGAAGGTATCTCCATCTGAGCTAGTGACAAGGCTGCCTGTATTTTTAGTGGGGAAAATCAGGCCAGGGTACAATGCATGTTAACTGTTTTAGAAGTAGGTTTAGAAAGAGATGAATTTCGCTTTACAGATACTTATTTCTCTTCACGGACTCTCAAAGAATCTTATGAGGACTAGCTCATATAGTCAAATAAATCACATAACAGTTATCTTTTATCTTAGTATCTAGTATACCTTCAACCTGATGTGAGTTTACAACTGGCAGATTTCATTTGAACCCCTTTAAAAAAACACTGCTTCACAATGACATTGACTCATTCAACACTAACTTCTAACTTCAGGTGATTTGTCACTTACTGGAATTAAAAGAAAAGGTGTGTTCTAGCCCTCTGTACAATGCACTGTATTGTTAGATGCCCAAGAATGGGATTCATAAAACAGAAGCCACCCAGTTCTGTCAAAAAGGAGATGGCTGCACAGGGGTGGGACCTAAACCTGAAAGAGAATTAAGTAGCAAACCCAAACCTGCACTGAGAGTTGCACTGTTCTCCACTCAAAAATCATATACCCAGTCCTGAAATCAGTTGCCTAAGTCATATCTGGCTGACTGTTCCTCAGATGAAGGTAATGGGGAAAGAGATATTTCTTTCAGGTAAACATAAAAAAATAGTTTCCCTCATCTCAAGTCCAGAGAGAGCTAACAAAGCAGAAGTTCAAATCTCTACCTTCCTCTGATTTATGTATAAGTCTCTCATTTCCTAGGAGATTGCCCAAGAGATGAAACAATATAGTTTGCCAAGGATGGTTCTTCCTCAGACTCTCCTCAGACAAATGAAAGTCTGGGGCAAGGAGAGAGACACACATACCCAAAAGAGCAAGTTTACTATAAAGTAAGTAGGACAAGTACTAAAGCACACAGCTGGGCTATAGAAGTCAGGTTCTGATGCCCTACCTAAAACAAAATTTAAATAAAAATAAAAATAGAAAATAAAAATTGTGATAGGGTCCACAGAAAGCAGGCTCATCCCAAAATACCTAAGAGTAGTCCAATTAGTTAGTCTTGTCAGTCTGACTTTCAGCAGCTGATGGTGACAAAATGATAGACTAGGTGGAACTTTGGTTTGTCTCATTATTGCCTTTCAAATCCAGACAGGCAAAGGAGGTATCTGAATGTGTGCTTGTCACATCTCAGTTGAAGGCCTGAACGGAGGAGAAGAAACATTCTATTCTGTGGAGAATGCAACGTGCTTAGGACAGACAAGTTGGCAAAAGTTATGACATGGAAAAAGAACAGCTTAATTTTTAAAGCTTAGGTGGTTCTAGGCATGTCTAACAGCGAAGTATAGGCACCTATGAAATATTTTTCATATAAAGTGAGATTCTAATGAAATTTAGGAACCTATGGGTTTAGGTGGTTCTATCTTTAACTTACATCTCTAAAACAACAATTCAGTA
Organism: Dromaius novaehollandiae; assembly: GCF_036370855.1. Classification (NCBI taxonomy): domain Eukaryota; kingdom Metazoa; phylum Chordata; class Aves; order Casuariiformes; family Dromaiidae; genus Dromaius; species Dromaius novaehollandiae. The sequence goes on along the minus strand of NC_088098.1, from coordinate 204,525,055 downwards.
AGTCCTTAAATTTCCTTTGTAAATTAAGTTAAAAGATCTCTTCCAGCAATGTATGATCTGTTTCACTAGAATTCTGCAAAAACACAGCCACATATATATTGTATAATCACAATAAGTTCCACTAAGCTATTAAGTGCAGAATTACATGATTTTGCACGCATAAATTCAACTTAAAAAAAAAAGGTAGCTCAAATGTGCTGTTCCTCCAAATATACATAAAGAATGCTGATACCTTTATTCATTGTCAATAATCCAGCAGAAATCTTACACAAGATTATGCAATGTAAATTAAAAAGTCTGAAAAATGTTAAAGCTAGAACTGAACTTATTATATGATTATTTTTCTCTTTTCTGGCACAGTTCTGCTTTCTTAAATTATATTCTTTTTGAACTATTCATAGTAATACTTCCTAGACATGTGTAGCCTTTGCTAGATGAAGCACTATTTAGAACTTTTGGGGCACTACTACAACACAGCACATTACATGTAGTAAATAGGGAACTGTAAAAAGGAAAAAAATGTAGAAAATAAAAAAGTTGGTCCACTTTCTGCAAAGATTAATTCTTCTTTCGAGACAGCTTTAAAATGTCGCAAGTACAATAAAAATAAAGAAAGTCTAAGCTATAGCAAACTGAGGGGAAAAATGTAAGTTTGAAAAGAATGTTAAAACTTAGGCTGGCATTTCCATTCAGGATTAGAAATGTATTGAGATTGTCATTTAGTTATGTTTAATGCAAACTATTGTTTCTTTGAAATTATATAAAAAGCAAAAATTAGTTCATCTAAATGATTAAATATAAGACAGAACGAGAGACTAACATTTAGGACTGGGTTTACTGTTAGTATATGAAAGCTTGAAATGGTCATACTTTCACATTTGAAAAGGATTAGGGTGAATACCACGACTAAAATAACAAAACTCTTAAACGAGCACTTTATAGAAAGGATTAGGTTATATGGCTTTTTTGAGCATAGTTTTGTGGAAAGTATTATATTTATACAGTACCAAAGTTTACTAAATGTCTCAGCAGCAATGGTTAGGTGTGCTCCTTTTCCCAAAGATCTGACAAATTGTTTTTCCTATAAGACAATAAGTGCAGAAGAGAACAAAAAGCAAAATTCATTGGCAGAAATACTCATTTTTTTAATTCCTTTGCTGCTTATATACATCCTCTTAGAAATTAATTTCTGAGAGGAGTGCAGCTGATAAAGAATGGTAGCTTGATGAATACTGTTAAAATGATGCACTCATAATTGAGAGGGAATGGACCTTTGCAGCATTTTTTGAAAAAATCCATTACGATTTGAGCTTTGTGGGATTGTAGCAGAACGCTGGAATATCACAAATGTATCTGAATTTCACTGAAATGTAAGACTTCTCTCCAATAGTCAGATAGACAAAGGAGTTCTTTTTGTGATGAAAAAGACGTGGAACACATTTAAAATAAGAATATGTTCAACACCGAACAATTCCAACAAAGCAACTGGAGTTATACCAGAGAGGAACTTTGGTCCACATTATTTTTATTGCTTAGCAGAGTGTATTGATTTTGCTATTATTTTAGTAATTTTTATATTTATATGAGCTAACATTACGTTCTGTTGTTGGCTGATATTTTAAGCATGAGCTTATGTAAATACCAGCCAAGAACAGCTTAAGAAGGAATAAATTTTAGTTCTTTATCTTCTACTGAAACTTTGCACAACCAAGAAATAGGTTATGCACGATTCACATGTCTCTTCTCCCACTCAGCAGGTACGCAGAAAACCAAACCTCACCATTCTTACAAATATAGTTTTAGAAGTTGTTTGTCTCATTTCTAAGAACAGCTGTACCATTTTAAAACTTCTTATCTGGATATTCATCACTGACAATTATGGTCTCAGCAGATGTACTTCTTAGTATTTTAGAAAGGGGTTCAGAAGCGAACTTCATCCACTTCCATATTTCCCAGTTAAAGTGGAAAGCCACTGTGTATGCTGGGATCTTAAAAAGACGTGTATGATTAGAGTGATCACAGATTTGCTCTCAGACAAACAACTAAACACAACAACATTTTCATATGCTGATATCTGGGCTAAGCTTGACCATTTTACAAATAGGAGAAGTTAGTCTCGTTGGACATGCCTGCTTCCTTTATTTATTTTGAGTAAGCATGCTTTAACTTCTTGGCCAGAATAAAGCCCTCAGTCAACAAATCTGACAATTTATTAAATACTTGTTTGTATTTCTAATACTTGTAAGCAGTTTTTATCTGTGTAGATTTGTTTAAACTGAAGAGCTTCCTGGATGAAATATGGCACACTTGCTTTGAAAATGGAGAATGCAGTATAGCTGTATGTCAAACTGGATCCAACATTTCTCCAGTGTTATACAGAACAAAACCAACAAAGAAGCACAGATTATTTGCTTCTTATAAATATTCAAGAAAAGATTTTTAGGTCTTGGAAGACTAACATTTTTTTTCCTAAAGAAGTTTTCCATTTATTAGAGTAGACAGCTTAGTAATTTTCAAGTAAAACAGTATTGTTCAAAACTCTAAACTTTTATTTGTAGTATGTTACACAGAAATAAAACAATTTTCTACCTACTTGTATTGAGAAGTAAAAGTGCTTTCATACATAGGAACTCTTCTTGGCTAACTTGAAGTCTGACAAATTCCTGTGGGAGCTGCCACATGGATAGACACAGTGAATAGAACGATGATTCTTTCATCCTCTGTCTTACACCCAGAAAAGGTTAAAAAAAGAAAAGAAAGAAAATAAAGAAAAGGCTCAGCTTCTAATTGCTTGAAGGAAATACCTTGTTACCAGTTTAATTACCACATTACTGAAATTAAGGGAAGAGATTATACATATAGAGAAAAAAAAGCAGATTTTCTGTACTTATGTTAGTCTTTCAATAGTAACAAATTTGCTATTATTGTGGATGTTTACTCTGTCGTTGCTGGTCTGAAAGAAACCTTAGAGGCTATCAAAACTGAATGCTAACCACCAAAAAGAGCGTTTATTATTATTTTAAGATGAAATAATAATGTGAAATATTGTAGTATTATATAGTAATAGTGATTTGAAATTGTTTTCTTTTACAAGCTGGCAGATTTTTGTTATTCTTTGAAAAGAGAACGCAAAATTGAAGATTGCTTGTTCCTAAGCCCAATAGGTTTTATAAAAACTTGTCATTGGGTTTTGAGAAAATGTATTTAGTATGCATTAAAATACTTTGCTGCAAGTCTAAATAACATTTTACCACTAACAGCAACCATACTTTTATGTTGTTAAAGAAATAGTTTAATTAAATACAAATACACAAAAAATGTTTTAAACAAATTTAGACCCTAACACAGTGTTATCTAAGAATGTGTGTAAATAGGACAAATCACATCAGCCAATATATAAAATTGTTTATTTTTTTGCAGCACTTATATCTTATTTTTCACTTTCAGATTTTATTGTTCAGAATAAATTTTATTGCATGTATCTATTGGGAAGGCAGTTTTCAACTGAAATGACTGCAACAATAGCATCCTAAAGTTTGTAAACTGAACCTGAAGATTCAATAACATGGGCTAATTTTACAAAGCTGCATTCTGATCTGAATGAATTGCAACAACAAATACAAGATTAAATTTTGCCCCATGAGACCAAAGGGAGTTTTGTCACTGGTTACAAAGGAAATTCTAACCTTCAGAAATTCAGATCAGTATTCCAACCTGACTGTAGATATTACTCCCAACAATGGAACCAGAAGATATTTTCAGTGCCTAAAAGACTCTTCTCAATGCATTGAGGGTTTTTGCTGCTGTTACTTTAAGTGGTACTGTTATCTTAAATGAAAATTCTTTCTTTCTGTTTTTTTTTCCCCCACAAAATCTGAACTGTTGCACAGCTTTGACATGAGTTAAACAAACTTTTGGTCTGTTAGATCTGAATGGACTGGTTATTTCCATATCTACTTCAGATCTTTCTTATTCTTTCCTGCTATTCCCTATTCCTAAGTGGCATCTTAGAAGGGTGATATTAGCTTTCAATGTTTTAGTATTATTAAATGTTGTTCTTAGCCATAATTTCAGACACTGGAAAGTATAAATAACAGTACATCTTTGTAGTGATTTAATATTAATTCATGAAATCATGTCAAACTAACAGTCCTGGTTTCTTGGTTCAAAATTGCTGCTACCGAGCAGGTCATTCTCAAGGAGCACCAGAACTGACTTCTGAACAAATTCTCTAAATGAGAGATTGGCTGTGAAACGATCATTGCTTTATGGTCATTTCAAAACAACTTAAGCGTGGGTTGCCACTATAGAAGGAATTTCCGCTATCTCTTCCCACCTCTAGGTACGCACTCCTGCTATTCTGGCATAAGTGCCTGTATGCCCATGTGATAAGTCAGGGCAGGGATCAGCTCCATGTGAAAATTAATTGTTTTTTCTCATCATTTTTCAGGTATATCAGTTTCCTTATCTGTTTTACAGTGCAGCCTGCCAGTATTTGGTCCATCTTAAGGGAAATTATGGGAATGCATCGCCAGGGGTGGGCAGGTTGGTGGGGCTGCCCTTTTTGGCAGCTTTTGGCAGTTACCTTGGCTTAAAGTGACTATGAAGGTACAACTTTAGGTAACACTGTAGACAAGGACGAAGGTTATATTTTACTGATATAAAAGCTAACTTTTTTTCCCAATAAGTAGCTGCAGCTATGATTTAGCATACCAATTACTCTTCATTTCTAACTCTTAGTTTCTAATGTTTCAAAGCTGACCCTGCTGAGATGTTCTCCAATTGAAAGAAGGGTGTATCGTCAGTCCGCCTTCTTCTCAATGCAGATAGACTTGGGCTGCAAACAAGAAGCCCTCTTGGAGGGCTTATCATCAGGGCTCATAAATCTCAATTCTTTTCTGGAAGAAAGTACTTAAAATCTTCTTCACCAGGTGGCAGCAGTGGTCCACATGTAGGGTAATGTTCCAGGACATGTTATTATTGCCTGAAGATATCTCACTCTATTTCCAAATGTAACCGCAAGCTATATCACAGAGTATAATGTGACAGAATACAGTGAGAAGTTCTCTCAATCCCTTCCCTTTAAAGTGTTTTGATTTGTACAGCATAATTAATATATATGGGACAGTAAAGAATTCATTACTCTATAATCTCATGGTGACTTGCAGTCATCTGAAAGAGAAAACACCAGGAGCTGTAGAGCCTGATCCATTGAATATCTTGTATAAAGAACACTGCTGGCAAAAAACTAGATGTGTACAGTTTTTAAGTTATTTTCAGTTCAGATGACAACTGATTGGATCTTTGACTTTTGTAAATTTTGGATTTAGGTGCCTACGTCTTCTGCAAACCCACCTCTTAATCCTTAAACAGACACGACTTATATGAAAACTTGCTTAATTTTTATCTCACTTTATAGTGGCTCTTTTAGGGTGTTAAGGAAAAATAAATAAGAAAAATATATTAAGGAAAAATAAATATATAGAGAAAAATATGTTTTACTATTCACAAAAACTTCCTGTGTATTATACCCAAAGTTTCTAAAATTAAAACGCTGGTAATATTAAGTTGCTGAACTGAAAAACTGACAAAAACAGAAACGCAGATTATCCAAATTCATCAGCATGGTGAAGGACAATCTATACCAACAATTTTCCCCAAAACCAAAGAAAAATCTCAAAATATATTATCCTTGATATTAGAACTCCTTCTTACTAAATTAGTACAATTTTCTAACCAGAAATGTGCTTCGGAAAAACAGGGTTTAATAAGAAAGTGTCAAAACTGAATGTTTTAGACTATATATAGACTATTTGCAACCCCCCCCCCCCAAAATAGTGACCAAAAAATAAATTCCAGTTAGTTCCATTTATTAAACATGATCTCAGAAATGTCTTAGTCACATAAATTCAGGTAAAGTGCGTTACAGCATCATTATCCTTTTTTTTTTGTCTTAGATAATGCAAATATTATTAGAACTCCTTCTGTTTGGCCACCTCAGCAGAATATTTGGCATTTCCAGACAATCCTTCCCCAAGTTACTGAACTTTGAGTTCATGAGTTTGAGTATGATCAGAGCATTTTCTTCTGATGTTAATTTTGAAACAACAGAGTAAATACAGAATGAAATCCTAGCCTCAATGAAGTTAGATTCTTGTTAACACAAACAGGTTCAGAATGTAATTTATATTATGGAACAGCAGAGTCTACTTACTCATTTAGTATCAAATCTGGTGCAAAATATAACATCTGACCACTGACATGTTTGTATGATCTCCATCCCATTGCAAAAACCATTAAACTCATCCAGGAATACTGGATGAGGGTTATCTGATCATCAATATGTAAATTCCGAAATCCTGGAAATGAAATAAAAGGTTAAAATATTTTATAGTCCTTATTTAGACACTAGCTGAGCAGGTGTTCTTTAGATCACAACTTTGTGCATAACATGCAACTGGGAATAGCTAGGAAGCTTTGTACAGCTAGGAAGGAAGCTAGGAATAACTAGGAAAACAAGTGCTTTTGAGGATGTAGCTCTAGGAAGCTTGTGAAGTTCATACAATAACTTCATGGTAACAGCTAACCTCTTCTTTTTCTATTCCAGTATTTTGAAATGATCAAACCAAATTAACTTTAGCAGTCAGCAGTGACTGAATTGTATTTGTATTTAGGAAATAGGAAGGCATCTCATTCTCCTTTAGTAAAAATATTATTACATCATCAGTGTAATCAACTCTTATCTAATAAATCTCGTATTTCAATGTTATTTACAAGAGATACAGTTGTAATACAATAACCATCCACCTATGAATATCTGTCTTGAATTCAACTACAGGGAAGTGTTTTCAGTTGTGAGCCACAGTGGAAGATGATGTATACTTTACTTTATAACCTTTGCTCTTTCATAACTTTGAGGATTGTTACGAAGCAGCAGAGTCAATCTAACAGCTTCCTGCCGCTGAAAACAGTAGTCCATTACCTAGTCCTGTTACCTCTTTTAAGCCACCTCTGGCCTTCATGTTACCCCTCAGCAAGCTAATTCAGCTGATGAAGCCATCAGAAAACTACAGAGGGGGAAAAAATATTTGATTTGTTCTCACTTAATGAGATGAATCAGTTCAACTAACAGGTCAGATGAGAGCAAGCTGCAGTAGGAAGCAGCAGCAAATGGGACTACCCCTTCCTGCAGCAGTGAGATGTCAACTTGCACTCACATGAAATCATATTTCCAGGTTTTCTGCTCAATGTATTGGCTTTTACAGATCCCAGGGACCCCCGTAGGGACCAGATTAGGTCCGTATGAGCATACAGACCATGTAGATACATAACATGACTCTTTTTTTTTTTTTTTTTTTTTGTGAGCCAGGCCTGGATCTTCACAAATTCAGTTACTTTTGGATAACAGTCTATTTGTGAGGTGCTTAGTCCTAGCCAGTACTGTTTATTGCAATTTTTCTCTGTTGTTTTTAAAATTCATTTAAACCAGAATAAAAACAGAGAGCATTCAGAAATACAAATATTCCCACGCCAAAAGAATGAATAACAGAGTAGGAGGGGGTAGAGTGGAAAGGCTACTATAATGGCCAGATACAGGAATACTGTGGGCTACTGTTGTTGTTTTTTTAATGTCTAACTATTTAAAGGTTTTCCTTTAAGTAGGCTGTCCTATTAAAATGTATTTTATTGGTGCATAAATTATCTGATGAAGTGGAAGCTTAATCCTTGTACAATTTGTTAAGAATTAAGTAATATGCAGACAACAGACAATGTACTCTTTTGACTGCTCGTCCTATGACATATTTGCTTAACTAGAATTCACTATATATAAGAAGTGCTCTTACCTGGCAGCAATTTAGACCATTTGACTACACAAAGAAGTTGTCTCTCACAAAGATGATTTAGACTCGTCAGCAAGGAACTTGGTGTTTCAGGCTTTGTATTGTCATAACCAGCATAGACAACTTCTGGCTCAATACCTCGTAAAACACTTATCATTGGGGGAACAAACTGTATTTCTTGATTTGGAGAAAAAGACAGCCTCTGGGTTAGAGATTGGCTTTCATCTTGAAGGGCTGCTGGCTGCTGGAGTGCGACATCTAATGTTCTCACAACCTTAATTTTGTTAAACTTTTTAAATTTTCGACCTGAAAAAGAAAATTGCTGACCTGTTAAAAAAAATTAACCAGAAACAATCTTTTTCTAGTAATGATAGATAACATTTTTAATCCATACATGGAAACTAGAACTGTCTTCTACATAAGTTTTCTCTTTTTTGTTTCATGATTTACATAATTTTTAAAAAGTGATGGAAAATTCTTAGTTTCCCCCCCTTCATATCCTCCTCCCTGCCCTGAGAGACGAATGAATCCACCCTTTAAAATTACTGCCATGAATTCTAGGTTAGAGTAACCTGATAAAGTGTTCTCTGGTTCAGTTCCCACTGACATGCTGACAGCTGAGCCAACTGTCTCTACAGTTCAGTTTCTGTTCAGTGTTACTTAATGATGCCATTTCATTTTTTTCTCTAATATTCAGAAAAAAAAGCAAGTAAATTAATTATTACATGTAGAAATCCCTTTCCTCACAGTTCCAAAAAAGCATTTCAGTCTCATGGCTAAATTCTATTTTGATGATTTGTAATGTTACACTTCTTGTTTACCAGAAAAATAAAATGCAGTGATGAGTGAAAAGTCAACAAATAGTGTGAAACCACATGTCAACACTTACAAATCTCTTCAGTTTCTAGAGAATAATTTCACTTTTTCAGTAATTGTAATTCATATTTCCATGCTGCAGTGGTTTGAAGAACAGTTACTAAAATATAATAGCTGAATTGCCTTCCCTAGATAAGCACAAGTCAAGTACGGCTATGTAAATATACAAAACTCTAGGTAGTAATTCTTCAAATTTCTTTCATGGAAACATTCTGGAGGACCAAGGAACTTGAACCTTCTGGGGTTCAAGGACAGCAACCCTCAGGAACAGATTATCACATTACACATTTCAATAAAAACACAAATCCATGTAGAGGTGGCTGCACGGAACATAATCACTTTAAATAGACCCTCAAAGCTGATGAAAACCCTAGTAAAATCATTCACTTCCTCAGTTCTGCCAAAATTGTTTTGCTTAGTAAAAAAAGGGTGTCAGAACAAATAAAAAATGCAACAAAGATGCTGATATTTATGGTGTGATTTATGTGACACTAGGTCAATAAGAGAAAAGATGCAGTGTGACAGTAGACAAAGAATAAGTCATTCTGCCTATGGAAAAGAAAAAGCTTACATGTTTCAACCTTAAAGAAAATAATGAGGAAGGAGAAGGTTCTGCTGCAAGAAAACTCAGAAATCACATGGATATTTTTACTTTCGTAAGAGTTTCTGCATACTTAGTCAATAGCAGAAAAAGAGAGAGAAGCGCAAAATTTCACTGAATGAAAAGAAAATCCATCCCTATGAAACTGCTGAACCATTGAGAAACTTAGTTTTGAAACGGCAATATGCAAAAACCACTCTAAAAGTATATGAGGTAAAAGGTAACAGAAGATATCGGTGTATATTTACGTGCCTGAATTAAAATCCAGCTTATATCATACGTATCATATTATCTTTTGAAACCTTTAAATCAAGTGGTACTTTTATTTGCGAGTTGAGAATTAGTCAAGGAAGGAGACAGAAATATATCTCCATCTCATACTGCCTTCTTTTTATTTTACTTTAAAGTAGGGCTGCACTGTCGGAATGCAGCCAGCGCACACCGCTGGCTCTAGAACACTCCCTAGGAGTAGAGAGGTACACCTAAATGTAGGCACATGCTCTGAATCCTGTGCAAAGCTTCTTTCTCAACCAATTATGGAAGGAATCTAGAGATGCTAGCTAAATCAGCTTTACTTACTACTTTCCTCCTTAGAAAGGAGGAAAACACAAGAAACATAGGAAAACAAAAAGGTTCAATAAAAATGGTTTTACTGAGGAAGGTGTCTACTCCATTTTCCTCAGATGCTGTCTTATAACATGAGATAGCAAATTTTATGCAAATTCAGTGTTGCCATTTTGGAAGATCTAGGATGCACATTCATGAGAATTAAACTGACTTGTTAAAAATATTCGTTAGTAAATCAGTAATAAAGCATCAAGTAAGATTAATACACCAAACATGGAAAGATTCCTTGAGTTATTTCTAAATATTTTATACAGAGCTAATTCTGCTGTTTAAATTAATGCCTCTTAATGTTCATTGGCATAACCGAAGCGGAAGCAATCCTCATGTTTTTGAGCCAGACAGGGTTGAGCAGATGAATGCAATCTAAGATGCTAAAATCATCTTTCTTTTTTTAATTCTTTGAAGGGCTATCCTATCATAAATATCCATATTTAAGCATTTCATATGCAAAAAAGATGTGCAAAAGCCACTAAACTTGAAGTTAAATTGAACAGTATCTAAAATCCAAAGGAAGTATACTAAACACTGTGTCAATAAACACATTTTCCTAATAGTATAAATATGTGGGATGGGCTCCTCAGTAACAATGAAGTCAGAGGTCACACTCCTAGTGACTCAACTGGGTGTTTAATTAGCCTCGTACTGTGTGCCGTAACAATCTTATGCATATTTTACTGCTTTCTGCCAAAGATTAACATATTAGTAAGGATACAAGCATTCCTGACTAGGGACTCCTTAGTAAAGAACCAAACATGAACTTACACCTTACGTCACATCTGAACCAAAGAAATAAAAACGAATATTGAATATGATATTATGAATAGATACCCAGGGCAATTTCTGTCAACAAACATATTCATAGTCCTAAAATGCTGGAAATTACCCACTAACTATTGCTGTAGGAAAATAGAATAGGGAGAACACATTTGATAGTTCATAAATAATGATTTCAGGTATTTTCTGAAATAATGGTTTCAGATGCTTTTACAGCTCAAAGAACAAGTAAAGAAAAAAACAAAACAGAGCACTTATCACATGGAAATGTCAGTAGTTAATAAGTACCCATATTTCCACATGATTAAATGTATCAGAATTAATGGCATGCTGGTTTGCAGAATTCCTTATGTGTTTATTTCTAATTATGTTAGTAAACAGCCACTGGTAAAGCAACACCACTAGCTACCGATCTACTGGAGAGGTGACTACTAACAACTCACATTAAACTTTTGCATCTACCACAAAGAGACCATGTCACATAAATATAAACTCTTAAGGACATAGGGACATAAGGACATAGGGAAAACTGTTGCGATTTATCGATAGCTTAGCTTTTCAATTGTAGCTTGCATAAATATTCAGATAATTTCCTGCTCGAAGATAAACAAATGTCTCAACTTAGTTACATAGTGGGTAAAGAATACTAATCCACTCTAGCAACTATTCATCATAAGATTACAATCAGTCTGTGCACATCTGCATAGCAGGCTTTCTTTGTAGCCTTTTCTTAATTTGTTTTAATCAAGCTAGCCAACCACTCGAGCAGTTTCTTGGTACTCACAGTTCCCTCACCTACAATTTACTCTAAACAGCAAGTGATATAGCATTTGTGTACTATGTTTATCTGGAAAACAGAAAAAAGTGATAAAAATGAAAAAATCTACTTCATCTAATTATCAAATATATTATGATTTTCTCCTTAACACATAAATCCTGTATTTTAACATTCTTTTCGCTATATATACAGACTCACACTGCTAATGAGACATTACAGACACCAGACATTTCATATTAAAATGGCTGGGTTTCTACTGAGAGTCTAAAATCTCACCATCCTCCACCATACTCTGTAATCAGGTGAAATATGTCAATGATTTATTATTCTTGACCAGAACACTATGGCTCTGACTTTAAGGTCACTATGCTCTTACATTTTGTGTAATAGAACAAGCTGTGTACACCCTAGGAGGGTGTATACAAACCAAAGGAACAAAGCAGAAGTAATATATCTTTTCATAAACCCTTTGATGCTCCCCTAGAAATCATTACTTGGAAAATTAATTCAAATTTGCTAAAAGCCTGTTATGTAGAAGAGTAGGAAGGGGACGGATTAATTTGTCCAGCTAGTAAGAAGTGTAGTCCTGAGCTGTGGTCTTCCTAAACAATGCGGTGGTCTGTTCTGATCTCAATAAATTTTCTATAAAAATCAACCAGTTCTCCTGGGCACTTTTCCCATCATGGCAGCTTCCCAAGGGCTTCTGCCCAACAATTCACTAAACAAGTCAAAGGCTGTTCTCCTGAAGTCCAGAGTCCTAACTCTGCTGCTTACCTTACCAGGCTTCCTGTGGATCCTGAGCTCAATCATCTCATGGTCGCTGTTACCCAAGCAGCCATCTATGACCACATTCTCCACCAGTTGTTTCCTGTTTGTGAGCAGCCGGTGAAGAACAGTATTATCCCTGAGTGCCTGATCTAACATTTCTCTGTGAAAATTGTCATCAACACAGTCTAGTATATTCGTGGAATGCTTGAACAATACTGACTCCCCTCCAACACAACATAGCAAGTACTACTCTCCTGTTTGATTGTGAGAGAGACTTTCAACATACGTGTCTCTAGTTTCATACCGAAGCTCTAGGCAGTCAAAAACCTCAGAAGCGCAACTCCCCCATCTTCTTCCCTGCCTATCCTGCCTACAAAGCTTGTATTAATCTGTCTCAGTCACTGTAGCCATTTCCAACAGCAGGTATGCAGACAGGCGTTGGTCTGCTAGATGCATTTTCTGCCATCTTGGCCTTTTTTCTTCACTGGAAGGATTGGAAGGACTGACGAGAACAGCACCTAAGCCCCTGCCACCTTGATTTCTGCCCGGAGAGTCCCATTGTCATCTAGAGAATCAAAAGTCAGTAATCTCTCTGGGACCTACAGAAAGGTCCTCTTTGGAAAAATTCCACAAACTTTTCCATGAAAGTTAAATAATCTTTTTCTCTCGGTAGAGTCCCTATTTAACTCTTAAGGTGAACATTCTGCTCTTGAGCTGATTCTCCCGATCCGCATATACAAACCACTGTTAACAAGAACATTGTTTACAAAAAATGAAGTAGTAGTTTGTGCCTTGGTAGAGAATATGATTGCCTTCCAGGAAGAATTTTGCTCAGTGGATCATAGCAAATCTTTATGTAATGTGAAATCCAGCTATACTGGATCTGCATGAGTGATGGCAGTATACATGCCAGAGAGAAAATCTTTTTCCCAGATAGGTACCTGAGATAGAAGTGCCTCAGCAATTTATCATAAATATATGTGCAGTGTTTTAATCTGCTCATTGAACTATGTACATTTCTCATTTTTAAATTTTTTTTAGTTTCCAAAAACAACTGCTGATATACTTCAATATTCATCCTAATTTTGATTTTACTATAGGTCTCAGTCTGCCATTCACAAAAAATAATGTTTGTTCACACACTTGAAATTTCTGCAAGAAATTCCTATTTCCTGAGGAAATTTCATATGTGCTTACAGGAGAAGCACTGTTTGGAGACTTTTGAATGATTAATACAAAGATATTGCTAGAAATAACAAACTGGCTAGATAGAACTGCCTAACACAAAGAAATTACCCAACTACGAAAAGCTGCCTAAATACAAAGAAATTATTTGCATATTCCTAGTACTAGCTGAGAAAAAAGGGATCCAAAGAGAAACAGGAAGTTTATACTCTTTTCATGCATGATGGCAAAGACCTAACAGTCAGAGAACCTTTCTCCTCAGGTTTTGGTTTCAAGTATGAGGACATAACATATCCACATACTGCCCCACCAATACTGCTAGCAGAAGTGTCTAACTTTTTTCCATTTTAGGCACCTACTTCCAGAGCAAAATCTGTATGTTCAAAATTACTAGGAAAAGAAAACATGCTTTTTTAATCTAGCATCCAGAAACATGCAAAATGCAGAAAAAAGTCAAAAGTTTTTGTACGTAGAATTACTATGCAGAACAACATTGATGTGAAAGGAGTAGATGATGCTAGTGATTCATCATACACTCATCTCCATGTTGAAACAGTGCTGTCTGTGATGTTAAAATACTTGAGTTTCAATTATTGGTGTTACCTAAACTTTAAGACATGAAAATTGAGGTCATGATCATCACCAGACTCTTGGCTGCACAAAACTCACAGCCAGGAATGAATTAATGAATAAATCTGACTAAATTCATACCAGTTGTCCCCAAACCTTAAGAAACTAGGCTTTACGTTTGCCACCTCCTCCTTTCCTGAATCTCCTTTCTTACCATATACTTTCCACAGTCCACCTTGTCTCTTTGGCTTTCTCCCCTTCCAAACCTGGGGAAGTATTCTATCACTTGGGCAAACAATGCTTCAGTTTCAAGGCGAAAAGTCTGCCCTTTGCAGTACCGTTTCTTCCCTCCATTCCTACCTGAGCTAGGGAACACCACTTCTCTCCTGGGAAGCACACTCCTAAAGATCCAAAGGACATGTTCTCTTCCCTTCATGTCTCTTCCTTCCAGTCCAATGCCACCAACATGCCTGTCAGCTCCTTTTTTTTTCCTGAGAGAAAGGACTGACAGAACAAGGTGTAGCAAGGAGGGAAAGAGAGTATTACCAGACAGATTGACGATTCTCCTCATTGTCTGTCTCCAGTGCTGTAGGGAGAGACGGATGCAGTCTGGAGGGGAGGACTTAGAGGAGATGTAGTGCTGAGGGTCTATAGGAAGGTGTGGGCGTACAACACAGATCACAGTCCACATTGCAGCACTGCTTCTAGCTCCTCTCATCACACTGACTGTCCCCTGGACCTGCAGCACTGTCTCTTACTGAAGATGAAATAGAGAGAGCCAGCAGCAGCTGCTCACTGGTTGGCAACTACTGATTTAAATCTCCAGTAAAAGTATAAAATATAAGAACGACACAATGGTCATGTGTGCAAAATACTCCAGAATTATCGCTATACAATATAACAGGGGCTGAAAGCATACACAGCTGTGAAGTTAAAATGTCAGTCTGAAAACCACATACACATTTTAATTTATGAATGGACCCAGACTAGCAAGATAATGAAATCAGCAACAGTATAGCAACAGTATATAATGCCAGTTCTTCCTGCGGGGACAAACCAGAACATGTAAATACAGAGAGAGACATGTGCTTGATGCATTAAAATAAATGATATTAGAAAGAAAGTAGTTTATTTTGTCTCTTCCTTTTTATTTCCTTTGCAAATATATTCCTTCTTATCATTTCTATCATCCTTATATAGCCATTTTCTTATAGTCTTAGCCACACGTTCTAAAGAGTTGTGCTGGGCCAGAACTTTATATAGCTAAAGTTCTCATGATCAATGTGAAAAAAATAGGAAAATTATCCTGCATATAAGCACAGCAAAACTTGCTATGTGAATGCTTGATCCTATACCACTGGCTTGTTCCCTGTGGGATTTCTACGATATAGTGCACAACTTTCATTAATGTTACCTAAAAAAGCAGAGTGTTCTCTAAAGTAAAATCTGTTCCAGCAAGATACAACAGGAAAATGGAAATTCCAAGGACCTAGTATGCAAAGTCTGCAGGACTGGTGCAAGCACTACCTGGCCCTCTTTTGTGAAATAAAAGGACATAATTTTGCTGACATCTACTCAAAGCAATAATGGAGAGGACAACAAAAAAGTGACAAGGATAGTACTGATTCCTGTTTTTAGTGTCAATCTCAATTTGCTTCTTTGTTTTTTTTCCTAAATCAAATTCTCTGATCCAAAATTATTAATAAATACACACCAAAGACATAATTCCTACCCTTTGAAGAAAATCAGTGTAAGGATACATTATTAGGAGAGACATTCCTACAGTGATATATTTTTGTCTCAGGATTTCCAGACTCTTTTAGAGAAAAATTACAAAGAAGAATCTAAAATTATTTTTAAAAACAAATAGTTCTTCAAAAATTAACATTTCCATGTCTTTTTTTACTTTAGAATATCAAATTAATACTGTTTAAGCTAAATAGACTGAAGGTAGTTTTCTTGACTGCCTATTTTTCTTAATCAGACTTCAAAAGTATCTCACCTCCCAGGACCATACCAGCTTGACAGCACTTCCTCAAGCGACATGCTGGACAGTTCTTCCTACGAATTTTATCCACTATACAGTCATTTCTTCCAGCACATAAATAGTTGTGCTGCCCTATAAGCAAAAGAAACACAAGATTAATATGTTTTATAACATGACAAATAATTTCTCTGTATAAATGATCCAAAAATAAAAGAGGATTTAAATCAAAGTGTACCATACCCATTAAAGGCGTCCTTCATTTTTATGTTAGCTTTTAAATAATTGTCACTGTTTAAATACAGTAATTTTTTGGCCTTTTTAAGAGGGACATTCCCAATGTATATAACTCCAAAATACCTGCAAACAATATGAACCACTTAAATTACTGTACTATCAATATTTCTAATGTAAATCAAGCCCAAAGGCAGACTGATTTGTTTTTTTCAATCTTATTTCTTTTTCCATGGAAATTATTGTTTCTGCTTTCAAAGTAACTAAGTAAATTTTGCTTTGATAAGTTTCCTGAAAAAAATGAACAAAGAAACTGGGGGACAAAGGAGTGCAAAAAAGAGCCCTTGTAGCAGACTGATTACCTCTGATGGAAAATCAGCTTTCCACTAGACCTACCCACATATCAACACAGCCAAAGAGGGCAAACAGAAGGTGGTAACTTTTTGGTTTAAGTTCGGTCTTAGGAATCACATGCTTGGCAACTCCAGTTTATTGCTGAATTCTGAAGGACCCAAAGAGTTAGGAAGAGGTTGGCATTAGCTTGAGTAAGCATCTCAGAATTTTCAGTATTTCATCATCCTTCTTCACCTTTTTTAAATGGATGATCTAAATCTTTCTGGCTTGAAATTTAACTCATTATTTCTTGTCCTGTCTGCCAGACTCCTCCCTTCTTCCTTGCAGCAGCATATTACAGATCTATCAATCTTCTGTCCTCTAAGCTAAATAAACCTGATTTATTCAGCCTTATTACATAGTTTCCATGCTTTCTAGACTTCTGATTGTCCATGAATTCCACAATATGTGTTACAAATTTCTTGAAAAGTAGTTTCCAAAAAGATGCAACAGTCTAGCCCAGGCCAAACTAGTGTTAATTACAGTGAAAAAAAAATCTTTTGTATATTATAAACTACAAGGAAAAAGTTATTAAGAACAACATCATTTGGATAGCAAAACTCCAAGTGAAATTTCTCAGTGCACAAAAAACTTTCAAAAATAACTGGTAGAGCAAGGCAGACACAAATGGATGATTTAATTACAGGAAATTGTTCATTTCTGTAACATAAGGTTTATGTGATTTTCCTAGATGTTGTAGTTACTTCTTTACCTTAGCAAAAAAAAGTTAATTTTCAGAAAAAAAAAAATTAAGTCAAAGCTAAAAGACACATAGTTATCTCAAAACCAGGATTTATCTCCTGTGTATTGAATAGTGAATCTTTTAAAGGAAATTACCTTCCAGCAGCGCTCAAAAATAAAATTCAGCTGATGTTCTAGCATTCTTTTGATGACAAACTTCAATGAAATTTCCAAATTTCACTTGAAGAGAATGAAAAAGTATACTTCTATACTCTAGTATGATATTGATCACTTCTGTGATTCATTTTAATTTTGAATGAGTAAACCTAGCTATAGGTAAAAGAAAACAAACCAAATATTCACATAACCTTTCAAATTAAGTCCAGGATTATCCTCTAAGGTTTATCCTTCTTGTTTGTGCACATCATCCTCTATTTATTTCTATATTTTCAGTTTCTTACTGGTACCTAGCTTGAATGCATGAAAACATTTAAAATTAAAAGATGGACCAAGAAAGTAAGGATAAACCACAAGAAGTACCAATGTCATGGATGCTTCCTTTCTATTATGGACCTCCAAATAAAACAGATCTCAATAGCACAGCTTTGAAATTTGTATTTGTTTTTAGATCAGTATTACCCAGAGTTAGCCATCTGATGTCACCAGCAGTAAACAAGTCCGATAGCATTATTCTACTCAGCTGCTATTAATCAGTTTTCTTTATAAACAAATTTAGTCCTGTTAGTTAACTCAGACCAATATGAAGCGAGTCAGACTCTCTCTGCATTATGGCATTCTGATGCTTCACGGTAGTTAATTGCAAAGGAACACATGAAGGAAATGTAAGCAGGGAAGTAGGGGGTTAGGTTTTGTTTGTGCAGTTTTTCTTTTTTGGGGGGGCCAAGCAAGTATCTCTTCTGGACCGCTTTTTTGGTAACCTTTTGAGTCTATGCATTGTTTTAGTCCATGTAGCCCATGTCCACTGCAAGACCAAAAAATGGACTATGTATTTCCAGTATAGCAGATGATTGAGAATATGGAAAAAGTAGTAGGAAAAAATACCAAAACAAAACAAAGTAGGAGTCTCATAAAATCAACAAGGCCAATAACAGTAATAACCATATGGCAAAATACTGGGCAGAGGAAAGGGAACTGCAGATGATACTAGTAAATCAGCAGGTATTCCTGTTCATGAGGAATAGGTACCTCATGTCTAGAACTGTCCCTATTTTTGTGAATGTAAAAAGTATGATATACAGCCTTATGCATCTCACTGTATTCCAAATATCAAGTCAAGAAGGAGCAGGAGCAATTCCATAAAAGATAAAATAAAAGAAGTTTTAAGAATATGAACATGAATATGAAGAAAATTCTCATAAATGTTTGCTGCATTCATATGAAATGAACAATGACCTTCTTCTCCAATGCTTTAAATAGCACTTGAGAAATATTACTTTAAAATAGTGAAGAAATAGCTAAAACAAATGATAAAATTTTAGCAACTCTATACATTCAATTTATATATGCTTTCTTTGCTCTTAACATTTACAAAATCCAAGTTGCCTTAGCAGTTCCAGTAGCCCTTCTGTTCTTTATACCACAGTCATAAGGAACGAGCCAAGATACATGGAACTACATGGGATAAATTCCTGCTTCTATTCTTCTATTTTTCTAATATTCAAATTTTAAGATCTGTTACTCACATGTTCTAGATTCTTTAGTATAGCATTTTTCTTAACCTCCATCAAACTCCACTATGTTAGCAAAGGCAGAAGTCCTAATGCAAAAAGGCCACTACAATTTTAAGCATTGTGTTGACTAATACTGTATTGAGTTGGTTTATATGAGAAAGTGGTTAAAATGCCAATGGTCTGCACACACAAACATGCTCACAATTTTTACTTATGGTAAAGCTGCACTGATGGTACTGCAGCACTCAGAAATTTTAATCTAAATACTGCTGGAAGCAGCATCTACAGTGTCTTTTGAAGCCGCACTATTAAGTTAGCTTACTGATATACTGTAAGTCACTTACGATCACTGGAGTGAACTAATGAGTTGCCAAGATTTTGCAGATAAGCAAAATATTGAGAATGTAAAGCCTTGTCTGCACCAGGGGTATCAATTGCAGGCAGCCAGTTATCTGTGTAAGTGCATCTGTGCTGAACCACTGCCACTCTGCACTGAAGCAATGCACTTAATTTGCGAACCCTCAGTTCCTCCTCACTGTAAATAAAAGTACTTTTTCAAATTTTTTTTCTTTCTTCCATAGCTGGTTCCGTCTCCCTGTATCACTCTTAGCTGGCAATGCTTTCTTGTAAAATCATCTACTTCCTATCCCCACCACTGGAGGACTGTTCTTTACTTTTATTTAGTCTGCTTTTAGATATCTGTCTAAAGACACTGAATATCTATTGCATCTCTTTGTAAATTATTTTACTGCCAAATATCTCCCAGTGTCATCTTATGTCCGTCCTCCCCCCTAGCCTGAGAGCTAGCCTACTGGTTCTGCTCATTAATTTAGTCCCGATATGGTCTTTACCTCTTGTGGTATTTTTTGTACCGTAAGAATTAGAAGGTACCAATTAAATTAATAGCAATTAAATTAAATTAAAACTTTTTCACACAATTAGACTTAGAACTCCTTGCCAGGGAATCTTGTGGAAGCTAAAAATATTGTTTTCAAACACAACATGGTTTCAAAACAAATAAAATGAAAAATAAGTTCATCCATGTGTATTAAACACAATGGTGCAGACATAGATTCCATGCATCTCAAATCATGTTTTTTACTTATTTAATATCAATTTCACTTCTGTGCTAACATTTGCTCCAAAAATGAAGAAGACACTGAAGTGAGAATTCTAAGCACTTAACAATAAACCACATCCCCAACTGATCTTACTGTGATCTTTGCTTTGATCCACTACTCAAAAAATTTTATTCTCTATGTCAGGCTCAGAGGCCTGATTTAGCAGGGACAGTGCTAGCAAACTTCATATATTCACAGCAGCGGACTCTTCTTAGAACACGGACTTGGAGTTGTCACTGTATAAAAATGTAGTTAATGAAAGCAAGACATGCTTCCTTTTAGAAAACAGCCTAATAGCTGGCGGACAATTCACATTCAATTTCCTGATTTGTCCACTGAAATTGAAAATCACATTTCCGAACTCTTAAGCAGGTGCCTTGACTACAACTTCATAGTCTCTGCTGGTATACAGACCTACTATTAATGCAGATCTACTTCATAGCAAAGAATTAGGGATTCAATGGACCACAGAGAGCAAAGAATGGGTAGGACAGTAACTTGGGAATATGCTCTATCCTGTCTTGATTTTCTAGCTGAAATAATCTAGAATTCCTTCCTTGACAGTGATATAGTTTAAAGTGAAAACAGTGAAAACTGCTTGCACCCCAAGTCATCCAACAACCTGGTACTCAGGGCTCCAAGGAAAGAAAGCTGTGTTTGAATCCCTTAAGGCATTAGAGATGTCTATACATGGTTCTTATCTACTGTGTGACTGCCTGAATTTTTCTGTGTACTCAGTGACAGGATTCTTGAGTGTAACAGGCATTAGCAATTCCTTCCTCTTTGTGAAGCTAGTCTTTTATTTCCTTTGCCTTAATTACTGGTGTCAAAAAAAGGGCTGACACAAAATTATATTTTGGTCAAAACAAACTGTAAAATGTTTATCCCTAAGTCAAAACTAGTATCTTTTTCTATTCTATTTTGCTTTAGTGAACAGATTGATCAGTAATTTTTCACATAATTCTACTTTTAACAGACTTCTGGTATTCTTTCAGTCCATTGTCTGCTATTTTTAAGCCTGCAATCTTACAGTTCTCTGTCAATTTTTTTTGTTAAATGGATTAAACAAAACTGGTTTCTCTAGAAGGAAAGCAGCATTCTCAGATCATCACATATCTTTCATTGCTTTCTTCTATTCAACAAACCACTTCCTTCCAATGTTTGCAATACCCCTGAGTCTGACTCTTTCCCTCTCTTCTGATCCCAAAATTTTCCTACCTCCTCCTGTGAATACTGTAATGTCATTGTTTTTTTCCTTCAAAAATTACCTTCCCAGACAGTAAGCTGAGCAGATTGCTTTTAGGAAATACGTAGCTACCTTGTCTTCATTCGTTTCTGGATACAGTTAAAATTATATTCCTGTTTTTCAATCTTTCCCTTAATTTCTTCGTCTGTTCATCCATCTTCTGATCTCCCTTTTCAATCATTCACATACACAATTTTCTCCTTCCATATACATCGATAAATGTCCCTGTATTTTTGTTAGCAAAAGTAAAGTTAATCAAAAGGCATGGAACTTGTAGAATAAGTCATTCAAAGCCCATGAAATTGGTAGAATAATTAAACTATAATTTCAAAAATTACATAAACAAAAGAACGTGTGGAAAAATAAAATGAAATAAGATCTTTGCTAATGAATTTAACAGAGCCCTATAAGAGAAAAATCAAAGAAAAAAGTAAAATCAAGCAAAATTAAGTCCTGTTTACAGAAACGATCAGGAACTGCAAAATCAATATTACCATTTCACATTGATTCTGCGCTGCTTTGCCTAGCATATTTACCACCACAACATCCTGAAAGGTATAGTGTTTGAGCCTAAGTGGAGGAATTTACGACAGTAAAAATTTTGCATAGTTAGTATCTTTCAGAAAGAGATGCTGACTTCTAAAAATTAGCATTTTCAGCTCTTTTTATGGCACAGTGCAACAGTTGCTCCTTGGTCACAATTTTTAATTAACTATATCAGTAGTAGAAATATGTAAAATGATTAAACTGACAGCTTTTTTTGTCAGTGAGGGTTGTAATTCATATAAAATATTGATCATGGGATGCTACTATGACCACAAAATCCACTTAAGAAGTACTTCAAGTATTTCAAAGGCATACATTATTCAAGTATCATTTGTTTTTCTTCCAATCCTTGACTGTCATATTCTTACCCCAACACAAGAAGGATTGTATTTATATTTCTGCCATTGTATCATTCTGATTTCAGTGAAAGTATTATAGCACATTGGCATGATGAAGCTTTTCACACCTATTTTCTCCTTATTCTTCTACTTCTCAGTGGTTTTCTGTCCTATAACTGAACCAGTGGGACTGGGTCACTCACTCTACAAGTAATAAAGGTAGGAAAATAGAAGCATTAGTAGCAGAAAACAACAAAAAAAGAAAAAAAAAGATTTTGCTTCCATTGATTGAAACACCCAATTGACAACAGGCTGCTGAAAAACAGCAAGGAGGGGATTCATTTGACAAGCTGGATTCTACAATGTGGACACCCAAGAGAACAAGTAGCATACATTTGCTTCCTGGTCTTTAGAGAAAAACAGGCACCTTAGGATACAATTCATCTTAATTTCGAGCAAATGTCTAAACTTCGGTCCTTAAATAGCCTATTGGTCTCCAAATGAAGCTTGAGGCAATTAGCCCAAAGATGGATGTTCACACTGTAATGCCTATGGCTTGGTGCAACAAGTCTCACATAGAATACTGTCTTTGAGAATTATGGAAGAAGATATAATTATTGGATAGGAGTAGAGTAATATTGTCCTGGATCCCAATGTTTGCATGTAATTCTTTCTGTACTTGAACTGCTAAAGATTTCAGGTTGTTGAAATGTGCTTAGACATTAACCAGTACTAAGCAACAGCCACTTGTGAAAGGCACAGGAGTTGTGACTAGGCATAATCAGGAAAACTCTGAAGTGGAGCCATATATCATTGCACAAAATGCCAGACTATAACATATAAATGCCACATTGTGAAAACTTTGTTTCAATAGTTTCTAAAGAACCATCTCAATTTCCTTATTAGTACATCATCAGCTTGGGGGAACAGAAAGATACACAGCTTAAGGTGATGGCCACCATCAAACCTTCATGTATTTTTAGCAGATAATAGTTTGACTTCTAAAAATCTACTAGCTGCTTTGGTAACATGGATGGGATTGACCTCACCAAATGCAGACAGTGTACATCAGCTGATACTCCTTTTACACTCACTACAGAGAAATTGTTATTGTTAGAGTACTGCTCTTTTCATCCTAAGCAGACATCAAAAATAACTCAGTGAATCACTTCCTAGAAGCCTCTGTTTCTCTCCATTCGCTGTAAAGTGAACTTAAGGTGAGCGACTCAGGTTAGTCCTATCATGCATGTCTGAAGTTAGAACAGAGGAATCTCAGCAATACCGAACAGCCAGTTGCTGGTGGTCTGTAAAGCAAGCAGTTTTACACTACCTGAAATAATTTCTATACCACCTTAAAAGATATTTAACACAATATTCAACACAGCTTATAAATATGCTACATAAAATTAAGCCCCTAGAACATTAATAAGTAGCATTTCTGCAACTGATTATGCTCTAAGCCATCTCTATCATGAAATCAGTAATAACAAGTCACAATGACAGTAGTAAGAAGCTCAGTATTAGCATAATGACCAAAGTACCAGAATGAATGCAATCTTAGCTCACTCCATCGTTGTGCCTAATACAAATCAATTCAACAAAGTAATGTTTGTCAAATTATTGAAAGATAAATATTTTTAAAGTCAGAAACATGAATATATACAATTATATATCAGTACAGATTTTCTTACTTTCCCTTTTCATGTTGAAAATATTTTGTTCTCACAGAAGGGAGACTTCCCAATTGAACTTTAGAACCTTCAATTCAGTAACTTTGTATATGTGAATCTGGGAAGGCACCTAGTGGACCTCACATTAACACTTTTTGGTAATGTGCAAAATAAAATAGTTTTAATAATATTAAATTTGGTATCATTACATACTAAGTGAAAAGCACTTTTCTCTCTCAACTTACAGTACATACGTATTGTCTATTTCATAAAACTTTCATCACTATCAGGTCCATGCTATACATTGTATCAATTTCTGGGACCCAGTCTGGAAAACTGGATTAACAATTGGAAATTCCTGCAGAGTTAGGAGACAAGGAAATTTTTTACAGCTCCTCAGTCAATCACACAGCCAAAAGGGTTTCTATTCCATTTCATTGTCTTTCCAAGGAATGCTATTATGTATTTTTTTTATTTATTTGGCCTCCGTTCTTAAACTATGGAAAAGCACATTTGTTTAATTTGGCAATTTTCCTTAGGCACAGCATTTCACTAAAGGATGTAGAGAATCACATTGTCACCATAAAACTGGCTATACAAAATACGAGTCCCATAAAGTTTACCAAAAAGGTTGGTTGAAGTGACAGTCAGACTTTCAGCTGTGTAATTTTAGCTCATTCTTATTTCAGTACCTCCCTCCACCCGTACCTCTTCACATACAGAAGTGAAAACTCTTATGGAAACTCTGCTTTCCATAAGGTAGAGTTTGGCAAATTAGGTCTCAGAGAAAATAAAGGTTCACACTTTGGCAGTTAAGTGTTAGCTAGTGCTTATGGTTGAGCTTGTTCCCTGATACTATTATTTGTACATCGCCATTACCCTGAAGTTGAAGCACATATTAAAACCATGTAAATTTGCTACATAATCACCAGATCGATTTTTTAATAATGCCCCAAAGGGTTATAGGGTTTAAACATACCAATAGTTAACTTTAATACCTGCTGTAGTACCTATTAATATTAGCCTCAAACTCTTCAGGTTTGGGCAACTACTTTTCATTATATGTCAAAGTAATATAAACAAAGGACGAAAGGAAGCAAATGCCTTTATATAAAGATTATAAAAAAAAACAAGAAGTAGGAGTCTATATAGGAAAGACAGCACTTATTTTTTTTCTTTTTCAGGATCTAGGTAATTTCCACTTTTCATCAGTAAAACATCTGCAAAGGAGACACTTTCAACTGAAAAGCACTTTGTTCCTCTCCAGGGCATAAATTTTACCGCGCTTTTACACAAGTAATTTAATTACTGTTGTCCTACATGACTTTATGTGAAGATATCTTTAATGGACATCATTAATGACTGTGGCAATTTAGTGTTAAAAAAGTAAGCATTCACCTGCTTAATTCTTATTCTTTTAACCGCTATTAGAAATAATATACCTAATTTTGTGTGACCATGAACTACATCTATTGGTAACACTTTAAAAATTCCCAGTCACCAAGAGCAAATCACTTTACAACTATACTAATTCTACTTATTTGAAAACATTGCAAATGCTACTTCTGAATATTTTTTGATTGATAACTCTAAAATGCCGGTCATTCTCAACTCACTGACAAGAAAAGTAATGTTTCCTGAAACAAAACAAACAAAACAAAAATCCAGAATATTTAGCCCTTAGCTATTCTTACCCCTTAGCTTATCCTTAGCTATCTTTCCCACTTCCAGCATTAATTTTTTTCCTATCTGCTTTACTATGTTTTCCCCAAAAAAGGACTTGCAGTTTTTTTCAGATTATTTAAAAACCGCTCCACAGGGTCCGAAAACTGTAGTATATATTTTCTAATCATAGTCTTTCCCTCAAAAGTCTTTCCTGGAATATGAAACTTACTGTCTAAAAATATTGTAATCTGCATCAAGACTTAAAATTGAGCAAAAAGTAGTTCCTAGGCTATTGGAAAAGGAGTATTTTTTCTAAAGGATTGAACTGCCCTTGGTTAACCTATTTCTCTCAGAGATTCTGTTTAGAGTAAAATATACATGCTGTATTAATATCTTTTTCTTTACGCTTATATGAACATATGTGAAATCAAGAACTCAAACAAGAGAAACTATCCATCACATTTTACAATCTATTATCAACAAACATTCACTATATTTAACAATGCACTGCAAACAAACATTCTAAAATAATTTAATTCTAAATCTACACTTTCATCTTAGTGACCTTAACACAGTTCTGGTCCTCTGTTAAAGTGTGAAAACTGTTAAAATAATTATATTGTATATCTTTGCTAGTTATAGTCAAATGTATGATTAAATCTTACTTACTGTAGAAACATTTCTAGGTTCACCTATGTAGTCTTAGATAATTATTCGTTCTGAATATTATGACTTGACTTCTATTCTGAAAGATCAGAGATGAAAAATGGAGTTTTCTGGATAATGCAATGGCCCCTTTTAACACAAAGGGAGCATTTAATTATATAAGGTAATTTCCACACAATAAAGGAGAGTAAAAGTAAATGGTGTATGAACAGGAAGATGGCATAGGCTATTAGACTTGAAACAACCAACATATTTGAGATTAAATAGATATTTTTAATAGTAATAGACATTTCTCAGTAAATTATATGCCACTATACTTTGTCCATTTTTTTAATTTATGCTCTTGAAAGCTTCATAATATATGAAAAAGTCACCTAAATACAGAAAATCCAACAAGTAGCAAACTTCTATTTTCAATTTTATTTTAATTTTGTATAGTGATAGGTACTCATGCGAAGTAAATCTAAAGTAGAGTCATGACTATAAATTTGCATTCACAAAGTCTAACATGTTATTTGCAAGATTATTTAAAAAACAAAATAACTATGTCTGTAATAGTACTACCTAAAGCTCTGAAAAGGTAAATAATGCATTCTCACTTCAAGAAGTGATAGGCATGGGGACATTAAAAAATATGCTCAATTAAATTTACACAATTACTATTGTAAATTTTTAAGCATCATTTTCTATTGTATTTGCAAAAAAAATGTTTTTTTACTGAAGAATATTCTATCATTTTCACTTGTGATACCAAACCAAGTGAAAATTAAGTACATTACATCTATATTAGAGAGAAACCAGGCATCTATCCATAAATGAGATTATTTCAATGCTGCTAATTATACCCTATGCTTCAGTTAAAATGGGAAGTCCATCTTTTTTAAAGAACTCTCCATAGATTTGCCCCTTCTACATAAAGCCAAGTAACTAAAAATAACTGTGTCTGATCAGCTTGCTCATGCTGCTTATTTCTGTTATTCTTTCCCTTAAGACTCAGTAGGCTATATTTTTTCTTCTTATACTCTCTGCTTTCTGAGGTAGTTGTCCATTCTTTGAATATTCTTACTAAAGGAACCAAATGCCCTTCCTCACAGTATGCCCACTCTTTGCAATCACTTAAAAATGGTGAATATGAAGATGCTATGCAAATCATAAGCATCTTGTTTGTATAACTGTGCTGACCTCACCTTTCTTTTTCTGTCTATATTCTTGATCTGGTAAGATTCTACAAGTACAGACTTTGTGTAAATAACTAGCAAAACCAAACTTCAGTTAAGACATTTCTACCACCAACTGATATGTCTTCTTAATATTTTTCACTAAAATATTTATGCTGAACATTAAAAAAATGCATTTTTGAGCAGGCTTACCTTCTGCACAAATATTGATACTAGCTTAGGAAAGAGATGAAATTTAAATGTGATAGAATCAAATTCAAATAGAAAATAAAAAATAAATATTACTGTAGAGTGGAAAAGCGAACAATAAAACTTTTTTAAATACAGCATTCATTAACTATACTCATTCTTAAAACTTCATTTCCCTGTTTTGGGGGTTATTTTTAAGTATATAACTGATTTACTAAAAGAAACAAAAGCAAAGTATGTGAAGCGAAACCAAGAGACTAGATTAACAGAGCCAATGAAACTTAAGTGTATTCCTAGAGATGACTTAAGAGCCAAGTTCTTCCCATATTGAAAGCTAACATACATGTTTCTAATGACTGCCTCTTTTATCCCACTAAATGTATTCGAGAAAAAAAATGCTGCAGTAACTCCAAAGTCCATGTAGTCTTGTGTCCTTATAGTGCAAGTGTAAAGAAAAACATGTGCACATGCTGAAACTAGAAAATAACAGCATACTAAAACAAAAACAAAAAATCTAAACCACATTATTTCCCTAGGCTTTTAATTTCCCAATATTCATATACCTCTTCATTTGAAGGTCAATAGAATCTATAAAGTTGAATAAACTATGTATCACAACAAGAAAACATAGGATGCAATTTTTTATTTTAATGAAATCTATATACTGTAACAACAGTTTTGTTAAGCATATACAGCAGAAACCTTAATATCCTACTTCTGATGGGTAAGAATATAACCACAGAAAAGGAGACAAAGCATAAAATGTAGATGCATTTGTTACACTGCATCATTGGTTGAACTATATAAAGAAATCTGTTCTTGTATTTGTACATATTTAAAACCTCAGTGGGCATATATCGACAATGACCTCAAGTCACATAATATAATTAGAACAGAAAAAAAAAACCCTAAGTATTCTTATTATCGTCTTCTTAAACTTGCAGCTCGACTTAAGTTAATTAATGGCTAGCTGGAACAAAAGTCAAACCCATTTATTATTATTATTACTTGAAATAGTTCACTAAAACTTGAAATACTTCCATAAAACTCAGGAGGCTAAATTCTGCATTTTGCAAGCAAGAAAAATGCCTCATGACTTGGAAAACAGAATGAAGCCAAAATAAATTCTTATCTGCCTACAATTAATTCATATCCACAACATTTTTATTTGATTAGCATTCAAACTTTTTAAGTTAAATTGTGTAATATGAAAGATTTTTATGAACCTCTGCCTCCTCGGCAAGAGTAAATGATAAATAGTAAATAATAAAAGTAAAATAAATAATGCTAGTAAAATCAATTAAGAAAGAAATAAGTATTCACTGCAATACTTTAAATAGAGTTGCCAAAACAACAACAATGAAAACCCTGACTACACTGATAATACTTTTAAAGATCTGTTTCAGCAATGGATAAAAGTTATGTTCTTAGCAATGCTTAGAAAGATGTATTTCAAGTAACTAGGAAGAACGGCATCATATAGTACCTACCTTCCATTGCCCTTTTAAAGAAGACTTTACAACTTCCACAGGTAAGTACTCCATAGTGGCAACCAGATGCCTCATCACCACAGATGAGACAAATCTTCTGGGGTAAGGATTCGAAGCTGTATTGAGGACTTTGACTGGTTTCTGTATCTGGCCTTTAAAAGAAAAAGAATTGAGAGAAATTAAATATCTAGATTTGTGACAGTTAATGGTTAATTTGTGACAGCTACCTGTATTAATCAGTTTTATATTTTAAACTTCCTTTTTAAAATTGTAACCAAACTTCAGAAGGACAAGAAGAAAAAATAAAGAAAGTCCAAGTATGACTGCATTTCCATTTAAGGGCTTGCCTATACTAGGATAAAAGGTACATTTGTAAAATATGACAAGTCATTAAAAAGCTAACATAGTGGGCCAAGTAGTATTCTAACCTTCATTAGCTGAAGAAGGTAAAATCTAGGAACGTATTAGAATATTCATCTTCCTCAGAGCAACAGCTCTTGTGAGTAAGTCAAACTACTTTTTATATTTTTTCCTCAGCACAGAATGGTAGAGTGACAGAATCAAAGAGGAGTAAACTGAATTTCAAAAGCCCCTTTCACATGGGAACAATTTATCTCAGCTAGAAAAACCGTCACTAATCCGTTTGTCTCCTCCCATTCGGTTACAGGGTTCTGACCAGCAGCTAGTTTTGATGGGCACATTAGGGAAAGTAAAGGAAAGTACTTCCAAATTTCTTGGCAAGAAAAAAACTAATCTGGTTGATCCTTATGTTTTAAAAAATCCGAGGATTTCTGTTGAGACTGTAGTACTGTGTATATACATATTTTTGCATACTTTCCTATGTAATGCATAACATCTTGGAATCACAGTGAGCCATTTAATTCTACCAAATCTATATACATATTTGAAACGTTTTAGGTTTCTTTTTTTGTGTGAAATTTACTGCTTTTTCTGAAATCAGGAATAAATACTTTAAAGAATATTTAGACATTTATAAATATTGTCTATGTGTGAATTAAGATACAGTCTGCAAAATACACTGCTCTTCCCCTCTTTGGAACTGATTACTTGTTAAGACATTATGTAGTAATGAACAATTATAAAGATAAAAACGCTACTTTTCTCAAACCAGAACTGTGCCCGAAAGATCTAAAAATGTATCAGTTGCCAAGCTAAAATTCAACACAGTAAAATGCATCACAGCTCACTTCACGCATGAACTGTGATTTCCTAGCGCACAGACAATACGTAAGCTATCTACAATTACTTTCTAAAAACCTCAAATGGAGTTTAGCCAGGCAAAATTTAGTTATTTGCCTCAGTACCGCCTATCACTCAGGCTGCCTCCCAAGAATACTTTCAAGATGCCATGCCTCACACTGCGATGAAACTAGTCTCCGGCAGCAGAAAGCGCAAAACGCACTCAGAGGAGCGGCTTCACCTGCGAATCTGTTCTCTCAGTGAGTGCGTTTGCGCGACGCCGCTCCGATTTCGCTCCCCTCGGGAAGAAAAGCGCTTGGGCGCACCCGGCCGGTACAGCTCACGGACCTGGGCGGCCGGCCCCCGCGCGCCCAACGGCCGCTGCCGGCCCCCGCGCGCCCAACGGCCGCTGCCGGCCCCCGCGCGCCCAACGGCCGCTGCCGGCCCCCGCGCGCTCAGCGTCCCCGCGCCGCCCCGCCCGCGGCCCTGCTCGCCCTTACCGAATGTACCCGATGAAGGGCGGGCACAGCTGGGGCAAACCCTCCTTCAGCACCGCCGCCGGGAAGCCCAGGGGCTGGTGGCCGTTGAGGCCGAGCGGCGGGTAGAGGACCGGCGGCGCCGCGGAGGTGGAGGGCAGGCTGTCGGGCGGCCCCACCGCCGCCGCTGCAGCCGCCGCTGCCGGCCCGTAGGCGCCGGCCAGGAGGGAGGACTCCGCTTTGTAGAGGACGCACTCCAGCGAGGGGTCCTGGCCGGCCCGCGGGTGCTGCGCGAAGTCGGCGCAGCCCGCCGCGGCGGCGCCCTTGGCGCCCAGGAAGGGGCTGGGGACGCCGATGCCCTCCTCCTTGATCTTCAGGGCGGGCTGGAAGTCGCCGTAGGCGAAGGGCCCCTCCTTGGCCTCGGCCGCGGGGTAGACGAAGTCCGCGAAGTCGGCGGCGGGCGAGGCGCGCTGGCCGAAGGCGCCGCTCTCGTACTCCTCCACGTCCAAGAGCTGCCGGGTGCGCGACGCCAGGTAGGCAGAGTTGAGGGGCAGGATGGGCACGTGCAGATAATCCTGCCCGGGCTCCGCTGCCGGCGGAGAGGCCGCGGGGGCCGGGGCCAGGCTGCCGCCGCCGGAGCCGGCGTCCTGATCCAGCCGGGGGCCGGGGGCGAAGCCGCGCTCCTCGCCGGGCAGCGCCGCCAGGCCCGGGGCTTTGCCCTTGGGGGCCGCGCCGGGCCCCTCCGCGCCGCCCCCCGCCGGCCGCGGCTTAACGGCGGCGGCGGCCAGGGCTTCGCCGCCCGGCCATAGGGGGGCAGGCCGCGGCGGGGGCTGCGCGGGGCCGGGCGCCGGGGCCGCGCCGGCCGCCGCCGCCCCGAGGGCTGCTTCTCCCACCTTCTGCTCGGAGCAGCGGCTCATGGGCGCGCTGGGCACCTCCGAGACCTCTGCCCCGAAGAAGGACCACGGCGCCGCGGCGACGGCGGAGCTGGCATGAG
This sequence comes from Dromaius novaehollandiae, assembly GCF_036370855.1. NCBI lineage: Eukaryota > Metazoa > Chordata > Aves > Casuariiformes > Dromaiidae > Dromaius > Dromaius novaehollandiae. Next base: position 204,493,273 of record NC_088098.1, on the reverse strand, counting down.
CCGTGGGGGCCAGGAAGGTGTCGAGGACGCTGTCCAGGGAGTCCTTATCCGAGAGGGAGCCGCTCCCTGGCCGGTACGAGAGGCACTCCCGGTCCTCTTCCCCTGGCTGCTTCCGCGGCTCTTCCTCCTCGTCCTCCTCCTCGTCGCTGCTTTTGGGGTACAGCAGCCCGTCCAGGGAAATGTCGATGGCCTCCGCTTCCCTGCGGAAGGGGTCACGGCTAGGGTGGCCCTGCAGCAGGACCGCCCCGTCTCTGGCAGACGAAGGCGCTCCGGGGTCCTTAGCCTTCACCTCGGTCATGCTGGCCCTGGGCTGAGGCGCCGGTGCGCTGCTGCCGGGGCCGGGCTGCTCCTCACATGCTGGACGTGCCCTCGCCGACGGCTGCGGCCGCGCGGGTCCCACTCACATGGCGCAGGCTGCGGGGCTCTGCCTTCGGAGGGGGCGGCTCGTCCACGGCTCCCCTGCCTTCGGGGGCGGGGGGGATAAGGGAAGGGGCTGGCTCGTCCTAAAAAGCAAAGCCGAACAGCGCGCGTGCAAGGTGCCGGAGGAGCGGCGAGTGCGAGCGGCAGGGCAGAGCAGGTGCCCCGCCAGCCTGCTGCTGCCGCGGGCGGGCGGGCGGGCGGCGCCGTCCCCCTGCTCCGCCGGGCGAGCCGCCCCACTCCGCGCTTCGCTTTTTCCCCGCCGCCTTCCCTCCTTCCCCGCGCGGCGCGAAGGGGCTCGCCGCCCTCACCACGCCCCCCTCGCCCGCCTCCCTCCCCGCCGGAGCGCCGGGCGGCGGCTCCCCCCGCCAGCGGGGGCCCTTGCCGCTGCGGGGCCCCGCTGCCACCGGCTCGCCCCCTCCCCGTGCCCGGGCCGATGTCCCGCTCCCCCGCCCCGCTGCTCCTCGCGGCCGAGCCGCTGCCGGCCGCGGGCTGCGCGGCCTCGGCCTGCCCCGGCGTCGCCCGCTGCTCCGCTCTGCCTCCCCTCGGCCGGCGCCGCGGGGAAGTCGGGCCCCTCTCCGCCTCGGCGCTGCCGCCTCGGGCGCCGGGGTTCCCCCGGCAGCTTCTCCCAGCCGCTCCCCGCACGGCCCGGCCCCGCCTCTGCCCCGCTCGCTCCGGTCTTCCCATCGCTCGTGTTCCCGCTTCCCTCGCCTCGCTTATGTCTCCCCGAGCCGCAGGGCTGCGCTGCTGCTTTCTCCCCTCTGCCTGGCTTCCCCCCCGCCTGGTAGGTCTTTTTCCCCCCATCTCCTGTGCAGGTGCCCATCTTCATGCTCTACCATCCTAAGGAGTGCAACTCTTGCCTCAAGGCTTCGGGCAGGTTGGGTAGGTCACAGTTTTGGAGCCGAGAGAGCCAAACAAGTTTCACCTATTTGCCGTGACTATAGCCTTAAGTCTGTTTTCATCCTCCCCTTCAGATGTGTGTTGTAATTTACCCAATTCCTTTAGGGATAACTGATAAATCTTCCATTTTCTGGTAGCAAAGAAACCGAGGCATTTCAAAGCACATTACATTTAGGGTTCTCCAGAGTATCCTCTATTCTTCATCCAGATAAAACACAAGGCTCTTGGAACAAAATCTTTGGATAATGGGACCTTCTTTGCTTCTAATATTTTGCTATAATTATTTTGTCAGGATGAATAATAAGAGGACCTGCTTTGCAGAGGCAAGCTAGCTACTGTGAATATAACAAGTTATAATCCAGCCCAAGTTGGTTCCAGCCAAGAAATTGTTACCTGCTAATAGCCGGTTGGTATTTTGTGTAAAAAACTGGCTTGGTGGTAGAACTCATTCCATTCAATAAGATAAATATTTATTGCATAAAACCAGTTAATGTAATTTGTTAGCAGTGTCAGAAACCTGCCTTGAAAGATGCTGTGTATAAATTAGCCTAGAACTGGCCCATGTGACTTTGAGTTGAATCAGGATATTTTTGATTCATGAAGAAGCATACACTCACTGTTACATGTTTGTTGTTTATGTTCCACATGTAAATAGAACACAATTCTCAGAAAAGACATCTTTTTCAAAAACTCTGATCACTGTGAAATAGTTGCTTTTTTTTTTTTAACTTTAAAATATGTGTAGACTGAAAAGGATAGCCTCTTGGGAGGGTTTTTGTTTTTTGTTTTGTTTTTTTGAAATTATGAGTGTTCTAAAAGCTAACAGCAGAAATCATACAGGACTACTTTATAGAAGCAGTGGCTTCAGATAGATTTTGTTCAATGTGGTGTGTACAATTCACTTTATTCTGGGCAAAATACCAGTGGCTGATGGACTGCCTTTGGAGTCTGCCTTTTATTCCTTTAAGAAGTAGGAGAAAATCTTTAATTTTTCTTTTCAATCTGTTTTAAAAAATATTATTATATCATGGTAAGAGCTCACATTTTAAAACTCAGATGTCATGTAGGCATCTCTAAATACTCAGGAGGTTCAACAGTATACTTCACGTTAATATATGCATATTATGTATAGGAATATTTCTTGAACAGAAATGTCTGAGAAAGTTGAAATTGTAGAAGAAAGAGCTGTTTGATCAGCAAGTAGCAAACACAAAATAAGATGACTTCCAAAAACTTACCAGTCAAATAGAGGTTAAAAGAATGGGCCCAAAAAGCTGTACAATTCTATTATGACAAGATATTAAAACAAACGATTTGAAATGCTTCTCTGGCTATTGAGTTTCTGTTTTTCATGCTGCAATGTTTGTCCCTTTTCCCAAGCCTGCCTTTTCTCAGAAGAGACAGAAGTTCATCTCCAGCATCATAGCCATGTTCATTTTGGATTTCCCCTGATGTTTCCATGCACAGTCAGCTAATTGTCATGTCTGTTTATTGCCACTGTCTTGCTTTCTCATTTCCACCTCCCCAAATGCATACAGCACTCATGGCCTGCCTCTTTACAGAAATGTGCTCCAAAGATTTGTCTCCTTACAGTGACTTGCCTCCTTACTACTGCTTCAGGCCAAAGAAAGGTAAAGAGCCTCAGATGTCAGGGTGAGGGAAAGTGGGCGGAGTGTTTTCTGCAAGTCCAACTTGCTGCTTCTAAAAACTTGACTACTAAAATTTTACTCTAATAAGTCCGTGATCTGAATTAAATATCTGAAAATTCACCAAAAATGGAGGGGTTTACTACTTGCATTGCTTGTCTAAATGTTAACAGTTGGATCTTGCTTATGTTCTCTATTGTCATTTCTAATTTCATTTTTATGACCCCCCAAAGATACTCAATTATTTAATGTAACAATTATGATGAATTGGCATTCTTTAAGGAAAACATTCTGGGTTCTTTATCTTTAGAACATTTATAGGACCTTGATTTACGTTGACTTCATGTAATTTCCATAAGCTTTCACTGGAAACTTTTGGTATTCTCTTCTTATTGTTCTGTCCTTAGCCTCATTCATTTCCTTTGCCATCAGATATTCTCACATCATTTTGATGCTTTCCCTGATATTACTTTGATATCACAGATGTTTTTCAATAAGAACACTTAATGGTATGTGCTATCACATTTATTGACATTATAATGTTGCTGTAATTTTGATACTACAGATTGCAGTCAGCATTATGGAAAAATACACAGATTTTCATACGGTATTTCCTCAGCACAGTTTGTATTTTTTTAATGCAAATTTTCATTTACAAACCATTAAAACTGTTTTTTTGCAAAATTTTCTAAAATAAAGGTTTTGCAAGGAAACAAGTATTTTTGCATCTTTGCAGTTTTTTATGAAAGTGGCATTTTAAATTCAGATCTAAAAATGACTTTTTTGTATTCAGTAAATTTTTACTAAAAGCAAAAAAAAAAGAATAGATTTTTACCTCAGGATAGTCCTATTTCAGATCAAACTGTAAAATGTATTGGAGGGTTTGACTGACACTATTGTATTTACTTCAAATTCAAACAAAAGCTTGAAAATGTAGTATTTGGGAGCTCAGACTATTTTTTTAACAATTTACTAGCCCTGTTAAAAACTATGCAAATAATAAAAGCTGTACTTAACATGACTTCTCAACTGTTTTGCTTTGCAGCACAATTCCTGTGTAAAATGTCAACAGATGCAATAATATAATTGTACTGACAACTGTCGTCATTATAATGCTGTAACATTGCATTAATTTTTTAAAGTAGTTCCTGAGCATTTGTTTGAACATTCAACCTTGTATTTTTAAGCACTAGAAAATTTTCATAGAACCTCCAAAATATTTAAAATAGCGATGTTGACTTTAAAAAAGAAAAATGCAGTGTGAGAAAACAAGAAAAGTACAACCTTCTCAAACCGGTTCTACATGTGTTAAAATCCCAATTTTTTTTCCTTGAACACCTTTTCTTAAAGTAATCTTGAAGCATGGCCTGAAGGTCAACAAAATCAGTTTTTCTCAGACTAAAGGAGAAATGTCTTCCATTTATATCAACAGTGCTATATAAACTGTGCCCCAAAGTTAGTGTCTTAGTGTTTAAATCTGGGAAAGGACAGACTGATTACAGCAGAAAGCTTGAAGCTTACTGGGTTAGTCCATGTAGGCCTTTCTTATAGTGGTCAAAGCATTGTTTTGCACAGGCTTTTTGAGAACAGAGCTTAGAAGGTAAAAATGGTGTTTGAAATATTCACAGTTAATGTCTGAAAATTTTCCTTTATTATCATTTATGTTATGACACAGAATCGCAGAACAGTTGAGGTCAGAAGGGACCTCTGGAGATCATCTAGTCCAACACCCCTGCTCAAGCACGGTCATCTAGAAGCACGTTGCCCAGCACCCTGTCCAGATGGCGCTTGAATATCTCCAAGGATGGACACTACACAACTTCTCTGGGCAACCTGTTGCAGGGCTCAGTCCCCATTTCGGTAAAGAAATTTTTCCTCATGTTCAGACAGAACTTCCCGTGTTTCGGTTTGTGCCTGTTGCCTCTTGTCCTATCACTGGGCACCACTGAGAAGGGTCTGGCCCCATCCTCTTGGCACCCTCCCGTCAGATATTTATACACGTTGATAAGACCCCACCTCAGTCTTCTCTTCTCCAGGCTGAGCAGTCCCAGCTCTCTCAGCCTTTCCTCGTATGAGAGGTGCTCCAGTCCCTTCATCATCTTTGTAGCCCTGTGCTGGACTCGCTCCAGCTCCATGTCTCTCTTGTATTGGGGAGCCCAAAACTGGACACAATACTCCAGGCATGGCCTCACCAGGGCTGAGGAGAGAGGGAGGATCACCTCCTTCGTCCTGCTGGCAACGCTCTTCCTAATGCAACCCAGGATACCATTGGCCTTCTTGGCCACAAGGACACATGTGGCTGGCTCATGGTCAACTTGTCCACCAGGATCCCCAGGTCCTTCTCCGCAGAGCTGCTTTCCAGCAGGTCATCCCCCAACCTCTACCGGTGCGTGGGCTTATTGCTGCCGAGGTGCAGTAGCCTGCACTTGCTTTTGTTGAACTTCAGGAGGTTCCTCTCCACCCATCTCTTCAGCCTCTTGTGGTCCCTCGGAATGGCAGCACAGCCCTCTGGTGTATCAGCCACTCCTCCCAGTTTTGCATCATCAGCAAACTTGCTGAGAGTGTGCTCTGTCCCTTCATCGAGGTCATTCGTGAATAAGTTGAACAGCCAAAAATGCCATTGACTTTTTTCAAACAAAGAATATCTGATTCAAAGAGCTTATGATCTCATGGTCCAAAAAAATAAAGAGAGGAGCAAATTTAGAACTTGAGACATAAGGGATTATAGGAAAGGCTTAGAGGCTTTTGCTTCTATCACAAAAAATAATTTTTTGTGAACAAAAGTTATATAGCTCTGTGACTGCATTTTGCAATTTCTGCTCTACAAAACCTACATTTTCAGCATTTAGTGTAGAATAAATGCAAATAATGTACATTCTCGGTATGTTATGCTGAAGATGCGTACTTCTGTGATTGTATTCTCTGTTCTATAAATATTTAGAGCCCTAGCCAGACTGCTAAATTCCACTTTTAATGGGGATGCCAGCAGACTTTACATATGCATTTATTAGAGATCATTAGTTTTGAAGTAGTAGCTAAGTCATGAAAACATCTAACACCAGAGATGTGATCTGATCATAAATGTTCACATCTGAGCCAGGTGATTAGCCTTCTGTAGTCAGATAAGAGTCACAGATATCTGTGGAGCATACTAACTCAGCCAGTTCAATTCATCTTCTGGAGCTCTTCAGAGACTCTTACCTCTTTCTGTTAAAGATACAAAAGATTTCTGTGATCTGAAGCACTCTGAATAAGAGCTGTAACCTAGTTCTTTAGCAATGCAATGTCCAAGATTGATGCCTAAAGTAAGAGGTCTGAATATAGTCCTAAATTCTTAAAACGCAGTAACAGTGTGTTCTACTATACTGGTTAAAAATTCTACATTATGTTTTGGAAAGTGTGCACTGTAAACATATTGTCCCTTCCTCTGAGCATGGGACTACCACAATGTAGTTAATCTGTGTGGTCTGTAATCAGGTGTTTTGCTAGTTTAAGTTAAACCATCAGATTTATAAACTATCAAAATTGTTGGCTGACTAAATACAATGGTGGCCTGTAACAAATGCAGAGGCAAAGGGATCTGCAAACAGCACAGTATGAAGCAAAGGAGGTAAACAATAGAGTTATAAAAGGAGATGAGGAAAAGGAAGCTAATCACAGTGTACATTTCATAATTTCTTGCACTCAGGCACTAAAGTTGCCACAGGGATAGTATTGATACAGCAGGTGAAGTGGGCTCAGAGACATTTTATCTTTATAAATTGTCCAAAGGCGGGAGAATAGATGTGCATTGAGTTATATTCATGAAAGTGATAGCTGCTTCTGGGACAGAAGTGATATAATTTATTTTATTTAGCTTTATTTGTCTGTTTATACTTGGGCAAATTCTCAGTAAACTGCAGCACATCATTCGCTTGTAGCTGAGAAAATAAGCAGAAGCAAGAGAGATGAGAAAAAAGAACAGAGATGCTTTCTGATTTTATGCTCTACAGAGAGCTTTACTGTTTGCTGGATGACATCCTCATCCTCATTCTCAAACACCTTGTCCTCTGATTTCAATGAATGCATCATCTTAGGGTGTCAAAGGGCATGTGTTATGTATCCCTGAAAGCCTAGTTTAGAGACCATTTACCCAAACCCACTATCTTCCTCAAAGAGGCTTTGTTGCTCTATTGCCTAGCATCAGGAAAAAGATAAAAAGGACATGTATTATTCTCATTTACTGGTTTATGTAAAATACGGTTGTCTATACTTTGTATATGAGAAATATATATTTCAGTGTATAAAGAAGCCACATACAGACAGTTGAACCCCATGGTGCTAGGTAGTATAAGGTAGCTCATCTAACATTAACATTCATGATAGTTAAATATGGTAACATGTTCTGTTTACTGGCTGGAGAGTAGGAAGCTGCAACCAGTGACACCAAACAGATTTTAGCATTTCTGAAAGTCAGTAGGTAGTCGGTAATTCTTCAGAAGTATTAAAACAAATATCGTGCTTAAATTGTGAGTCATAAGTAATCATAGAAAAGAAGATAAAAATCTGGATAGAACCTCAGGAAATTTTGAGTATGAAAGTAAATGCAATTCTACAACACAAAGATAACAAGGATTTAACCCAAACTATGACAGTCATGTTCTTAACAGTTTATAAACTGGATGAAGTAGAGCTGATCTTGGAGTTGATCTGCAACGTAAGTGGAAATAAGCATGATTTTCTTTCAGTTTGCTCCTCTGCAAATTTCAATTGCTTTAGCAAGGTTTAATCCTGTATCTATCTGCTACTCTGAAGTTTTCCTCCCAGCTTCCACTTACCACTTCATGGTAAGAAACCACTTCATCATTGTCCCATGAAGTCTCAAAATTGACTCTTCAGCCTTAGGTTAGTTACAAACTCTTCTGCATTGTCAATTTCTTTTCATAACCTCAGGTTAAAGGCGTATATTTATTTTTATGTAAAATACAGTATTTATCCGTTGCTTCACATTTAGCCTTCTCTAGGTTAAATGTAAATGGATAAATGGCATCAAATCAAGCATATCAGAAACAATCTTCTGATGTTCTTTCTTACTGTACCCCATTCCTAGGTAAAGAGTGAAGCATTGATTAAATTTTCCTCCACTTCATACCATATTTCTAGAGAGTTTCAGTTCTTATGGAGTTCCAGGTAATTTTCTTTACTCTTTACCTCTTGTGCTATGTGTTGTTCTGGGATCACTGGGCATCTGATACATGTAAGAACTTCTTCAGTGTTCACTTCCATCTACCTCTGTCTGGCAAACAACATATCCTTCTTTAAACGTACTTTTTAAGCTTTTGCCTCTCAATCTGAGAATCCAAGAGTCACCTCTTCCCAAAGGGAGCTTTTTCATCCCTGTGCTACCTAGCTAAGCTGAGTACTGTACATTCTTCCTCTGAACTCTGACCTCATTCAGTCTTAGCTGCATAGTGGGTCAGCCCTAGCATGAGGAAGGAAGAGTTGCTCTGTCCAAGTTTTATTTCTAGCCTGGCAGTAATAGTGTTCTGCGAAGTGAGAGCAAGAGGAGGAAAGTGTGCAACCCCAAGGGTACCTGTTCCTGGCTTTTTGCACAAGCACTTGTGTAATAGAAGACAGTAAATAAGAGTTTTTTTGACTCAAAACAGAGGTACTGATAGATCTGAGGCAAAGCAAGGGTTAGGTTACGCTTCAGAGTAGGCTGTCTGAAGCATTTGCTCAAGCTTGGATGGCAGCAGTTGCTTGATTCAGCACTACCTGGAATTTAGGTGGTCTGAGTATAGCCCAGATGACGGCACAACACTTTTTCACATTTCTGTAACTGAATTGACTTCATTTAGATTACTCCTGCATGACAGAAGAGGGATCAAAAAAAGCTCTGTTAAACATATATATGAGAAAAACCCTGTGAAGTCGATGACCATAATACTACTATTAACAAGGGAAGACACTGACTTATAGTCATGTCACCCCAGATCCAGATCTCCTCTTTTTCCCCTTTGCTGGTTCATGAAGCAGAAAGCTCTTGGATTCTTCACATAATATTATATTGTTTATAATTTTATTTCCTAATTAAAAATCAGTAATAAAAATTAATCAAGGTTTCCAAAATATAACTTTAGTTTTCCAAAATATATATGCCACTTTGACATGGTATAATCTGCATAATTAATGCAATAGAATTATTCTTAAAAATTGTTCTAGCATTTTGGAAAATCCAGTTTTGTAATAAAAAGATTAATATTCTGCCATATATTCTGGATAAGAGAGAAGCACAAATAGGTCTGTCAAGGCATTCTCCATATATTAAATTATACAGTATCACTACCCTACTGCAATACTTTGTTGTCCTAGATGTGCCAACCTGCTCAATCTCCTAAATGAGAGAAAGCTTCTACACAAATATGTAAATTTTAAAATGGCATAAATATTTTCCATGTTTGAATGAGATATTTAGCTGACATAAATCAGCACAACTGCATTAGGTTCAGTGAAGGTATTCAACATACCAGCTGGCAAGGGATCAACATTTTTTCATTTCTTCAGTTATAAAGTTCCTTTAAAGCATGTTGTTTGAAGAGAGTAAATGCCAAATTATTATTTACAAAGAAGCCTAAAGGATTCTCATGTTTGTTCTATTGGGTATGGATATATGTCTTAACAGTAAACTTCTCTGGAGGTGTCAGACAAAGCCAGTATTTCACATTTGGATGATTGAAAAGGGTCAGGTAATTCCAAATTCTAGGGAAAAGGAGCATTAACTCCCACTGAGAGCAGCAGAAAAGATTGTCAAGGAACTCACAAGTGGAAATTTGCCAAAGGCCTATCACAAACCTCTCTTTACACCCTCTTATTCCTCTTAGAGTTGTAGAGCTTGTATCAGGTCAGCAGAGCTAAACACATGGAAATGAGGGAAACACTTGACTGCTTTGATAACATGAACATTCAGTTTAAACCTCAGCAGATTTTAATTTATTACTCAATAATCAAGAAGAAAAGAGCCAGGGTTAAGCCACAAGTCGGCTAGGCACGGATTTGGACATATGATATTAAACAACTGAAAGTGAAAGGGAGATATAGCCCCGAGACATGATGGTTGCTCAGCTTCTTAAGTGAATCAGAGAAAATTATATTTCATCAGGAGAAATTTAATATTACCACTTGCCCTTTATAAATAAAATCAAGAGTATAACTCATACAGAATATAAAGAGTAGGTCACCATTTAATTAAATGAATTCTTCTGAAGGGTTAGAAGGCTATCTAAGTTGAACTGGTCTAAGTTCTAGGCTGCATAATGGATAGAGAAAATATTACTTAGTACAGAATAAAACCTTCAAATTGCACTAACTTTTTTTCTGTTCACCTGAAATGACTATTTGAACATCATCCCCTTAACTAGACCTAAAAAGACATAAAAGACCTGGTTCATATACTAACCCCAAAGAAGCAAGTTTATCAATGTCAGTAAAGATCATAGACTGTGTAATCCTTGATTTTGAGAAACTCTGGCCAAAGTATTCCTCTTGTCAAATAGCCTAGTTAATTCTGTTATTTATTGTTGCTGGTGTGGTACTCATCCCTAGAGTTTTCTGTCATTGATCAGAGCCCCCCAGTTCTATGGTAAATATATAATAGAATAAAAAGCATCCTGAAAAACTCTTATGGAAAAAGAGAATCAGTTAATCTCCTATAACATAAAATATAAATAGATGACATACTGCTTGACAGTGTATTTTCTTGTAGAAATAAATTTAGACACATGAGAGGAGGATGTTCTTTTTAATCACAGACTCAGTAGGCTGCTACAGCTGTTAATCACTCTGCCTTAAAATGAATCTTCAGATATGCTGGCTTTAAAATTGCAGCCATAAAGCATCTTTAAAGGGTTATTGTCTGGTGTGATTTTCTCATGGCTTCTTCTGACATCTTGTTATTGCCTTAGCGTAAATAATAATAGTTGCACTTTCATTTGGAGGGCCCAGAGCACCCACAGGGAAATGTAACAACAAAAACTATCATAATAAGGTGATGTCTATAGTGGTATGTTTGTCATAAAAAGTAAAAAAGGTTGATAACCAGTCACGGAAAAGTAGATCAATGAAGTACATAAATCATGTGACTGGAGGTATCCCAGCAGGCAGTGGTGGAGGGAGGTGGCAGGAGGGATTAAGGAAGCAAAGAGTTAAAAGGAGAAGGCCAGGCAATAACACCAATTCCATGATTACATTTTGGGCACCAACGGGAACTTATTTTGCAGAGAGGTAAGCTTGGCCAGCTTTGCTTTGTAGTAGCCCATTTGTGCTAGCCAACTTTATCACTTATTTGCAACAAATCTCATGTTAAACCAGAATTACTAAATTTTATAACGTTTTCAATATATAGTCCACCAAGAATCTACCAACATTAGCATATGAATCTCAACAAATAGATTAGATATCAATTCTGTCTGAGCTTCTGAGCTAGGATATAAGCTCATGATTCCTAACAGAATAAAAAGCAATACAGGAATAGAGGACTTGGTCCAAGCTATTGGATGTTACCAAAAAATTTGCAGGAGGAGGAACAATTTTTTTATATATATATGTGTGTATATATATATTTTTTTATATATATATTTAATTATTACTTCAGATTTAAGGAATGTCACTACTACTCTGACTCTGTTTCTCTATCTAAGGATTTACAAGTTGCATCATTCCTATCTGAGCTGGGAGAAAATTTCCCTCCAAATCCCAAATCCCAAATTCAGAATGCATGAGCAGTATAGAGCAGATTAGGGACTTTAAAGTTTCATGGAAAAGCAGGGAACATTTAAGATTAAAAAAAAATAAAGTTTTTTTTTTTTACTTATCTCTGTTTTTATATTGGTACATTTTATTATCAGAAAATAGCTTATTTTCCTTTAGTCTTTTAATCACAGATTGAGTATTTTGTATGACTGTTCTGTCATGAGTTATAGTTTCTGAATTTTTAGCATGTTTGTTCTCTGAGCTCACTCCTCTTTCCATAACTGGTCTTTTAAAACACACTGTTCAGTCCTTACTGGGAAGACTGAGTGTGGCTTAAAAATATTTTTGATTTTAAGTGATGAAAAATAATCAACAGTATATTTATGCAAAGTGTTTGTATTACAACAGATGGAAGGTAAAAAGCGTGATTAGAAGCTGCTGTGTTTGATACAACAGTTATATAAAAGTGACCTATATTCTGCAAAATTAAGTGTTACAATATCCAGGACAATATATTATGTTGTTTATAAGACACTTTTTTCAATGTCATGTATCTAGTTATATTCGCATATACACAAACATAGGGAACAAATGCACTTGACCAAAAGCACCATGGTTGATCCAAAAGGAAATCAGAATCTGAGCCCCAACGCTGTGCTGTTATGAAATCAAAGCAAAAGCAGTTCCTGGGTAAACAGACAACATACAAAATGCATTTTAAAATAGAAATTGATAAGGACTAAAATTTAGATGTCTCTTACTCCAGAGAAATCGATACATTTAACATGCTGTTACTAATGCAGGATTTCACTCATCAAAGAATGTTGATATCTGGGGTATGAAATTCACCAAATGTTCTAAAGTGTAAGCAGTAGTTTAGGAAAGCATATGAAGAATGTTCTATTTCACCAGAACATTAAAAAGCTTTCAAATAGTACAGAATGCAATTATCCAAATAATAACCAGGTCAGGGCACAAGAACAGCTGTCTTGACCCATGCAAAAGCAGCATTTTTTTTTTTAAATGGTGATTGATATAAAAGATGTGAAATAGTGACTCACTAGATGTGTGCACAGTACGGAAAGGACCTTGACAGAACAATCAAAAAGTCATTTTTAGGGGAAAAATTAAAAATATGAATGAGAGCTTCCTGCAATTGTTTTTATATATTTATCACTCTTGGGCTCTATATGGTCAAGCATGCAAGAATTATGAGGATGAGAAGCAAGTAATCAATAGGTATTTTAGTCTATCATAATAATGAGGGAATGTGTTAAAGAAAGAGAGCAGACCTAACGTTTTTCTCTGTCTTTCAGCCTAATGATGGTCCCAATATAGATCATGGTCTGAGTTTTGAATCTGTGACAATTTGTGACAATTATGAAATGCCAATATTTTTTTTCTTAGTCCGACCTTTTTATTTTATAAGGACCAGAAATTAATTTAACTAGAAACTGGACTTCACAATGGAAGCTGATAGTCTCAAAAGTTGGTTTGAACAAAGCCACCCAAACCTTGTTAGAGACCTTATCTCCTTTTCATTTTAAATCTTTCATGTTGTGAAGCCCTTAATGCTCTGTCTTACTCACTTTGACATGTGGGACAGCAGCTTGTTAGTTATGGAAGTTTAACTCAAAAATCAGTGATGATGTGGCAGGTCTCACATTGCATGTACAGTGATGTAAATGATTATTCTTTCTGTTTTGAATGATTGTCTGGATGGATTATTCTCTTAAAGATTACTGTGTGGTTTATTCATCAGGAGAAAAAAGGGTAATGTCACTTAAAGGATAATTAATAGGACAGCTCTACATGAACTGGTAACAGATGGGAAATCTTTTACCAAGGCATACTGAGAGTTGAAGGTGTAGACTGAGCTCCAGGAAAATCCTCCACAAATCACAGAGTTCAATATTCACAAAGTAAATAACTGACGTTTTGTCAACTCTAGTTTAGGAGGATCTCATGTGTCCTCCATAGCCCTTGTTTACCTGGTGCCTAATGTATCCTGTGATCTATGTGTAGAAGTAATAATTAGAAATGTATTCTTTTGTATTCTCTTTGTCTCCTCTTTTCCAAATGCCCTGAACAATTTGGAGAATTTTCTAAATGTCTTTGAAAGGAATCCATTTATCCTTTGAAAGGAAAAATGTCTCATCAGAATTTTTGTATAATTCAATTTCACTTGGGCTAGGATAAAGATTTAATGAAAAAACAGGAAGATACATTGATTGATTAAGACCAAAACCAAGGCAACCTCAGAAAAAAGCTATGAATGGCATTGTCCTCACAGGTGATAGAATAAGGATGTCCTGCCTTGAAGGCTTGTATTCTGCTGAATCTCTCATCAGAGGATGAATAGAAAATAAAACGAGTAGACTCTCACATAGATACACAAACAGTCTAGCAAGAATCAGATTAAGGTGCTTGCATGAGGTAGTCCCCTAGGTGACATAAAAATGTGGGACCGGTTCTGAAAGAATTCTGGCCTTGTGAAATGCAGCCTTGCATCTGGGATGGAATAACCCCATACAACATTTCAGGCTGGGGATTGTCTATCTAGGAAGTAGTTCTGCAGGAAAGGACCTGAAGGTCCTAGCGGACAAGAAACTGAACATGAGCCAGAAATGTGCTTTTGAAGCAAAGAAGGCCAACTGCCTCCTGGGCTGAGTTAGGAAGAACAGTGCCAGCAGATCGAGGGAGGTGATCCTTCCCCTCTATTTGACATATGTGAGGCCACATCTGGAGTGCTGTGTCCAGTCCTGGGCTTTCCAGTGCAAGAGAGACGTGGATATTCCAGAGCAAGTCCAGCACAAGCCACCGAGCTGGTTGGAGGCTGGAGCACAGGATGTATGAGGAGAGGCTGAGAGAGCTGGACTTGTTCAGCCTGGAGAACAGAAAGCAAAAGGGAAACCTTATTGCTGTCTACAAATACCTAATCAGAAGATACCAAGAAGACAGAGCCAGACTCATCTTGGAAGTGAACAACAATAGGATGAGAGGCAATGGACATAAATTGTAACATGGCAAATTCCAGTCAGATATTAGGAAGGTTTTTTTTTGTTTTTTTTGTTTTGTTTTGTTTTGTTTTACCATTAGAGTAGTTAAATACCAGAACAGGTTGCCCAGAGAGGATGTGGGATCACAATCCACAGAGGTGTTCAAGACTTGACTGAACAAGTTGAGGGGGTTGGACTAGATGACATCAAGAAGTCCCTTCCAATTTAAATTATTCTATGATTATATGGTTCTGTGACTGACCTAGAACATAATAGATGGAGATGGCTACAAGATACACCTGAACGGAGATAAGTGAAAGCTCTTCTTTAAAGAGACAATACAGCACATGTATATCTTATATATAGAGAGAGTTTAGATATACAAATATGTAATACATATACGTAGTCTACATGTATAAACATATATTCTAGGATAGGTGGAATTGTAATACATTGCAAAAGGAATTGCCCTAGCATCACTTGGATATAGAATTTCTTGCTCTGCACTATGTAAAATGAGTCTGATGCCTGTTACTTCAGCTGAAGGGTTTCTCTGTCAAGTCCACAGCGTAGAGAGTACAGCATTCAAGTTATTGGGCACAGGGAGGTGGATCAAGCTATGGTGAAAGGTTGATCAAATGATCAGCCAAGATGCATCTAATCTGTGAGGTCCAGAATTACTTTCCAGGTTCATCTGTGCACTCTAAATACGTCCTGAATTTATGTCAGCATGAGACCAGGTACAATGAGTCTCCTGAACCCTGATTTCCATTGGAAAGAAACCAGGGAATGTGGGCAGGGAGGAAGCTGCAATGTGATTCAGAAACTAGGGCTAAGAGGAATACATCTGCCCTGCAGTTTTGGTACAGTCCAGGGAACATGAGTACAAGTATCAGAACTGCCAGGTACAAATCAGCACTAGTAGACTTGTGTGACTGAAGTCACGCTTGGGCTTCCTGGTGACTTGAGGACTTATCAAAATTGTGAAAGGATGTAAAATAATCCGAGAATCTTTACTTCACTTCAGTGTTTTATTGGGATGCTTATGGTAGGTTTAATAATAGTGCAGAATTTCTTATCTTTTCACAATAGCATCTGCCAGTCCAAGCTGATTATTTGTCATTTTCTCTGTCCTGCAGGAGTCTAGGGCCTCTGACATTGAATCTATGCTTAGTGATACTGACCTGGATATCTCTCCAAAATGTGATACAGCATTTGTGTATATTTGTAGTTGCTAAATTATTCTTATTATTTGCTTCTGTGCCTCTGAAGCTAGTCAGTGGATATGTAGGAGTTTTTGAATGTTATTGTAATTCTTTCATTCCTGAGAAAGAAAGAAGTATTAAGTACTTCTAGTCTGTGGTCTTGGTTTTGAAAACATCTCAAGGGGAAAAAGAATGAATTAGAAGCCCATTTTCAACACGACATACTGTAGAAGCGTTGTTGGAAAAAGCAGTATTCAATTCTCTATCTGGAAACAAAATGAAAGGGTAAAAGTATATCTAATAAGGGAACATAACAGAGGAAGAAGATAGAACGCAAGATGTCAGAAGGAAAGGGACCTATCAATGCATAACTGGAAAGATCCTATTCTTTCTGACTTCAAAATGAATGATGCACAGGTAAATTTTGCAGGACTATACCTGGTTATTCAGCTGAAATCAAATGGCCTGTTTCATTTTTTATTGTTCAAAACCTATAAGCCATGCAGATGTCAAGGATTCTAGTTCTAGGGAACAATTAGGCCTAATGATAAAATTAGTGGAGCCGGTTTTTTCCTGCCTTGTTGAATGATACAATGATCACCAACCTTTGATATGGACTAGACTGAAAGTTCCTACCTCTTCCCTTTTCCAGAGTGGCCCAACCGGGAAAGTAAGAGTTTTGCTATTTTAAAGTACTGTAATTAAACTCCTGGAAACTTTGCAGCCACCAAATTTACTAGTAGAATTGTGACTGATGAACTTGGGAGTTTGTTGAACTATTTATTAATATAAATCATACAAGGCGTTCTTCCTTATATTGGTATTTTGTTGTTATTTCACTTTTTTAAAAGTTGCACAGATGATTCCAAGAATTATTCACTAAAAATGTCTCTTAAATTTTAGATTGAGACATTATCTGAGAAATAGACAATTAGGCAAAGCATTGTACAGTTTTGCCAAATAACAAGGCTTTTTCAAAAATGTGTTTTCTGTCATTTTTAATAAATATGACCTTTTTCATTCATTTTTGTAAGTTACTTCCTAAAGTGAGGAACTTTTGTATATATCTTTTCCTTTTTAATACTTATAGTAAAGAGTTAATTGAGGTTTTAAGAGGCAGCTTATTTCTCTTTTTGCTTTTTTTTCCCCAAAGAAAATAGTTGAGAATTTTTCTTCTTTTGCTTCTTTTTTATACAGATGACCTGATCTTGCTGTTGAACACTTCTCTAGGTCAAAATGTATATTAAAGAACTGTGATCCTTTTGGCTTGCAAGAGTGCATGTTTTCTTCTCACAGGAGAAGAAAATAGAAAAAAAATTCTTTGGTTCACAGACTGAGGCTGCACATGTAGCTAACCAGTAGACATGATACTGAACAGGTTATGTTTTCCTGTTTATAAGAACTTGAGTTATATGTAAGGACTTAAATGTTGATAGTAAAGAAAAAATAAAAACAAGAGTATGAAGTTTTATGCAAACTGCTTCATTTCAGTCGTGTCCATAAAATGTTTGTGCCCCAGCTCCTGTGTAGCCAGAAAGATATTTGAGTGCTCAAGATCAGCACAAAATATTCTTTGAAGTAACGTTCCAAATTACATTTCTACTCTCTCACTGGGTGCAAGGTTCCAGAATGTGCAATTGCAGCTAATGCACATTGGTCTTCATATAAGTCCTTGGCTACATATTCATCGCATGAATAGTAAGACCTTCCAAAGCTTAGAGATGAAATGCATTTGCAATCTGTTATTTCCTTCATTTTATTAGCCTCTTGAAAAATAACCTGGTTAGAACTGTAGACAAAAATAATAAAACAAACAAACTAAATTATACTCACAGTAGAAGATATGGAAGTCATCTGTTCAACAAATGCTAACTATAGCTGTTTTGTGAACTGACTGCATGTGTGTAATTGTGAGAATATGTAGGTGTTTTGAACACTAAGAAGATAAAGTGGGCCTCTCTTGTTCTCCAGTTTTGAATCTGAGAAAAGTAGGCTGGGAGTCATTAAATGTTTGGGTTTTTTTTCGTATGTACATATTATCAAATTGAGTATCTACTACTTTCAGCATCTTTTTCATAAGTCTGACTCATATCCTCTCATCTGATAAATGAGAGGATCCTGGTTAATAGCTCTCTTAATTCACAGACTCGAGTCTTTAAGACTGCTGTGTGACGAAACTGGCTCAATTATGTGTATTCTTGCTGCTTGTCTAGTTAATCATAAAAGTAAGATTAAAGTACGTGAAAGACACACTTTTTATGGTCTAAATGATATGCCTCTAAGCCTGTTTTTTTTAAATATTGATTTGGGTGTGCTATTCAAGGTTGACTTATGCTTTTACTTTCTACATTTTAAAATATGTAGTTTTCATTGCATGTTGTGCAGCGTGCTATGAGCTACAGCTAAAATGCTATACAGCCTTCTATCAGGTCTTCTATGAATGAGATATTAAGATTGTTTGTTACTCAAGCCACAGGTAATAGCAGAGGTGCAATACCACATGAGTGCAGTTCACTGCTTCCAGGAATAGTTTCCTTCTACAGGAATGCTACCAATTCCATCGGCAGGAAATCCAGGCTTATGGACCCTCCCAGGATTTAACTGGCCCCACACAAGAATTCCAGTTTCCACAGCTGAATGTGTAAGAGATGAGACTACCAGTGCTGGAAGGCTGGGGGTAAGGGAGTTAGTGAGGGCGTTAGGGTTTCAGGCTGTTCAGGCATATCACACCACATCCCTCTCTCCTGGGTGGCCATTGCAACACCTAGGAAAGCTCTGGCCTGTCTGCCCCTGTATTTCAATCCCTCTGACCACTGCTAGGCTAGGTGTGAGTCCACACAGCTCTTACTACTACACTGTAAAAAGTCAAGCTTTGTCTAACTATCTATATTATACAACATATAAATATATGTCCTTATGTTATTCAAAGATGAGGGAATATAAATCTTTAGGTATGGTTAAATTTACTATTTGGAGAGCTTGGCAGTTTTGCATGGCTGGCACTCATAGTTTATACACCAAATGCATAGACATCTCTTTTTTTTTTGGTAAAAATTTAATTCTATGATGCAGTTCCTATGTATTAAATAAATGGTTACATAAATAGGGTAATATAAAGTCCTTTCATAGTTCATATCTATCTGTAAATTCTGTACACAAGGCATTGATATACATCTTTGAAAACATGACTTGACTTTTCTTTTGCTGAAGGCATTGATTAAGCTATTGGGCTTTATAGAAATATGTGGTTTTGGAGACTCAAATTTTCTGGAGAACCCTTACTCACTGAAATGTGTGATGTTCATTGTCTATTTTGGAGTCGAAAATGTGGTATGTTTTCAACTGTTAGTTTTTACTTTTTCTTGATGGCAACTTGATAATATGAGAGGTTGAATAAGACAGCTAAGTAGGAAATGAAGTTAAAAATATTTTCAAGGTATGTATTTGTTATCAAGAGCAATGCTGACTGTTTTGGAAGCAGGGTAGGTAATAAACATGCAGTGAAATATTCTGTTTTCTTAATGGAGCATTGCAGAGCTAGAAATCTAATCACCCATCCCCACTTTACTGTCTTTGCACCTATGAGTCCATATCACTTTTATTTCCACTCCATTTTGAAAAGAGAATGAAATAAAAACAATATAGTTCTTGTTAACCAGGTTGTACCTTCATCTCTATATATGCTGGAACATCAGTATCATTCTGACATTGCCTTCAGCTCAGACCAATAGGAACAAAATATTTAACTGCATCAGAATGTATTTCTTACACTTAAGTAGTGTTTTTATCTAAAAAAATCCCTAAAAGCCTGCTAAAAGCCCAAACAGCTACAAATATATTAGTATATGCATAGACTCCATCATCATATACTGGTGTGTAACATTCCCTTCCTGGGAAATATACATTGCTTAACTTCCAAAGGCTGGATTTGTTGCCAGTATCAGAGTGTTTTCATAATTCACATTTTTTTCCCTTATTATTTAACATTTCTTTAAGTGTTACCCTAATATCCTGATCTGAGTTGTTTGGGTGGCTTATACGTCTTTTCTTTCTTCAGCGTTGGCCTGAGCAGGGGATCTGATCCTGAGAGGTGCCAGATTGTATCTGCTTGTAACAAATTAGGCCTTGTTTTAAACAGATTAGATACCTTCAGGTATCCCTTTGAAATTTAGCAGGGATTCCTCCAATTATTTTTCTTACCTCGCACACTGTATTTGTTTTTTTTTGTATATTGTTTTCTGATGAATAAGTTCTATGCCCTCTGCCATCTCTTATGAGCAAAACACTGTATTTTATGTATTTTAAACTCGTTCTTTTTTTCACTGTTCAGTCTCCCTGTGATCTTAGAAAAAGTTTTACCCTCCTCATTAAATGTTCCAATAGAAATACTGTTCCCATAATGAACAGTAACAATTAGCACTTTCACATACTAAACAGACATTCAAGTACTTTGGATAATGTGAAAATGTGACTGGGTTTTGCAGGGAGGAAAATATGGACAAGAGAGAAGGGCAGGTACTTTTCCCCTCCATCACCACTGAGAAACTACAGTGAAGTCGATTCTGTATGGGAGGGGAATCCTGAACTCTGGCACAGCTGCACAAATCACCTCAAAGCGATATCTGGCCCATGTAGAGCCTCTAGAGTACCAGCTTCTGCCACTAAAGGTAGTACCTTTCAAAAGCAGTTAGAAGACTCCTACTACAGGCAAGTTTATTTTGGCAGCTGTATTTGTTACCTGCTGGTACCTTCCTCTGAACAGGGGAAAAAAAGTCTTTTTTCTTTCCTTTCCTTCTTTCTTTTTCCTGGATCTTCTTCAGGCTGATGCTTTTCCCACCCAAACAACCAGCCCTTTGCAGGAGGATTTAACAGTTATTCCTAATAGCCTGTGGATTTAGTGGAATTTTTCAGGCACTATGAGTAATCCTGAAAATCTCAGACATTCTAATGAGGAAATGATACTGAGGGTACGTGGAAAGGGAAGAGTGCTTGAGGAGGTGGGTCACAAATCTCACTGGACTCCAAATTCTCTTATAGACAGGGGAAGAGTCCTCTTTTTTTTTTTTTTTTTTTTTTTTTTTTCCTTTTCAAGCTGAGAATTGGATAAGAAATGGTAGGGACTGAGATGAAAACTGTGAAACTCTCTCATTTTCTTTATTTTAAAATTGTGATCACATATTATTCCAACTAGTGTTGTAACATCAACAGATGATGATAGCATGTATATGACTAACATACTTGTTAACATGTATGCTATTTTATGAACAATATTAATAAGTGCCACATAAAAGACATCCCTATTTCTATCTAGTATGGAACTGTCTTGTATACACACACTGGAGCAAGGCAAGCTAAGCTTGGCCTGGCTCAGCACACTCTCCAGGAATAGAGAAAATGGTGACAACTGTTTATATATACACAACACATACAAGAATCAAATCACTTTGTTCAAAGACAAATTTCTTTCTGTAGCTTTTTCCTGATATCCTCCTTTTTCACAGATTGGCAATAATAGGCATTTTGCAACACACTACACATAAAACAGATGTTTATATTTGGTACCATCCAGGTCATAATTTTTTCCTAGTAGATACCTTCATTTTTCAGAGAATGATGGAATTCCAAAACAACACCCAGAGTAAAGATAAAATCCAAACTCTAAACTGAAACTATTCCCATGGCCAACAGTAGCCTGCTATCTTCATAGAAGCCTGAATATAACATTTAGTCTCTATCAGTTATGTACTTTTCCACTTGGCAGAGCAGTGATCTGAAGCACTTGCCAAGATAGCTTTGTTTCATTTATGTGCTTGTTTATGCTCTAACAACATTGATAATGTCAACATGGCTTTAGGAATAGTGTTTGCTAACTTGTGCTGGCTCTGAAACAACAGATCATGAAATACTGTACTGTTTTCATAAACTTATATTCTCTCATTCAACAGTAGCATGCATTTAGTGCTAACATTTTAAAAACAACAGGACACTCCTCACCAAACCATAGCAGTGTTGAGGAAAGCATAATTAATGGTCAGAAGTAGGCTGGGCATCTTTTTGAAACTTTGAATGTATTATTAGCTCTTATATTGACTATTTTTGTGATGTAGGTACAGTTATGTCACTTTTGTTCACTCATTCCAGAACAAGGAAAATGCCAGCCTGAAAGGTCTGCTGTTAGAAGAAATGTATATTTATAAATCATTACAAGAGTTTGGGGTAATAGCTGCTGTTAAACTGAAAGATATTAATATTTAATTACAGAATGTCTATGATAAGTGTCAAGATATTATCAGCGTAGCTCTCTATTGATAGACATGTTTTTATGTTTTCCCAGGACAGTAATATTTTCATACATACTTCCATTATCTTGACCTTTTTTGTACATTACATAGATAATAGCAGCATAGTAAAATAGTCTTCAAACAGTAAGGCAGGGAAATATTCTTTAAATACACTCAGCAACACTGAAATTAGTTATCCTTGTTTTCTGTTCATTCATCAAACTTAAGCAAGACCTCACGAAAAAATTAAAATAAATTTATTATTTTTGTTTTGTTTTAGAGTTTTGGGTGTTTATGCTGTCATTTTATTTGTATTTGCTTTGCTTCACACAAGTTGCACCCATATGTCTCAAAACATGCCAAGCATCCTAATCAGTTTTGTAAATTAACAGCACAAACTAAACAAAAGGAAGTTGTTATTTATATAAAGCAAATGAGATCTTATGGCTAGTGAGCCATAAGATTCTTCCCACTGTGGATTCTTCAAGAGTGTTGAAAAGTTGCAGTTCCTTCTCCTTACTCTCTCTGATTAACATCATAGAGTTTTGATATCATTTGGAAATAGAAATGCCGTAACAAAAAGAGAAAGAAACATATTCCTGTATGTTTTTCAGAAAAACATCAAACCAACTTAAAGAGGCTGGTTGTATAAGTGTCACCAGCCTATTTAAATGGGACATTCTGACCTGAAGAGTCTGTTTAATAGAGACTGTGAGCAATTTTAGATAAGCATGTATACCCTCTGTAAATTCTTACTGGCTAATGTGCACTTGTGCAAGCAGGGATATGATGAACTAATGATGATGATCTGTAAAATAATTTGATAATTTTACTCTAACTCATTCATCCAACAGAGCTAAAGCAATTAAAACAAATCTTTCACAAACGTAAATTTCTAGATGGACAGTAATTTTGTGGATGCTTTGACCTTAACTGAAGAGGCACTGCTCTATGTATGTTAATTTTGTTATGCTCGTGAGAAGATTAGGTATTAGAATATGGCTTTTGTCACATTCAATATAAGCAAATGTAGAAGCTTCATTTTGTGGTATTCAGAATTTTAATTTTGTGGTATACAGAATTTGCTCTTTTGCAATAATATAATTTGTAACTTTCTAGTATTCAGTGTCATGTCTTTGAAGAGTCTTTGAATGAGCACTATTGTCAGTCAGTATTTTAACAAAATAAAAATGACAGCCTGCATTTCTGTCATTTCTGTACAGTACTCTGAACGAGAGTCTACAAATTTTTACACTGAAGTATAAAGCAAGCATTAGTCTGGCATTTTCTTCATACTCCAAATTGTTATCAAAAGCAGTAAAACAGCTGTGAGAGTGGTATGGGCAGAAGGCATGCATGGAGGTGATTGCCTTCACAAGCAAAGTGGATGTTGGCCAAGAGGCTTTTGCAGGGTGTCATAGTCTCAGAAGAAAAGACCTGCTGGGGGGCAAGCCTAGTGGAGAGTGGGAAATGCAATGTCCGGCTTCCATTTGCTGTTTAACTGATCTTTAGGGAGTACAGCAATCCAGGGGACTGTGAGCAGGGACTCTGCACCTAGCACAGCAGTTCACATGGCAGGGACACATGCAGGAGTCTGGGATGCTGCTCAGGCTGCTGTTTGCTGTTGCTGCTTGCGGTTTCACGGCAGGGCCTGGGCTCTGCTTCTACATCTTCTAGGTCTTCTGGGAATGACTGGGGACTTCAGAGAACTTCATTCAGGACTAAGGTTAGGAAAAATAGATACAGAATGGCTTTGCAGCTGAAAGTGGCAGTGAGTTCAAAAAAAATGAAGCTGACAAAAGATTTGTTTTTAGTTTGAAACTTCCAAGACAATTTCAGACATACAGGTGGCTCAAGCAGTGTAATAGATATTACAGAGGAATCTAAATAAAAGTAGACTGAGGAGATAGAACACAGTTTAATTGGTTCATACCATATTCTATTATCCAAACTGAAGAGGTAAGCTTGCAACCTCAGGCCTGCATAGTTTGGAAAGAATCCCTATTTTCCTCTCAAACATCTGGAACTGCTGTCACACACAGGATTCTCAACTAGATGAACAAGTAATCTGATCTCTAAGGCAGTTACTATGTTGCTGTGACACTGAACTAGGTCTCAGGGACCCAGTGCAATATACTTGAGTAAATATAAATGATGATGCTGCTCCATGGCATCCTCCTATCTTCTCAGCCTGTTTAGATCGACTACAATTATAGTGAATATTGACAACGAAGAATGTTGGAAAAAAGTACAAACATGCCTCACAATCACACAAACTGTGTTGGCTGGATTTTCTTTTGGTGTAAACCAATGTCATCTACTGGCTTCTTGAAGTGAACCCGATTTGCACTCCCGATTTGGCCTTGGCCTTCCAAATGCTATTCCTATGCCTTTTGCAAGTCTCTTTCCAAATCTGGGCACATTCCTAAAATCTTCACATCCTATGTATGACCTCTCCTGCCTGTGTACTTGATCGATCATCCTCTTTTTTTTCCAGGTCACTTCTCAAAACTAGGCTTTTCCATGATGTCTTTTCACGAACTGACAAACATATCAATATATTTGGAAGAAACTACATGCATTGTTTTAGTACTGTGCCTTTGATCTGTGGACCTTGTGCTTTGGTTTACTGCAGTAGTCTTCCAGGAACTTCAATACACTAACACATTGACAGTATTCAGTAAATAATTAAAGTAGAAAGCTTCAAATTAATTATTTTACTCAGTGAAATATTAGCCCTGAATTGCAATCAACTTGGTTTTTGTTGGGGAAAAATATGCTGCATATCGGTAATTTTCTGACATCAGATGATACTATTTTACTCCAGTCCTTAAATGTCATACTTCAACTAAGGCCTTGTATTTATTTAAGCGTATATGTGAAGGACTGCACATTATGTGCTTATTGAAGGACTAAGATAGGAAATCTTTAGTGTGCAAAAGGAACCTTTAAGTATTATGCTGAATCCTGATTAGAAAGATTTACAGTGCTTGTGAAGTTACTCCAACTTATTTGTTACATAAAAGCTATCTTGAAGGAGTGTGAACAAGACATAAAAGACCGAACAAAGTAATTTTTGTTTATTTTCTTGTTTATATTATAAAAAGAGTTCATATAAAGTGACCCTTAGAATTCTGGCAGTTTAGTTATTATCATGTTTTCTATAAACCAAATTAATGTTAGTAATAAGCTTACAGTTTTTTTTAAACAGTCATGAAAATGAATAAATTATCTTCATCAAATATGATTCAAATGCAAGTTTCCTAGTACTATATAATCTGCTGGCTGACTATCTTGTACTAAAGAATCCTGCTTGTCTAACCTTGATTTAATTGTGTTCTGTGCATAAGCACTGACCTCACTTGGGTCATGAATCGCTGAATCAATGGAGCAAAAAGTACCACGTTTGACCTTGCCATTAATGGCAAAGCCTTAAAGAGTGCTGTATTGTGTTCTTTTATGTAATATGTGTGTGTGTGGTTTTTTTTTTCTGAGGTAGTTAGGCAGGTTTCATCTTTGAAAAAAAAAAAATTTACGAGTGACAGTCTAGATCTTGCCCTCTCCTGCCCCTTAAATCCAATATGCTGATCCTAAAAAATCCATTTCGTGTATTAAGAGGTAGGATTTATAATATTAGCTCAACTATACAATACTGACGGTTAATTGTGTTGAGGTTTGCAGTTTTGTTTGCAAAACTTTATTTAATAGAAATTGTATTAGAAGATAATGAGCATATAATATATCTAAAATTGTAGCTACAATTTTTAGGGTGTTCAGCAGTGCTACTGGAGTGGGGTTATTTGCTTAATGTAACTATAAAATCCAGCCATCTGACAATAAGACAGATGGAAAAGCTGCTGCTGATGTGTTTGTCTCTTCAGAAATAAAACCTTAATGTATAATATACCATATTTGTACACTGACAATTTCTTAAGAAACACATTCAGATAAAAAATCTCTATTTTACCTTTCGTTTGTTCATTTTCAGTGATTGGTGCTTATTACCTTAAAGCTTAAATATTGAGCGCTGCAAAGTAGTGGTTCGCTGTTTTTGTAGGGTTATGTTATACCAAAGACAAAGAAGCCCAAACTGAACTGAAAATTTTAATACAAATACTAATTAGCAATTAAAACAAGATAGTACATGTCTCTAATTAAGGATTCTAAAATATGGGAATTTAAGGCCTACATTTAAAAAGATGCTACAATATTTAGCTGCTAATAGAGTTATATGTAAAAGAAAGAAAATGTTTTGTGAGGAATTTGTAGTTTTTGAAATCTAATTGAGTTCCAGTCCAAAACAAAATATATCAAGTATGTAAGGTGTACATAAAGGAAAATGCTGAACAAAAAAAATACATAGACGATTTATCTTAATGAAAACACAGAAATTTGACAAAATCGAAATTAGACCATATTATATTAATTTGGCACTACATTGTAATAATTAAAATAAAATTTTAAATATTTTGAAATAAAGAGCAATTTAAGCTTGGACATATTCTAAAAAGGATGGTTTTGACTGAAGCCAATTTTTCAATTTAAATTAGAATTGCAGATTAAATTGACACAATTGGATGGAATTGAATATTCTAAAGGAATACATTTCCACTGTATTTGATTTCTGTCAGCTGTAATGATTAAGCCAGATATGATTTGATGGTCCAGAAATGTGAAGGGCTATTTCAGTACTTTTAGGAAAAGCCTAAAAATAGTGATGAAAGCAGAACATTACTAGAGATTGACAAAACATGATCTGGAAGTGCAAATATAGATGTAATGGGTATGAGAAAGACAGATAAGCAGAAAGATATTTGATTCATTCAGAAAAAATAAACTTTCATCTATCTTTGGTGTGTTTTAGTCCAATTACTAATCTCAAATCCAGGAATCAGTAGAAAGGGAATAGAATGTGCTCATACATTTCTTTCTCTTCCAGAGCTTTTTAGATAATTATAACGTGCTAGAACATCAGTCATTCATAAATCAGATGTTACGGTATCATGCAGAAGCCTAGCAGTAGCATTATACCTAAAATCAGAGAAAAATAATCAGAAAATTAAATTCTATCAAAATGAGGAAAACATAATATAATGAACCAAAGAATAATGTTGAAAATCCCCAAATAAAATCCATAGGCATCCACACTAGTAGCTTTATCACTGACCCTAGTTTGGGCTATATATGAACATTTTCCCAGTTTTCTTAATATGCTGGAAATCACATGCATTGCTGTGAAGGCAAACATCACATTTGGTGGGTGAGAAAGAAGGAACACATTCAGTGAGCATGTCCCACATCTTATTGCCACTGAAGCAGAAGCTCATGCTTTTGCTGTTCTGGCATGTAACAAAAAGACCTGCAGTCTGTGAAAGATGGTCTAAAGTACTTCATGTTTGACTTCCTATTTATGGATAGTTTTTACCTGTAAACTAGTGTAGATATAAATGGTTGCCTGTGGTGCTAGGCTAGGCATTTCAGATGTTGTTTACGCTGCTGAAAGCATCCATTCCAGGTAGTGATTTAGCCTCTGGCCAAGTGGTGGAAAGAGATTCTTGTCCACGCTGTTCAGGGATAGCCGTTCCAAAGTGACTTAGTGTCCACGCCACATGCGACTTGACCATGGCATGCTGGGGGTCTAAAACATAATTTTTGTTTGCTTGTTTTTTACAATTCAAAGTATTTAATAATAATGTGAGAGTGGTTGCTTTGTGTAATCTGATGCCAAGAGCAGGGCACATGCCTCGGGATATGGCATGAGAGCACACTGAGGTGTTTGGCATGTTTGGATGATGCTGGACAACTTTATAGGGCAGACAGTGCCAAATCTGGAATAGTATGGTCTATACTATTGATAGGGAATAGCTGTCCGAGTAAAGTAACTCTAAAGCCATACCTGGATTTTGTAGGGAACTATGGGTTCCTTCTAAGAGAGATCACGGGATGTGCACAATCACGAGACTAAGCCCCAGAACTGAACTTGGGAACTAAGTTATTGACCTTGTACATGCATCCAACATCCATCCTGAATTGTGCTGTGGTATATCTTGCTCCACTTACCAGAGTCAAATCCAGAGGTGAAAGTAGTGAAACAGAGTGTGTTGTTATTGTTTTCAATGTATATGATTACTTCAAATTGTGTTTGTGATTTTGTTTTTAGATGATCCAATACTGTGTTTGAAAGCTTTGAGACCTTTCAGACTGATGTGATAGTGACTACTCCAAAACACTGTTAGTATGATGACACAGTGTACAGGCACATCATTTTCTTTGAATATGCAGCTGATCAAAATGAATTCCACTCTGGAGTGGAGCTGTCTACTTTTCTTTGACAGGACACAGAGAATGAAACTTCACCACATATTTGCTTCAATTCCATTTCATGGGTGGACAAGGTCAGGATACCCTTGAGGATGGAAACCATCCTGTTCACACTATATCTAAATGGCCCCTTTATGACAAATGTGCAAACTGATATTCGTCCAAATAATATCAGACACCCTCTCTAATCACACATTGGAATAAATGTGGATAATATCTAGAAACTATGTTGCCAAGAGTGTGTGTTTGCAGCTCTAGAATCTCAATTCTTTGCCATGAATTCAAAGACTTGTGTCAAGATTAGGGTGTAGGGAGAGAGGTCTGATTCTTATATTGGGGCCCAGTGGGGTAAGCAGCTTTAGAGCTTTTGAATCATTGACGGAATCAGACAAGATCTTCCTTTCCTTTTGCAAGAGTTTAATCTATTAGCATAGTCTTTCACAGATATCCTGAACAGCAAAAGTCTCAGCTCTGGGCATCCCAAGGGCTTCCTGCTTGTCATGTCCTAAACTACAGGGATATTAGAGTATTATTCTCCCAAGTCAAACTGGAAGAAGTTCTCCTAAACTTTCCTTCCTTGACACGCAGGTTTTTTAATACCATTCTGCCTTGCTGATTTCATCGTGTGAAGTAGTTATGTTAAAATATTTGAACGAAAAATGATAATAAAATAGTTCTCTTACTATTTTTTCAGGGTTTTTAGTCAGAGTAAGATGCCATGTTCTTTAATTTTATACCCCTACAGATCTTGGAATGCACTCCGCAATGAGCAGCCCTATCTGAGAGAAGATGCTGTCTCAGAATAATGTTTTTATGCCATATCAAAAGAATGCATAGTTCTGATCAAATTAAAACCTACCGAGCTGAAAATGTACTACTAAGTGGCAAAAAACAAGGTTTTTTCCTCCCTTATTATTACAGAATTTTAGCTGTTACAAAGAGTTCTTTGTAAGCATAATACACAAAACCCCTCTCTATTCCATCTTATCGCTTTAGAAGAGTAGAAATGAGTAGAATTTTTTCCAGTAGTGATGCAGAAAGATTCTATTTTGAGGATTTTATTGCATTGTAGAGGTCATACTGGCATTTTTAATAGCTACTTCAGACTTCTTCAAAAATTTTTCATTATGTTGTTTTCTGTTAGGGACTATAATATATACTCTTCAATTCTTTATGCTAAAAACAGGCTGACATTAGTGCTCAAGAAATAAAATCATAGGCACAAAATTTGTATTCTTAAGGTAGCTCCCCAAAATATGCCATTGGAGTGCTCTATTTTTATCATCTGAAATGTAACTTGAAAGAATTTTTCTGCCATTCAGTTCAGCTTCTGCAAATTTATCTTTACATTTTACAAATTTGTCTTTACATTTTGTTGTGTTGCTTTGTTGTGTACAAGTAGTTTTTCCTCTTGTTGTGAAGTTCTTTTTAGCATTATTGCAATTATCACTAACTATGTGCATCATTAAGACAGAAGTAATTCGTAATGACATTTTTACATTGAACTGTACATAATAATGGGACAATTGTGCTGTGTAGATGGAGCATCATATTCATTGGAAACTGTTTCTTTTTGAGATGAGTTCATAAATGACACTTAAATTCCTAAAAGCATCATTAAAAATTTACACAGTCTGGAACCCTAACACTATTTCCTGCAAAGCACACAATCATTTTCTCTCACCTTCAGCCTCTTTTTTTACATAAGAGAATCTGCTAATTCATCTATTCTGCCAGAGAAGAAGAATTTTAAGTCTTCAGGATTGAACAGAATTGAGTAGAATTGAGTAACATTACAATATCTGATATATATTTCACTAGGAGCAGAAGAATACAGAAGACAGACAGAGCTTTTTTAGGTCTTCCAGTTCAATACTTGCTGATCACAAGCAAATAGGTCATACAATTTAATTATACTGATAGATATATCAAAATCACTCTTCAAAGTAGTTAAACTTCTATTAAAAAGCTCAGGAGCATTTTGCTTCTGTGATAGAAAACATTTGTCTTGTATTTGAATTAAATAGTAAATATTTTTTTACTCCAAGCCTATAGGTCCTCCATCTTTACCTAACAGTTTCCATCAGTGATAGCAAAAATGCATCAATCCAGTTATAATTTTATTATTTATATACTAATTATGTTTAACCTCACTAAAATAGCAAAATATCTATAATATGTATATATCTATAATATCTGTTTCTCTTTCAAGATCTTATATAGTGCCCTCTTGAACCTATGTTATCTTTAATAATTTACTATCTCCTCTGACTTGAATTCTACAGGCCTATTATTCCTTGAGTGAGAAACTACATCTGCTTGTTTTAAATGGGGATCTTTCTAGCTTCATTTTGTGCCCCCTTATTTTTGTACCTCAAGAAAAAAATGACCAGTAAATGTCTGTCCCCTCTCCAGGACACTCATGATTTAATAGATATCTATCATAACCCTCCCTTTCCAAATCATATTATTCTCAGTTTTAGTAATTCCTTTGATGGAACCATAGGATCTCTTCACAAAAACAGCTGCATTGATGGCTTTATCTCTAATCTCCAGTATAATCCTTAGGTAGCATGCTAAACCACACAGAGAGAAGCAACTTGTCCCATGCTGTACTGCCACATCAGTCACTCAGAACCCAAAGAAAATAGTTTTGCTATCAGGCCTCGTGTCCTCAACCGCATCCTCCCCATCCTTATTACAATCATATTTCCTATACTGCTCAGTTTTTTCCCTTGCTAGGCTGACAGAAATCCTGAATGCTGAATTCCTGAATTCCAGGTTACTTTGTTCTTCTTATTTGCTTCTGATTATTTCAGTGCTTGTATTCTGATCTGTTCTGTCCATAAAAAGAAACCAAACAGTCAATGAGATACAAGCTTCCTTACCACAGATTAATATCAGAATAAATGAAAAATCAAAATGAAACCAAACCATAAAACTTAGAATCCATACACTCTCATATGTAAGTCTACTTTCCCAAAATATCAGCCCATGTATATGTCCTTCTTCTACGAGCATCAGAAGATACAAAGGAATTGTAGCTACTAAGAAGACCAAAAAATTAAGAGGTTTTCAAACTTAAGAGAAGTGAAAATCACCTCCACAGCTATTGCCATGGCACTCCCAGTTTCCTAAGCTGCCATTTAACTAAACTAATACAAGAGAGAAAGGGGACGATCCATTCTGAGAGGTTATCGGACTCAAACCCTGCCCTTACATTCAGAAGTATAAATCTAGAGCAATTTCTATGTCAGTGACTAGGGTTAGTCATAATAACCCCTGGTTATTTCAGTAGGGAATCCAAGTTCTCAAGCAAATGACCTCCTTGATGGGTCTGCAGGTCAGTTACCAGCCCCACGGCCTGGGGTCATTTCCTGTAGCTTTAGCAAAAGAAATGTTCTAGTTCTGCATTAGCTGTGCAGCCTTGCATGGTTTGAACTCTAGCCTACTCTGCAGAGGCTAAATAAAGAACTTGAAAAACATCAGATGATTCAGCATTGATTTCCACAAACCAGTTTATAGTTCAGACTCACTGACCGGAGGGTGGGTTTAGTATATGCTGTAACAGTCGCATCCTGGCCCTGTGCTTTCCTTTGGCATCTGTACTGCAGCAGAGCAGTTACAGCCCTATATCACTGAAAATGTTCTAGAACTCTGTTTAAGATTTACAGCACGCTTAAGCACATTTTTTAATCTCGGTAGATAAGTCATTGCAGATAATGCCCGCTCTTCTTTTAGAACATAGAATTCAGTGTGATAATTTAAGGACTGTATCTGTGAACTCCTTATATAATGTTACAGGAAAAAAAAGGCATTGTTAAGAGGCAATGACAGAATCAGAGAAGAAACGATATGGCAAAGAAAAACAATTGCATAGCCAAAGTTATTGTGTATTTTTGCTTTTTTTCCTGCCCCTACCAAAGCTTTCCTTAGTCTCATTGCACATAACTTGCTCCCGCAGATTTAAGGAACTAGTGCATATCTTATTGATGAACCACTATAGCTGTCAGTGACAACTGCATTATGGTAGCCCATAATATTATTATTACTACTAATAGATTGTGATTAGTAATAATAGTAATATTATGAGTAATAATTAGGAACAGATGTTGCCTTACAAGCTCTGAAACCAATTAAATGGCACAGGACCTAAAATAGGAGATGGATTTTATTTCTTATGGCTGTATACAGAAGAAATTTCTAGTACCTGAATACCAAACTTTTTGGTATCTGACCTGAAGAAGAAATACACATACAGAAAAAATACCTAACTCTGTGTACAATGCTAAGAAAAGAAAAATATGCCTCAGGGAGGTTAACTAAAAAATTTGCACAGTGAACTGCCTTCTATGGTCATTTTTGCCAGATATAAATCTATATGATACAAAATACACTACTACAGAGGAAAATCTTGCCTAACTTTTCTTGTTAGAATAATCCAGCTAAGATAGGCACTTGAATGCATTCAAGATAGATGGACAACTCTCCTCTAAGATACACTCAGTAACCATTGTTGCCGTCAGATGTTTTTAGAGATTTTTTTCAGACCTACAGTCTGTCTTTTCTTTGATGGAGTTTTCCAAGTCCAGGGGATGTAAAGTTAGGATGATCCATTAGAAATTTAAAAATATTTTTGAAGTGAAGTCCATAGAAGAAATCACTAGTACTTTTCAAAAGCTGTAAAAGCCTGGAAAACTTTTCATTTTAATTTTACATATTAATTGTCCATCTATTATACTTAGAAACCCCAAACGAGGCTAGAGCTATACTCCAAACATATGTGAAGATAAAATTAGCCTGTGCAAGTGTGAATCACAGGCAGTTTTATCTGAGCTATTGACAGTATGATCTTGCTATGGTTAAAGGAGAGTAATAGGCACTTTCAGGGCCTGAGTCCTCTCATCCTAGTGCAGACATCTGAAATAGGATGACTGAATCACATGCTTCAGGTGCCAGCTTTTTTCTACTGTTTAGAAAGAAAGCCTGGGGTGACCAGCTAACATACCAGTTTTTACACTGCTGACATCTCTAGTGAAGTGAGATAAATCCACCCCAAACTCATAGCTGGTCCTTGCAAAGTGCAGGACAGGCAGTAAGGGCATGCAGCAGCGAGGGACCTCCCCTCCGACGGGGAGGCAGAGCCAAAGACTGAAGGGAAAGCAAGCTTTGCTGACCATCTGTTTTACCCCCCCTTGGCCAGTCTACCCCCTAGCAGATTCCACATATGCCAGGTGTTTCTCCTTTCTTGCCAGTGTTGGGAAATACTTCTCTTTTCAAGCTGGGGCTGATGATGGATAATGACTAAAACTATCAAACCAGCACATGATCATGATTCATTTCTTATTCTCTGTACTGCAAGAATCTTGACCTATAGATCTGAAGATACAATTTCTCTTATTATTTTTCATTCTCATCTTGGATTCTAGAAAAGATTTTACATCGATTTGTACAAAGTAGAAATTTATATTGTCTTAACAATATTTGATTATTTTCTATACTACACTATTTGCAAATTGTTTGTTTGTTGCTTGCTTGCTTGCTTTTGGCTAATTTCCTCTTGTGTTTGCCTTGGAATATGGCACTGTCCACCATCACACACTTCCGCTACTGTCCACCATCACACACTTCCGCTTTATGGCTTGTATTGACTCCCAGTGAATATAATGTAAATCTTAATTGCCTTTGCAAAGAACCCTTACATACGTTCTCTTCAGATCACTTGATACTTGACTATAAATTTTTTGCCTTGGTTTAGATACAAAATTAATGGGGAATATATCTGAATGTTTAGTGTTTGAAATAATTATATCTAATTGTAGTTGGATATATTTAATTCCCAGTACCTGTAAATTGT
This sequence comes from Dromaius novaehollandiae, assembly GCF_036370855.1. NCBI lineage: Eukaryota > Metazoa > Chordata > Aves > Casuariiformes > Dromaiidae > Dromaius > Dromaius novaehollandiae. The sequence goes on along the minus strand of NC_088098.1, from coordinate 204,458,920 downwards.
ATTTAAATGAATTACCTTGTGACCTTAGTTACAACTTTGATGTTCTTTAAGAAATACATCATAAATTGATCTATAGCTATCTTTAATTCCATGCATTTAATATTTCTCTTTGAATGGAAAATATTTCTCTTTGAATGGAACATTAAAAATATGCAGTTAGGAAGAAAAAAATGGAAAAAAAAGTACTCTATAATTTACCGCTTTCTGATTTAAGTCCTAGCGAGATCTGAATCAGGTCAGTAGTACAGTGTATGCTGAAAATTATTTTTAATACAATTTATTTTGTTTTATATAATGAATTTTTTGAAAAACACCCTGTAGGGACCTTAAATCACCTCCCTTAAAACTGCTTATATTGGTTTGCTTGTAAAATATCCAATAATGGTTAATAGTACTGCAGCCTATATTATTTTTGATCTTCGGCCTCAACAGGTAATTTGCAACTGTCCAAAGGTAACTTCATGCTTCAAGCCTTACAGTCATATTCAGTTCCTTGGGACAGAGCGAATATTTTACGTGGATTGGAGGAAGACGATTAAGAAAAGGGAGGAAAGGTAGGGAAGAGTTACAGAATCACAGAATATCATGTCGATACCAGATTTGCAGGCCTAATGACCTTTATGGCATCTAAACATAATTTGTAAATCGCAGAATCACAGAATCACAGAACAGCTGATGTTGGAAGGGACCTCTGGAGATCATCTAGGCCAACACCCCTGCTCAAGCACGGTCACCCAGAGCACGTTGCCCAGCACCCTGTCCAGACAGCTTCTGAATATCTCCAAGGATGGAGACTCCACAAGCTCTCTGGGCAACCTGTTGCAGGGCTCAGTCTCAGTAAAGAAATTGTTCCTTATGTTCAGATGGAACTTCCTGTGTTTCAGCTTGTGCCCATTGCCTCTTGTCCTATCGCTGGGCACCACAGAAAAGAGTCTGGCCCCATCCTCTTGGCACCCTCCCTTCTTATATACTTACACACATTGATAAGATCCCCCTTCAGCCTTCTCTTCTCCAGGCTGAAGAGTCGCAGCTCTCTCAGCCTCTCCTCATAGGAGAGATGCTCCAGTCCCCTAGTCATCTTCGTAGCCCTCCGCTGGACTCGCTCCAGTAGCTCCATGTCTCTCTTGTATTGGGGAGCCCAAAACTGGACACAATACTCCAGGCATGGCCTCACCAGGGCTGAGGAGAGAGGGAGGATCACCTCCCTCATCCTGCTGGCAACGCTCTTCCTAATGCAACCCAGGATACCATTGGCCTTCTTGGCCACAAGGGCATATTGCTGGCTTGTGGTCAACTTGTTGTCCACCAGGACCCCCAAGTTCTTCTCCGCAGAGCTGCTTTCCAGCAGGTCAGCCTCCAGCCTCTACTGATGCGTGGGCTTATTGCTGCCGAGGTGCAGTAGCCTCCACTTGCTTTTGTTGAACTTCAGGAGGTTCCTCTCCACCCATCTCTCCAGCCTGTTGTGGTCCCTCGGAATGGCAGCACAGCCCTCTGGTGTATCAGCCACTCCTCCCAGGTCCTCTCATGTCTTTCCTCCTCTGTAATATGAGAGTCCCAATTCATACTCTTCCTCAACTAGGACAGAAAGAACATACAGGTACCAGCCACTGCAGACAGGCAATGAAAAGCTACTTTATTTTTCTTTACCCATTTCTATGTTTGCACTAGCACAGGAAACATCAAGGACTGATTAGGGACTTAGGAAATTCTGAATGCAGGACAATGTGCAAACAGCCTGAGGCCATTGGTAGGCCTGGAGTGTGACTGAGAAGGGAAAAGTTTTCCTCTTCTTCAACTTATTTCTGCAGATAAGGAATGTCTGAATGGTGAGAAGGGTTTTTTTTTCTTGGAACAGCTAGAAATATGTGACACTCTCATGGTGGCAATTATAGGAGTTTTGCATTGCCTTTTAGAGATAGAGGTGATGGGAGATGGACAAATCATGTGGCCTAGGTGGAATGCTAAATTTCTGGCATTATCTTATTTCCAGGTAGAAACTTACCAAGTGGCAACTAAAAGGTGCCATGGAGTCTGGGATTCTGTAAAGAAACTTAATAACTTCATGGAGCCTTTCACAGTGGGGAAAGATGTCCAGTTCACTACAATGCCCAGCAGCTGCTTATACTGCATGAACCATAAAAGGTACTTGCATGTAAATACTTACTCATTTCCCATCTACTTGCACCATTCTCTGAAGGATACTAATATAATCTGTCACTCATATCTATATTAAAAATGCTCTGTAAATACAAATGGGAAAATTCAATTTTAGAATGGCAATAGGGCCTTTAATATAGCACATTTTTAGAAAGCTATTGCATATCTTAAGTGGTTAATGTCACACTGCCTTCAACTTCCCAGCTCATAATACCACCAGAGTTATGCTGTAATTATGTAAAAATGCTCTGTGTGGAATTTCTTTTCAGTTTCATGATACCTCCACTCACAGGCAGCATATCCACAATTGCTTCTCAAGTCACCAAGTTTCTTAGATGAGTATCTTTTAAACCAGATAGATCTTGCTAACTACTGAAAACAACAAAATGAATTTCAGCTTTATAGTATCATGCTGCCTAGCAACGTTCACACTGACCTCAGTGAAGTTGCTATGGTGACATCTCTAGTGCAAGTGTCACAGGAAAGAGGATTTGAAACAATTTTCTCTTGAGAAATAAAGTTCTGGTAATGCTGACCTCAAGAAATGGATAATTTTATTGTTGTCATCAATAGACTATACTTTTTAGAGAAAAAACAACTAACTTTCTCAGTAACAAGTTACATGTTTTAAAGCAAATTCAGACTCAGGGGTATCCCCGTTCTACCGTGGGTCATCCACACCCTTGGGGGTGTCCCTGCTCTGACATTGGTTGCCCATGGGCTGCAGGAGCTCGAGCTGTCCCTGCCCTAGCGTGGGTTGCCGACAGTCCCTCAGGGCAGTGCATACCCCTTCAGCATGGAGTATCCTCAGCAGTGTGTCTACAGGCCCTCGTGGCTGCCCATGTCTTTCCAAAATATGTTTGAGCAGGGGCATGGTGTGCTGCTCTGAATGGCTGAAGTTTTGGTGTGTGATAGATTTTGCTTCTGTAGGTTACAGAGCTGGCCAGCACTGCTTTAGACTGGCACATGGTGGATCATAACCTCTTGACAAAAATTACAGCCTCCAGCTATGTAAATTTTTTACTTACATGTGTCCATTTCTAGTGCAACACTCAGTCGCGCTCTTCATCGCTGTGCGGTTACCCGAGTCTAACACTAGGTCTTAGTGTTGACCTCACATGAGTCTTAGCTGAACCCTTGGCTGAGCCTTAGCCTTTGAACAAGTTCTCAGGGGGGATTTCTTTTTGTAGCCCACCCCTTCCTTGATCATCCCCTTACAACTGGAGCCCCTGTACAGCTGGAGCCCTAGGATTTGTCTTTCTCCTATCCCTAATCCTAACTCCAACTCTAACATAAATGGAAGAAACTACCCAAGAAAAGGGTGGGCTGCAAAAAGGATTCTTTCCTGAGAATTTGTTCAACAGGGCTGTGTCTGAGTGTTTGGTGCTAAGGCTCAGCTGTGTTCAAGCCCCAGGATGAGGCTTACCAGAAGGGTTACAGTGATGGATAGAGTCAAAGGGAGATGAAGCGTACAGTAATACTGGGAGCAGGGCTAAAAAGTGGCTGCCGAAGAAAGGGGTGGGCTGCAAAAAGAAATCTTTCCCGGGAAATTGGTAAATACAGTCATGGCTGGTGTTTCTGGGCTAAAGCTTAGTCAAGACCAAGGAGAGATCCTAAGCCTAGGTTTCAGGTTAGGGGCAGGAGCTCGATAAAGCATAGTGCTACAGCTGTAGTGGGCATGCCAAGAGCCTGCCCAAGGAAGGAATAGGCTGCAAACAGGTTCAAAAACTTTTTAAAGAGGGCCAAGGCTGTGAGTCTTGGTCTAAAGGTCAGCCAAAGACTAGATTAAGGCCTGGGGTTACAGTAAGTTTAGGGTTAGGTTACGGCTAGGGTTAGGAGAGTGACAAAGCCTAGGGCTCCAGTTGCGAGGTGGGCAGGGGGCTGCAAAGGGGCTGCCAAGGAAGACATGGGTTGCAGAAGGATAACGGCAGACACACTGCAGCTCCACTCCTACTGGAGCCCTGCCTTTCTCTCCCTCCTAACTCTAACCATAGGCCTTGGCCTTGGATAAGCCTACATCAAGGCCTGCCAACACTGCCATGTTGAACAAGTTTTCAGGGGAGATTTTATTTTGCATCCCACCCCTTCCTCAGGTAACCCCTTGGGAGCCCCACTGTAGCTGGACCATTAAGTTTTGTCTCATCCTAAACTGAGCATGTAATCTACACATTAGGCCTTGGCCTCACCTAAGCCTTACCCCAAGAACCCAACTATGGCCTTCTTGAACAAGTTCACAAGAATGATTTCATCTTTCAGCCCAAACTTTGCCTTGGTGGCATCTTTGCAGCCCCAGTACAACTGGAGGTCTAGGCTTTGTCTCTCTCCTAACCCTAAATGTAATTTAACCCCAACCCTAACCCTAACCCTAACCCTATCCCTTCTTAGATAAAGATCACCAGCCATTGCCCTGTCGATGATGTTACTAGGGAACCTAGCATTCCTTTAGCCCATACTTTTCTTCGGCATCCCTTTTGCAGTCCCACTCCAAATCAAGGCCTAGACTTGGTCCCATGTCTAAAGCTAACCCTAACCCTAACCCTAACCCTAACCCTAACCCTAACCCTAACCCTAACCCTAACCCTAGGTTTTGTCCTCAGCTGAACTTTAGCCCAAGACCCCCAGCCATGGTCTTATTTACCAAATTCCCAGAAGGTATTTCTTATTGCAGCTCCCTTCTTCCTCTTTGCAGCAAAATTGTAGCTACACCTGTAGTATTTATGTCTCTTCTAACCCTGTCCCTAACTTGTATGGTGGTGTCTGGTCTCAGCTGAGCCTTGTCTTGTGACTCCCAGCCTTATCTTTGAAAAAGTTCCCAGGAATGATTTATTTCTGTAGTCCCCTCTTTGGCAACCCCACTCTCTGGAGCCCTAGGCTTTGTTTCCCACCCAACCCTAGCCCTAACCCTAGATCTTAGCTTTGGCTGAATCTTAGCCCAACTACCCCGGCCATGGCCCTGTTGAACAAAGTTTTAGGCAGCAGGATGTCTGCACCCTGTGCATTCAGGGTGATCATGGTATTTTTAATGGTGGATATTTCACCAAGGATTTTATTTTGGTGAGCACAAATGATGATCAAGTATCTTTGATCATGTCTGTGATCTCTGCATTCTGGTGGTATAAAGAGGGAACTTTTGGTGAATTTTCCAAACATACATTTCCATAGCAGTTGTCATCTTCACAGAGCTGCATAAACATAAATAAACTCATGTCTGTTGTGCTGATTTTCCATTTCATAATTATATTTTAATTATTAATCTGACCAACACTTTAGTAACCTGCATGCCTACTTTGAAGATAATGAGTGTAGTCAGAGCCATAACTAGGACAGAATGTGAGGGTACTATAACTCAACCACCCTTCTGGTAGGGGCTCTTTTATGGGAGCAGATATCTTCAAGTTGCTGCAGCTGCTGCTGCTAACATTTCATCTGCAACAAGGGCCATAGTACTGTGATGGCAGGCAGAGCAGACAGTGGCTGCAGCAGCTGGTCCAAGTCTGAGATGATAGGAAGCAAATGGTCATGGAGGGAGAAGAACTACAAGATGAGAGGAGTTCGAGAGTATGTGGGGGAGAGAGGATCTGTGAGTGTCATGGACAGTAAACCGTCTCACTGAGGTTCTGGGCAGTTGCATAATCCTTTTGTTTCCTCTTACAGGAAGGTACTGAGTCCAAATATATTTGTTTCTCATCTACATTATGTTTTTGTATTATTTCTTGATTAGGAGACAACATTTTTAAACATTTGGTTATGTTTTCTTTTCTTTTTTTTTTTTTTTGGTGTGTGATCGATGCTGATGTAATGACTAACAAAGCTCCATTTTTGCTAACAACAAACTATTTCTGCACGTCCAGATGGTTTACTCCTTTTCTTTGCCCTGAAAGCAGGTGGTCATTCAGTAAAGCAGAGTGCTTCTGCTTGCATTTCTGGGTGAAATGACTTGCTTCCACCATATATTTCAGAAAAAGTGCCAATGAGCATAGCTTGGAGAAGCATAGTCAATGGATAAACATATATACCGAGTTACTATGTATGCCAACAGGGGTAGAACATACAGGAAAACAGTAGTTAAAAAAAAAAAAAAAAAAGCAAAGATAGCAAATGAGCTGAAAGAAAGAGGTACAAAGTTCTGGAGAAGAGGGAACCGACATTGGAAAAGAAACAGTGTGAAAAGGCAGTGAAGTGGAATAAAATGTACAGTGACCAGGTAGCAAAGGAGTAGGAAATAGAGAAAATAGGTAGTTGACAGAACAGGCTAACTACAGAAGAATGAGTCAAACACTGAAAAATAAGAAAAGAGCCATAGGAATGATGAAGACATTGTAGGAAGGAAAATATATAAGAGAGAAAAAGATATCACAGAAAAAAAAGATAGCTTGATTATTATGTCATCAAACACAACTTTCACTTGACCTGGACAGTTGCATGGCTGTTCTTGACAGATGTGCATGAAAGCTGGCCTTGGTTTAATTTTTATGCATATCTCAAAAATTACAGTTCTTATCTAGTAGTTCTTATGTTAGAGTTGTTATATTTGTAGCAGTGTTATAAGAGAAATCCTGGCTTTCAACTGTTTAGAACCAATGCTACAATAATCCATTAAGTTTATGCTTGCCATGTAAGGGATTTTAATGCCTAAGATCGACTCCACTGTGACAACTACATGACACTATGTTTCCTGAAAGAGATCCCTAAAGCAAGTATATTTTTCTCAGCCATTGATTTCCTCTGACATTTAAAATGTTGGCTAACATGAAAAACATTAATGCTTTCTTTCTCCAAGGCCCTGAGAAGTCACAGTGTAGTTCCAGTAAAGGTAACAATATCAAAAGCAGTCATTTCCACATGCCTGTGCCCCGAATCCACAGGTCTAAGCCATTTTAAACTGTAAGACACTGATAATTCTGACAATATCATCGCCATTTGTTGAAGTTGCAAGGTGTCTGACTTAGTCATCCGTGTTTAGAAATGTCAATCTTACACCTTTTGCACTTATTGTAATGTGTTGGTTTGATGCTGAGGTACATGTCAGTGGGAAACCTGACCTCCACTTAGCACCAGGCAATATTTAAAATATGAAATACTAACAGCTGCAGAAACCTGCTTATTGTTCCGTATGGAAGATAATTACATAAACCTTACTGCTTTTTGGTTTATGTGAGAGTTTTGGATATTGTGACAGATGGATAAACCAAGCACGGAATGAGCAGGTTTGGAGACACACAGAACTTGATCATGATGTGAGATCACTGTGAGATCTTATGCCTTGTTTCTAAAGGACAAATCCTATCCTTTAACTGTCTGCTCTTATATTCTCTAACCACCATTTATATATCAGTATCCATACTGGACAATCAGCACAAATTGCATGACATAATAAACTGAGCAGAATCAGCAAAAGGACAAATAATGGACTGACCTTGAACGCCATAGCCCTTTCACGCTCCCCCTTTCCATGAAGTGCGTGTGTTTCGAAGGGTGCAAGAGGACGAGCCTGGGGGCAGGCTTGATGCCGCAGCCACGCCGGGCTGCTCAGCCGGGAAGCTCCACTGGTCTCTGGGCGAGACCGCTCTGGCCAATTCGGGCTGTCAGTCTTGACTGTAAAAGAGAGCAGGGTGTGTGTTGTGCTCACCACCAGCAGCATCAGCACTAGTTTTATCCCAGAGCCCTAAAGGGTATGGCTCTGCCTCAGCTTTACAGATCCAGATGAAGTGAGAAGCTGAACTAGCACTTATGATACCTTTATGAGACGATGTTTCAGGCCTCTAGCAACCTCATGCACTGCTTGCATTTCTTCACTCTGTGAAAGATGCTAACTCACTTTTTATGGAATCTTAATTAAGATTACTGTAAAAATGTACAAATGAGAAAAAATATTTAAAACAGAAATCATCATTAAAACTAATGACATTTAGGGAGATTTCATAAACTTGAGAAAGTTATATAATAGTAATATCTGTCCCGAAAATACATAAATGCATAGTAACTTTAACCAAGAATTTAAAGGACTTGTAGGTTTATCTCTCATATATCATGTATCCAGCTTCAGAAGGTGATGAAAAAAGATCCCAGTTTTGAAATTCCCTAAATTTACTTAAATTAGTTTAAATTGAAGTTATTTTCTATACACCAAACTGTGTTTTGAGAAGATTAATGCACAGCAAAATAGTTGATGCACAAACATAGGCTACATTTTATGGACAGACTACTGACACAGATTAGTAAATATGGTGTTAGGAACTAAATTATTTTTTACATTGATCTGATGAATCTCTTCTTTTATAGAGTTAATAATTTATTAAATCTAAATTCCTTTTTGTATTTTAATATTTGGTATCTGTCTTACCACTTTCTATCAATTCAGTCTCAAGCCCATTGCACATTTTAAGGCCAATGTAAGATTTTAATGAGTTACTGTGAGATTGTAGAAATTTTGTGATGAGATGTACCCACAACACTAGCTCTGATAACCGAATTCTGCAAACGAGATTCTACAGATTGTATGTAATATTTATCTAAAATACTTTGCACTTGTATGTAGTTTTGATACCTTCAGGAAGCAGTTAAGTGCTTTCTGTTGGCTGATGAGGACTATTCCAGCATTTTTTGCAGTGAAAACCATCAGGTTAAGTCAAATTCTGCACAGTTCAGTGCTGCTGTAGCAAGAGTGTTTCCTGTACATGAGCTGGTTTGTTCAAAGCTATCGCATGCATTTCTTCTCTACCCTGTGCCTTGCAGATTAACACACACTTAACGTCACAAGGTAGGGAAAAGGGGGGCAAAAAAGGAAAAAAAAAGAAAAATGGAAAAATGGAAAAAAAGAACAAAGAGAAGAGAAGAACAGGGCAGGGCAGGGGGAATATGACCTCCTGAGAATGTGACGCTGTGGGCAGTGAAAGCATGGGAACAGTCAGCAGAGAGGAGGTTTGAGCTAATCTCTTCTGTTTTCTTTATATGTTTCATTAACAAATGTTAATATTAATACAAAATAAACTTCAAGAAGTAAATGAATCAGACTTCAATGTAACATGTGGTCTGTGCTTGTAAGTTGGGAGCAGTGTCTGAATTACTGCTTTTAGACTTCTCCAAATCCAGCTTTTGAGTGGTGAAAATGAAGAGAACCTGACATGGGTGATGCAATAGCAATAGCAAGTTTATTGAAAGTTACAAAGCATCTGCAAACCTTGGCTTCAGGCCTATAAAAACAGGATAAACCATTCCAGCAACAGATGGTCCAGAGGTTTTCATTTATTCAGGGACTGTTAGCATGTACCTGCCCATCTCTGTCTGAAGCAGAAGGATGTTGTAAGAATACAAGAACTAGGTCAAAGACTCATCCAGCTCTGTATCCTGTCTCTGACAGTGGCCAATACTATCTCAGAAGAAAAGCAGCAAGAGCACTTCCAGGAGAAAGAGACATTTCTTGGTAACCTAAACTTTGGCTGTGCTCGCAGTAGTAATTTGCATTTGGACCAGCTTGAATTTTTGCTGTCAGTTCACTCTATCATCTACACCAATCTAGTTCTTAAAGTAGTTTTTGAGCAGAAAAAACTATTCCATTGCAGTGGAAAGCAAAATGGAAGTCTTTATACTGACTCCCCTTTTACACCTGTGGAGATGCTCTTGTGACCCCCAGATTTACCTTAAATGACCACCTGGGAGAAATCTGCAAGATTCCAATTGTCATGAAATACTGTCACTGCTGTGAGAAGCTGCAGATTTGCCCACCTTGGCTACCCCACCTAGGCAGCTTCCCAGGAGCTGTGCAGCTCACAGACAAGGATGCAGACCTGAACAGGCCTATACATTTGTACTTGAATTGTACTCATTTAAGGGTGAGCTGACATAATTTCAGCTGGACTGATCCTGTAAGTACCACTCTACAAGAATGAGGATTGTAGAATCAGATGTGTAAGCTCCCATTCAGCAAAGCAGTTAAGAACAAATTGAAGTCCTGTTAACTTACATGAGAAATAAGCGTGTGTTTGAGAGCACTGCTGAACAAGAGATGAAGTTATCATTAGCTTGTATTGTACTGCCAGACTTTTTGGAGAGGGCATCCATTGACATGAATAGGAATAGGAATTTGGGTTAAGTCTACATTGAACAGTTTTGCTCACCAGTATGAAAAATGTGTAAGATAATCTGTTCCTCTTCACAGCGACTCTTAGACTTCCACCGTAATCGTGTAAAGGCAACCATGTGAAGCACCATATCTCTACAGCAACCTATTTCATAATCATAAAAGTGAAAGCTCTTCAGCAAATGGTTTTTTTTTTCTTTTAAATCACAGAAATGCTTTGTGTTATATTATCCTGGTTTAGTTTGAAGGCCTTTCTTTAAACAGCAGTTGTTAACAAAGGCCCTGTAAGTCTTAGCCTGTGTCTTAGAGTCCCAGAACACTCTGCAGTCTTGCTAAACTAAAGTCTGAAAGGGTAATAGCAGTGGAGCCACAGAAACTCCCGAAGGCCTGTTTTTTTCATAATTTCAGTGCCAATGGCTGTGCATAAGCCTTATAGAAAGGATTATGTGTAGACAATAGTAACAGAAGTTACTTATCTTATATACATAAGATGCGTAAGTGGTGTCAATACCTGCTCACTATTTCAGATACTAAATAAGATAAGGAAAAAAGCATTGAATCTCAGAAAATTGGATCCAATGAAAAAAAAAAAGTCTCTAAAGAATGAATCTAAGAATATTTCAAACATGGGAAATAAGTGAAGTATAAATACAGATATGTTAAATTATAGAGTAATCTTGCTCCATTCCATCATGTAGTTGTAGCTCTGAAAAAAAACCTGCATTTGATTGAGAAATGTGTAAGTTTGTATGTTTGATTGGTTATAGCCTTGGCAAATCTAAAAATTATTAATATTATTTTAAATCTTATCAATATTAATAATTAATTAGATCAGTTGGATAAGTTCTTTTCTCCAGTCCTTGCTAAAAACAACAGTTATCAAACTGACAAGGCAGGCAGGAGGTTAGTGATTAACATCGAATTAATCTAAGTGACCCAAACTGCAGTTTGCTTGCCAACTGTGAGAAACACCAACATTATGTAAGGGAGGATTTGACTGTTGCTGAATCAGCAAGCTCAGCATGACATAGAGGCATTACCAGTTCAGATTTTAGTGCAAAACCATCCTGTTAACATTTTATTGGATATTAGCAAAATTTTTCATAAAATTTTGAACCAGTGTTCTATTAAATTTAATAGAAAATGCTGAAAGTCTTTGTTAGAGTTCAGCTTAAAGTGGTGAAATGCTTTAGAAAGAGCTGTGTTGCTTCAGATTAAGTCAAGGAATTTATACACAGTAGCCAATGAAAGAGAAACTCAGAAAGCGCTTGAGTATTGTGTAAACTGGGGGTTCACAAAAGTTGTTCTTCATATGCAGGACAAGCAGAGCAGTAAACTGCCTTCAGGGACTAAGAGCTGTTGTGCTGCAGTAAGCAGCACAGGGAGCTCCAGTGGGCTCACAGTGGGCTAGAAGGCAGGTACAGTTTTTCTGTCACTTACAAGCCAAAGAAATCATTCTGCTGGTCCCATTTGTGGGCCATTAGTTATGCATCCTTCTCCTGTCTGATATGTCTATACAGCAGGACAAAGATCCCGTGATGAACCATGGCCTGGTGGCAAAATATTTTAAATGCTGGGCTAAATGCCAGGTGTTGGTAGGTAATACTAAACAATCACCAGGAAAACGTACTAAAAATTATAATGAACAGCTTTTCTCAGTGTGGGAGCTAAACAGTAGAAGGGGACCCTGGCAAGCCACCCCACCTATATGTTAAACTGTTAGTAAATCATTCAAGAATATTTCAAGAAGCAAACATAGGGTGGGACCAAGAGTTAATAGGCAAGTTCCTTTAAATACAGGGCTCAGTCTTCCAGTTAAGCTGCACGGGAGAATCCAGGCTGGGATAGAAGAGGGAGAAAAACCAAAAAGAAGAGCTGCTGCTGCTATGCTACTGAAAGCATTTCTCATTTACTTTAATTAGGGTTGCCCAAATCGTGGTATAATCCTCACCCTGCAGTCAATGTGATCGAAGTCATACAGAAGGCAATATGAATTATTGATTTATCAAAGGTTAAGGCTGTGGAAGGCAAAATGGTCCCTCAGTATCACTGTCAGCTGACGCAGTATCAGAATGGCCAGTAGGTTTACCTATCACTCTTCCTATTAAAAGATCTGAGCAAATGACAAACGAGGCTGATGCTCTCACCCCTACGTACAGCCCAACCCAAACAGCTGTCTGCCTTATAGCAGAATGTAGTTTCTCTTCCTCACAAGGAACCATCATCTCCCAGGTTGAATCCATTGCAAACAGCTGCTATATAGCTGTGACTGCTTTTTTTCTTTGAATTTTTGGAGGTTGCCAGTTTAAAGTGCCAATCAGCATGTTAACCCTTCCCTGTCCTGCATGACCCCTATCCTGTGCACTATCTTCTTCCCTTAGGAGACCAAACAAATGGCTTTAGAAAACTTTCCTGATAGTTCTGTACCATGTATTTTATCCAAACCTCTTTTGATGACTTTCAGAGATTATAAGATGACCCTAAGCTTTTGCTTTAACTGAACTGCTTGGATGAGGTTCAGTTTTCTATCAAAATACCTAAATGTGGCTGTATGCAAACAGGTGGCTGCACATAAACTAGGTATCTGAGCTCCCACAGTAGACGATGGCATATCAAACAGACAATGTAGCTTAGAGGTGATTCAGTTTACCCTAAGAGTTAACCTCTTGGGTGTTCCTAAAATAGACACCCTATCGTGAGTCAAATGAAATGTTCTCTCAGAGAGAGGAATGAACAGAGATATAGTCCATTAGATAAGTGCCATCCCTGGTTTTTGCTGTGCCTGAATGGGATCATGACAGTGTGTAAATTCTCCTGTTACAGTCCTTTTTTCCAATACGGACTATGTCAAATACAGATTGAGTCTTAAGAGATTCTTACAGCCGCAGTCCTGATGATTGATTCAACCAAGGCATCCTCCTCAGTTCAGGGTAGTGGATTGTGCTGCCTCTCAGATCTTAAGCACTTGTTATATAACAGGCCTTTGCAATGGCTATTCTGGCCAGGGGGACTCAGCTGACTCAATGCTCAGTTGACTCTAGACAAAGACTTTTTTGCTATGTCAACGCAAAATGTAACAAATGTCATGCTTTGCCTGGCCATACACAAACCTCTTGACTATTTTAAATATGTCTGTTTTAAATGAATCACATCTTTCTGACCGACAAAAGATTTAAAAACTCTCTCAGCTGCTCTGTCAGTTCAAGATCATTCCATTATATTTTAGTCCATATAAAATATACGATGGAAGAGCAATGAAAGTGACTTTAGCTAATGATTAGGCAGGATAGCAAACATGTTTGGAGGAGTAATAAACATGTTTGGAGTAGGTGATGCCTAATCATGACTTACTGGAACTAGGGCATAGTCACAAATACTGTACTTTGAAACTGAGCAGTGGTTTTTGATTAGCTATAACTTCTTATTTTAAGATGTCTCTGGTCTATGAGTATTGCTGGTTTCCAAAATCTTCCCATTCCTTTTCAAGGTAGTATTTTCAATAAAAATAGCAACTCATCATGAGGTCAGTGCATCCTCATTTATTTTTATATTTTCCCTCAATGTACATTCAATTTAAAAATATTTGTTCTGGCCTCTATTAACTATAAGTGTCATGCTGTCTCTTAAAAACATGCCATAAGCCAGTTCTTGCCTTCTCACTCGCACCTCTCTGGTACTTGTTCACTACAACGCATTACACAGAAATGTTTCACTAACCACAGCTTAAGTCAAGGAGGGAGTACTGCATCTTCTATTCTGACCTATATCATTGTAAGTCATTAAGTTTCATACACTATTTTTTTGTGAAGACTTAGAGTAAGACTGCAATCCTTATGACACTGAAGTGTGTGACACTAGTAGACAAAAAGAGCACATAGGGTGCTACTAATCTGGGGTCCTTAAAACAGCAGGTAAGTTATGCTTTGGTCATCTCAGATGAAGCATAGAGGAAAACAAAAATACCCAAAGATCTCAGATCTGAGGAAGAAATTTTCCCAAGCCCCAAACCTAACAATCATAAGCCTAATCAGTGACCAAGGCTCAGCAATCAGGTTTTTAACAGAGTTTAACAAATATTATTTGACCTCAGCTAATCTGCACGCACAGGCATGTGCATGCACATTGGAAACAGCCCTTCTCCCGGAATAAGAGTCTTCTACAAAAATCTGATCTTTTTTTAAAGGCTAAGTGTGGTGAATTCATCATGCTGTTCTTCAAGGCTAAATTCTCTCTCTTTGCCTTCCAACTACTGTATTTTGTCATGTCCTTATTAATAATGTTGAAAAATCCTGTATGATCTATGGGAAAATACTTACAGAATGGGATCCAAGTCATTTCTCAACTTTCTTTTCAAGAAGCTAAATAAAACTGTGCTCTTAATCCTTCATTAGTTTCATGGCCCTCCTCTGAATTCACTGAAATATTTTCACTTGTTTCTTGAAATGTGGACATTGGCCATATGGTCTCTTTAGTTTGAACAGCTATTCTTTATACCCGTCAAGACGGAAAACGATAAGGTAGTAAAGTCAGAATTTTCTTTTCTAAACCTAATTTACTGCAAACACATCATGGATTATAGATAAGATACATACTGTGCAACTATGCAAGATATTCTCCAAGAGAATATAGCCCTAACGTATGCCCTTTCAATCTGATTCACAGCTTCACCAACACTGCATACTGCCTTTTCCCAAATTGCTGCTTTCCAAAACCAAGTCTTTGAAAACTTGTAGATATAACCTGTGTGCTTAGTTTTCAGATATGTTACCTCACATTTCAACTGAAATGCCTTTTTGCATGGTCACTATTTAGACAGTGGCATAACAGTGCTATCTGCTTTGTTGCCTAGTCATTTCCAGATAACTGCTAGCAATCTATCGTATTTTTGTCTGCTGTTGAGCAGATATTTGCTACAATAATATGATGATCTATTTCCTTTGGGATTCCCCTTTTGTCACTGGAGTCTATCACCATGTATTGCTGTTGATGTTCCCCTAACTGAATTTCATCTGCCCTTTTATCACCTACTCATTTAGCATTTGAGAGATTTCTGCAACGCCTTAGTTAGCTTTCATTTTGACTACCCCAAGCATTTTCTAACTTCCACAAACTTTATCAGCTCAGTCTTCATCCTGCTTTCCTGATCATTCTCGACCGTGTTGAACAGCACAGGTTTCCACTTAGACCCCTCTGACTCTCCATTGTCAACTGCCTTCTCTTCTAGTTGCCCGTATCTGCCAAACTTTTTGATTATTTTAACCAGTGTTTAATCCACAAGAGGACCATTCTTTCTATCTCACAATAACTTAGCTCTTAAAGAGCCTTTTGTTAAAAAAAAGCACATCAAAACCATTTTGGACATCCAAGTACATTATATCAGCCAGATCATTCATATTCATGCTCACCAACCGTTACAGAGCTTTACAAAATTGTGAAATCTGACTTCACTCTGCAAAAGCCCTGCTGAGTTCTTCACATTAGATCATATTTGCTCATAAAGGTGTCTATTGGTTTTATTCTTTATTATGATTTCTACCAGTTTTCCACCAGAAAAATCAGAATTTTTTCCTCAAGCTCGCGTCCTACCCCAGATTCTTTGTACAGACTGCCATCTTAGTCACCGCTTTCTCTCTCTGGAACTAAACTATAGGTGATATTAAATAATTATTCATTTAGCAGTTCTAATTTGAATGCTGAATACTTGTTATAGTTTATTTGAAAATTTTGTTTTTAAAATCATTTTTACTAATGCTTCCCAGAGAGACTGTTTTTTTTTTTTTAGTTTCTGCCTCCTCACTTTTCCAAACTCAATGAGATTCTGCTGTGGGAATCTCCCTTCGACCATCTGTAATGCATTCTAATGGAAAGGATTCATGCAACTTTTCTGCCTTGTTCTTATCTTCCTTGGATGCTTCTATTAACACTAGTTTTCATTAACCCCACTTTCCATCCATTTTATGAGTCAGTTAGTTAGGAAAATGATTGCTTTAATCTGTACAATATTGGCCTCTTAAAGGTTCTGAGATATTTGAAGTAGAGTGGTATTCTACTCTGTTAATATATAGTAAATAAGAACTAGGCCATTATTATTGATACCCAGGACTGCTGGGAAGTTTTAGGCCGCTATGTAACTGTTTGACCATCAGACTGAGGTCCAGTATTGACTTGTGTTCGGTACGTGAGTTTCTTTGCTAAGAAGTTTTCATCTACTTTTGGAAACTCAAAGAAAATTTCAGAAATGCTCCCCTGAATGAAGTCATCCATGAGAACAGTTTTTCTGCAAGCTATGGACAGATATTTAAAGAAGCTAATCCTACCAAATGTTCATCTTGTTCTCTAAGGAAATTTGGCTGTCTGTAATAGATTACCACTATCTAGTAGCTTCAATTTAAACTTTAAGAGTGCCAAATATAGGCATTTGAACTTCAGTTGAATACTATTAAAAATGTGAAAATGAAGACGCATAGTACTTTCTGTGGGTCAGTGTTATCCTTTTGCATACAGGAGCCTCCTTCTTGAATTTCCAAAGCTGATCTCTCTTGGGATGTACCAGAATTCCTGGATACTGCTGAGTTCAGAAATCAGCAAAAATGATAAGGTATGAATGTCAAGGAAATCTTTTAACATTTGAGTTCCAGATGCAGTTGTTTCTCCAAAGAAGTAGTGGGGTGCTTTTCTTCAAAACAAAGATGGTATGTGTTGCTTCGTATTGTTCCTATTCAGGTACTGTGAGTACAAAGAATAACTCCAAGTCTTTATGAAAAGGCCTGGAGACTGACAGTGATGGCAGTCAGCAGAAAAGCTTATTAAAATCTTGGGTACAACCGTTTATATATACAAATTATATTAAAGCAGAGTCATCTTAAATTTCATGTAGCAGTGATATCACTGTTTTGATTTGCTGTTTTCCCATTCAGAGATGATAGAGCTGAATTATCTCAGATTACAAGTTATATCTGAAGTCATGAAGTATCTGGGGGGGACTGACTCACTGATTTGCTAATTTATGAGACTGCAAAATAATGTGTGCATCAACTAAGGCAAAGTGATTTCAAAGATCTCTGCTGTACAGAGTAAGCATAAAAAGGATGGTTGTGCTTTAACTCTATTAGTTGGGTAATCTCAAAAGATTTTCCAGGCATCTTCAAAAGATGCTGAAAAATATAGCCAAGGTAAGTGAGGAATGGATATTTTCTCCTCTGTTGGAGAAGTTCTGTTTTTCTTTAACACAAATGAAATTATGTTACTTATCTATTCTAACCAAAACAGATCTGGAAAGAGAGAAAAAATACAAAGTTTTTCCTCTGAAATTTTTAAAACATTATTCCAATCTTAAAAAAAAATGGATACTTAAAATCTTTCACAGCTGCACATAAAATACTGAGAGGTTAGGAAGAGTCTTCATCAATCTTATTTTATAGATACAGTTTACTACATACACAGTAACATGTACTGAGCAGTCATTTATCTTTGAAAGGACATGGAGAACAGAAGAGGTGCCTGAGGACTGGAAGAAATCAAATGCCACTCCAGTCTTTAAAAAGCGCAAGAAGCAGGACCCAAGGCACTACGGGCCAGTCAGCCTCACCTTGATCCCTGGAAAGGTGATGCAGCAGCTCATCCTAGATGCCATCTCGAAGCATGTGAAGGATAAGAAGGTGATCAGGAGTAGTCAGCATGGATTCACAAAGCAGAAATCATGCTTAATCAACCTGAGAGCTTTCTGTGATGGGATGACTAGCTGGGTAGATGAGGGGAGAGCAGTGGATGTTGTCTACCTTGGCTCGAGTAGGGTTTTTGACACTGTCTTCCATCACATCCTCATAGGCAAGATCAGGAAGTGTGGGATAGATGAGCAGACAGTGAGGTGGATTGAGAAGTGGCTGAATGGCAGAGTTCAGAGGGTTGTGATCAGCAGTACAAAGTCCAGTTGGAGGCCTGTAGCTGGCAGCATCCCACAGGGGTCAATACTGGATCCAGTCCTGTTCGACTTTTTCATCAATGACCTGGATGAAGGGACAGAGTGCACCCTCTGTAAGTTTGCTGATAATACAAAACTGGGAGGAGTGGCTGATACACCAGAGGGCTGTGCTGCCATTCCAAGGGACCACAACAGGCTGGAGAGATGGGTGGAGAGGAACCTCCTGAAGTTCAACAAAAGCAAGTGCAGGCTCCTGCACCTCGGCAGCAACAACCCCATGCACCCGTACAGGCTGGGGGCTGACCTGCTGGAAAGCAGCTCTGCGGAGAAGAACTTGGGGGTCCTGGTGGACAACAAGTTGACCACAAGCCAGCAATATGCCCTTGTGGCCAAGAAGGCCAATGGTATCCTGGGTTGCATTAGGAAGAGCGTTGCCAGCAGGATGAGGGAGGTGATCCTCCCTCTCTCCTCAGCCCTGGTGTGGCCATGCCTGGAGTCCAGTTCTGGGCTCCCCAATACAAGAGAGACATGGAGCGACTGGAGCGAGTCCAGCGGAGGGCTACGAAGATGACTAGGGGACTGGAGCATCTCTCCTATGAGGAGAGGCTGAGAGAGCTGCGACTCTTCAGCCTGGAGAAGAGAAGGCTGAAGGGGGATCTTATCAATGTGTGTAAGTATATAAGAAGGGAGGGTGCCAAGAGGATGGGGCCAGACTCTTTTCTGTGGTGCCCAGCGATAGGACAAGAGGCAATGGGCACAAGCTGAAACACAGGAAGTTCCATCTGAACATAAGGAACAATTTCTTTACTGAGACTGAGCCCTGCAACAGGTTGCCCAGAGAGCTTGTGGAGTCTCCATCCTTGGAGATATTCAGAAGCTGTCTGGACAGGGTGCTGGGCAACGTGCTCTGGGTGACCGTGCTTGAGCAAGGGTGTTGGCCTAGATGATCTCCAGAGGTCCCTTCCAACATCAGCTGTTCTGTGATTCTGCGATTTACAAATTATGTTTAGATGCCATAAAGGTCATTAGGCCTGCAAATCTGGTATCGACATGATATATGGTGAGAAGAAAAAAGCTGCAGTTACAAATGGATGGAAAACTATTGTCTGATAAAAGTCCTCCTCTTTCATTTTTTTCAGTTCCTCAAGGACTATGGTTATCAGATGATTTAGCATTTCCAAGGGGATCTGAAACAAGATTAGCCAGTTTTTTCTTTAGACTTTATTTATTTAATATTAACTTCATGTTCCTGAGCTTCCTCCATTCACCTGTGAGGACTAGAATGGAATTTTTTTCTCTTTGGTACGAAAGCAAGGAAGTTTCCTTCCTCCTTTCCAGTCTCCTCATCTTCCTTGGTGTGTCACTGGCAATAGACTTGTCATAGCTAGAAAAAGGATAGACAGCATGGTGTAAAAACATTCATGTTCCTCATGCATAGGGTGTGTATCCCACTAAAATGCTCTGAGTTAATCCAGTTACCAGATTTAGAAAGTTGTTTTCCAGGCTCAGATTGGCAAAAACCATTGTATTGTACTTCTCTCTCCTCTGTAGCATGGGATATGGGCCACTTCTTAGGAAGAACTGGTAGTTTTGTTTAACAAATTGCTTGTTGTTTCAGGGAATGAGGATGCTGGTGACATACTTGTTTTCTCAAACACAACATTGTAGTGGTGAGCTTTGTTTCTTTACTACTATTCTGAAGTTTATCATAAGGGGACTTCAATATAGGTAAGTGCTGTGTGGCCTCTGATGGTGACATCATCTGGACCTTCCTCTCTCCAAAATCAGAAATGCATTGTATGTGGTCATAGGGGACTAGACTCAGTCCTTCTACTTGCTTAATTACCATCACCTGCAGGAAAAAGCAAAGTATCATTATAATAACTTTTAATAATAGTAACACATGCTAATAATCTCTTTTGAAGATAACACCTCCTATGAAGTGATTTCACATGTTTAAGGGCATAGATTTAATTATATAAGCCTAAGAGATTTCATTATAAATCAACAGGTTGGAGAGTATAGAAAATGTAAAGTACTACACAAGCAGATGGTGTCAAATGGGTTCAGAATATAAGGGCACTTATGCGGCACTTCCTATTCTCAGGACGCGTGCTACATAGTATTGTACTTAAAACTATTTTCATAATGAAAAATAAATCTCCTTGCTGTGTATCTAGTCATGTTAGACCTGTCCATGCTCAAATTCCCCTGTATCTAAGGATATTTTTACATCAGAGGGCTTACAAGATTGTGTGCTTCGTATATCCTTATCAAAATAACATTCAAGATGCTAACATGAGCTATTGGTGAATTGGAACTTTTATTATAAATGGACTTTCAATGCAAATACAAGCAGCCAAACTGCACTTTCATATCTGATCATCAATGTTCAGTCAATCATCAATGCATGATTTATCAAGCATAAAATTTTAGCATGCAGCTTTATGGAGACAGTTATAACAGCTAAATTATTTCCAAAATCACAGTTAGTTAAATGCAATAAATACTAATAATTTAAACTGACAGCCTAACTATATTACTAAACCTGCATATTTCATTTCACTCTAAAAAAAAGTATTATAAACAAAACTTTAGGAAAGTTTGAGTTATACCTAGAACCAACTTGAAAACACACCAGGTTAATAATCTAGCTAAATTCTCCTTGCCAAACTCCTGTCCTCTAATTAATTTTAAGAGCTGCTCTGATATATATGTCTGTATTTCCAAGCCTAACCTGTCTTTTCAGAAATCCTGCAGCAAAGTCCAGGCATTAAGCTGTCAGTGCCTCCACATCAACAACATGCCTGGCAGGAGAAAAGCCACTTATACTAAAAAAGGACATGGATCCAGACAGCTATTTTTAAGGGCTATGTCTGCAGCCACACACAGAGCCAGCATGTGCTTCACCCCCACCCAGACATGGGTGGATACCTCTGCAGAGCTGTTGTATCTACAACACTTCTCTCCTGGTTCCCCTACAGCATGTTCCCTACCCATGTGGGGCTTGTTGTGACAGTGCTGGCAATCCGGAACGCTGGAAAGATGATCTAGATTTACCTCATAACCAACTTTTGGAGACTGGGAGAGACACCAGTCATTGCCAGTGTGCTTTGATGGTCAGCATCTTTGTGCTGTCTCCACCTGAGCCAAGAAGCTGCCATATTCAGCTGTCCCTGCTTTCTGCTCAAGCCTGTGCCCTATCTGCACCCTCAACACAGGTCATTCTTGTCCCCTGTGCCATGTTGAACAGGACCACAAAAGGCGTGCAAGAACATACAGGCAGAGCAAAGCAACGAAAGCAATAGACTTAACACAGAACAAAAATTACCCCACATCCTCTTCCGGTGTCTATGGATGCGTGGACACTGATTTAATTTCCTACATTGTCCTTGCCTCAAATCATCATCTCAGTTTGCTACAGATCACACAGAGCTAGGCCAGTTACAAGACAGCCTTCTCTGTAAGCTGACTTGAACAGATTGTGGTGGCTATGTGGCATGATTGCTCCTTTTGGGTCAGAACAGGAAATCTGCAAGTCAGCTTCTGTGTCCCAGACATACCTTATGCACTTGGAGTGCTCTTATCACCTCTCAGTTCTACCATATGCAACTTCTGCATCTATCTCAGTCCATGAAGTCTACTTTTCAAGATAAAGTGGGTAGCCAAGGTTACCCTTGATAGTTGGCCTTTTTAAGAGACAGGGCTGTTTTCCCAGGAACCTGGCTCGGTAGCCAGGAGACAATGAGTCAAGAGTGGCATGAAGCTTTTACTGAAATAAGAGGTGTTGTTCACTCCATATTCACTGTTACCTGCCAGGCACAGGGTCAGCTCAGAATTTTGGGGTGAATATCTCAGGATTGTTTTAGCACAGCTGAAATAAGGCATCTATTGCCTGTTCACCCACTTTTGAGGTGCAAACCACATATACAATGTATGCTCCAGTCTCACCACCTGAGAGAGAGGCCAGGATGTTCCATATACCTCTGGGACCCCTATTTTGTTGGCAGAAGAAGAAACTTGAGGGTGGAAGCTGTGTGCAACTTCTCCCTTAGAAAGACCACTCTGAATGTAGCTGGCTTCCAGCTGCTTATTTGGTATGCCTGGTATGGGTTCCCCTTCCGTACTCTCAGAGTCAGCACACCAGCATGTTCATCTGGTATTTGGCACAATGGGAGCCCAAGAACTCCATGAGTATCTGTTACATTTCTCCTCTCTTCTTTCACAGCATGTTCTACTCTCTTCTCTATTCCTTCTGTTCTTCCTTTAAAGGGAGCCAAGCCTTTACCGGGGTCAGTGTTTGTGACCTCAGACAAAATCCCCTTTCTCAGGGTTCCTCAAACCCATTGTATGGGACGCCATCCTGGAGACAGGCAGAGGAGGAGACATCTATTCTGCCTCGGTGGCCTACATTTTCAAAATGGTTGCCTTCAGGGAGTGGCAACCTTGAAAACTGTCCTTGGCCCACAAAGCATGCAGGCACCACATCCCTTCTGTCTGCAGTCAGTTGAACTGAAAGAGTCTGGAGGTTTCTAGGCTAACAGAGGAGACAACTTTGTATACAAGTCTTGTGCTATCTCTAAAATCAGGGCTTTTGTAGGCCCAGCCTACGGTGAGGTAGGTCCTGGCTCATAACAGTATGATGCCAAAAGTAGTGTGGTGGGTGCACAGATTGATGGGAGTGAATTCACAACATGGCATTGATATGGTCTTTCCCAGGCATAATTAAAATGTAATAGTAATATATAAGTAATATATGTTTAAAAGATGGCAGGGTTCAAAATGAAAAGATAATTTTCAAAATTATGTATTTTTTATAGCTCATGAGATTTGGAAAGAGAAAGAAAAAAGAGAACAGGTGTGAGTCTTACCTCCCCATGCAAATGGATGGGATTCTGTCAAAACGCAGGCATTGCACTCTACTTGTAATACATTGAGATACTTGACTCCTTGGAAGTATTGACTTTGTATTTACAACCACTTTTTGCTTTCATAATATAAGTGCTTATAGGTGTATTATTAAAAATAACACATTAAAACAATGAATTATAGTGGCAGTTCAGTTTCCCCAGACTATATAAATTAATCGCTTTCTCATCCTTCTCTGACCTTGTTTCAGTAAGTAGGTAGGATGAATTCAATGACATTTTCTCTTTGCCAAATTTACTTCCCGAACATCGCCTATAAAGCAGCAGATTAATTCTTCAGGGTTAAAGTGCAATGTAGACAACACAACTGCACAAGAGACTAAGAGGATAAGAAACCCTCTTACCAAGCTCTCTGCCATTCACCAAAGCAATAATGACAAAACCTCGAAGCCCTATTCCTGCCTGCCTTGATTATACGGGGGCAGTGGTGATGGCTGATTTCAGTTACGTCCCCAAAATGTTACAGCTTAACCTACACAAGTGGGCATGTTCAACAGGAAATTGCTACTTCCAGTGGCTTGCTTTGCTGGTGGGGAGAGGGTGGAAGGGGAGGGCAGCACCTCTGAAGGATTGTGCAGTTATGCACAGGTCATTGCTCAGAGCTTCCCTTAACCTCAGAACAAACACTGCTCAGATGGGCATGATTTGAATGCACCTTTGAATAACAAAAAAAATGATGAAAGAAGATTAATACTAACCATTCTAATGAAAATGGTAATTGGATGCCACTTTAAAATTGCTGAGACCTTAGTAATACTCATCATTTTGTTGTTCTGATATTGCTTTAGAAGAGAAATTGTGATATGTAATAAGCTATTAACAATACAGAGAAAAAAAAACCAACACCCACTCTGTCTGATGTTTTGCCATGAGGATCTACTGGCTACCAACACAAAGCTTTTCAGGTCACTGTGTTCCGTATTTTCCTTCTGAAATGTACTGAGCACTTTGGTCACTTGAATAAATCTGGGTATGCAGTTTCCTAATAAATTTTTTATTTTATTACCTAATAAAAGGGACTTTAAAGACCATGTGGATCTGTAATTGAAGATTCTAGGCTTAAAGAGAGAACGATTTCATAGGGGCACAAGGGACACGGTTGTTGCTATGAGAGTGGAGCCTACCCACATCGTAATTTTGGCTTAGCAGATGTGGAACGAGGAAAAGCGATGCAGAGAAATAGTTTGAGCCAGCTCCGGATAGGTAAGAAGGAATAGGAACAAAACCGAGTTCAAGGAGCCAATCCTGACTTGTGCTCTGCTCAAGGTCACCTTCCCCACAGCCCTGGGGGCAGCACTGGGGTGGCCCTGACCTGTGGACCCATCTCCTGCAGCTTGAGCTCTGCCTGGCTAGGTGCTCCCTGCTCCGCACCCGCCGCAGTGCGGGGGCAGCGCAGCCCCAGCTGAGTCGAACAGCAGCTTAAAGCTGTGCCCTTGCCCGTCCCTTCGAGGGGCAGCAGGCGCCTTGGTCCAGGGGAGGGGTGCCGTCACCCTCCGTCTGGCTCCTACGGAGGGGAAGAGGGACCTGCGGCAAACCCCGGTGAGAAGGTAACGCCGCACTACGGAGGGCCAGTTTCAGGTGCAGGGCCAGGGTGTCGAAGGACATGGCTTGAAATGAGGCTCTGTCTCCAAGGTATTAATTGCTGGTCTGAGCCCCTCCTGAATGACAAAGATGCCCTGTATTACGGTGTTTGTAAACGACGTGACTAACGCCCCGAACATTGCCTATCAAAGCCGAAATTTCAAAGGTTTCCTGCAGAGGGTGGTGTGTTTCTCCACCCCTTCTGCTGCCAGCAGAGGTTTTATTTAGGCCTTGGGCTGCCCAAGGCTAAAGCTTAAAAAAGGATACATTTAATCACGGTCAGGAAGCGTGGGAACTGGAGAGTTCTTGGGATGTATTAAAAAAAAAAATCAAAGCCAACAGGTTCTCTTAGTTTATTAACTCCTGAGTCAGTTCTGTTCTGGAGGAATCCGGGCAGATTTACACTCATGGGTTAAAGATCACAAAAATTACAATTTCACAGTGACTTAAATAAAATTTATTGAAATAGGAAAGTTTTAATTAGATTTCACTTTGAGATTTTAATTATTTCAGTCAGCAGTTCAGAGCAAGTATCTGAGTGGAGAAGAATGCTGTAATCTCCTGTGCATCAAGATGCAGCCTCCTGATAATGTTATCTGAAGGCTAAATGATACAGTGCCACACAGACAGCCTTTAATCAGAAAAAGATGGAGATCAGATCACAGACTGCAAAATGAGCAGGAACTCACTAAAGTGGAGACAAGCATGGACTGGGCAAGAAACATAAATGCAATGCTTAAGAGGGATCAAAAGTGAAATTTTTGAAGGAGCTATTTTAGGATTTTTTTTCTTCAATAATTGCTACATTTTGCATCAGTGTCCCGAAAGAATTGCCAAAATACAGTAGGCTGAATATATTAAGCAGTACCTTGAGGCCAGGAAGGAAATTTACTAGCAGAAAAAAGCAAAGTTCTGCACTAAGGCATCATGCACAAAAATATTTACTGGAAACAAGAAGCTCATTGCCTGGAAGAGGAGGGATTTGGCATATTACTGAGTCACATTTTCACTCAACTCACTAATGTGCTATGATAGCACAGAAAACAAATGTGATTCTTGAGGGTTTCAAGTGTTTTCAATATAAGCTGACATGTATGTGTGAGTTTACCAGCCACTGCTGTTACCTGGGATGAAAAATGAGTTTTGATCACACCTGAAAATGAAAGCTGATCTAGGGAACGGTGAGTCTTTCTTGGGACAGAAGGCTAGAAAAGATTCATTTGTTGAACACAATTAAACAAAGGCTGAGGGGACCAGTTATTGCTTTTATGAATATATCTTCGGAAAAAAAAAAAAAAAAAAAACTAAGCTAAATGTTTTTGTTCATAAGATCAGTGAGCATCTAGAATAACCTTCCATTTGGAATAATGGAGACTGAAAAAAAAAAGGACATACACAACATATCAGTTTAATGCTAATTTAACAGATATTGTTTGATATCACCTTCAGTAAGCAAAAGTGCCTTCATCTGACAAACAGTAGTGTTAGAATTTCTTTTGTCCCTAGGGCATTTTAAAAATAGACTTATGTTGTCCTTGGCCCTGCCAGCACATATTTTTCCCCAGTTTCTTGTTTCCCTTCATAATATCTAATTTAGGACAACTGTGGTATTTATTGTATCATTGTATTTTATGGAAGCACACCTGGGTTCTGCTTTTACTAGTACAGTTAGCTAAAAAAAAAAAAAAAAAGAAAGAAAGAAAGAAAAAAAAACAACCACTGTTTTGGTGATCCAGTTTACCTCCTAAACAAATAAACTGGCAAAATGGTAAAGGAGGGGCAAACTAGGAGACCAGAGGGTGCAAAAAGCAGCCAGCGACTGGAGCTTCGTTAGCTAACGTCACTCTCCAGGTGGCAGGTTGTGAAACTCTTCATGGGTACTGCTTGTTTTTACTAGCAGTTTTCTCTGCTTTTCCACCAAGGAGATGAATAAAGACAACAAACTTTCACCTTCACCTGCTACTTCTCAGGTAATTGCAATGTCTGCACTGGTACTCAGAAAATTAACATAATTAATCTAAAGTCAGAATGACTGTTCCCAAACGATGTTTGCCTTGAAAGTCACTGCTTCTGTTTCAGACCTGATGGAGGTTCTGGGTGAAAGCCTGTCTGTGTTTACTGACTGTGGTAGTTGGTTTAATTAAAATTATTGCCTCTATCAACAGGCCTTGTATTTCTTAAAAATGTCTCTGGGAGCATTAAGAACTTGAAAGTAGCTAAAGTTAACAGAAATGCATTTATTTGTGACTACACAAAAAGACAGACAAGAAGCAGCACTTAAAGAACGGCTAAAATAATTTTCTGGTTATCCTATCTGCCCCCCTTCCCCAAGTCGCAGCTGGCAACACTGGTGGCATTCACCAGCTCCCTGCTGATATTGCTTGTCATTTACTATGGCTTTATGACGTGCCTGCATTTATGCATTTCAGCGTGGACAACCCAAGCCAAAGAGACAATTCTGAACCCCAGATGCCTGCCTCATGTATAGTTGTGACTGAGGGACACTTGAGCAGTGTCCCCAGCCCCTCGTTATCACATAGGCCTTCAGTGAACCCGTTTGTGCCGTGCAGTAGTCCAAGCAAGTCGTCAGCACTCAAATAATGCTCTTCTCTCTTTTCCACCTTTTTACAGGGTTATTTGTATTGAGATCAGCGCCCTGGTCCCTTTTGCTGCACAGTCCCCCATGGGACTGCTGTTTTGCAAGGGAGGGAGAGCCCCAGGGCTGGGAAGCACGGCTGTTGTGGGACCGCCTGTACCAGAATTGCTTCTAGCACAAACGTCCATGGACCACTGCCAGGAGTCAGGACCGTGTATGCTGAGTGAACATAGCCCCTGTAGATGGGCTGCAAATCCCATAACCTCACGCTGGGCTCTGAAAAATGCCTGCTATGAAGAACAAGAGGGATAACACCTCTCTTACTTGTTTAATGCAAGTTGTTCCTGGCATCTGATTCACCCCGTGCCTCTTTCTCAGTCACCTGTGTGTCATGTTTCGTGCCTGTAGGATTCTTTGCAAAACTAATTAGCTCAGTCTCCCACAGAAGGTGCATAGCTATACGGCCAGCTTCAGCATCTACTGGGGGTTATATCGTTAAAAATACACCATTGAGAAGACAAGTTGTTCAGCCCTAGACCATTGACTAGTTTAGACACAGCCTACAAAATTATTCTTTAAAACCCAGGAAACTTGAAATGCTGAACATGAAGCAGAAGAGCCCTTAAGGATTTCTGTTCAAAGAATCAAACAAACATAGCAAGATGCTTTGTCCAGTCACTGTAAAATGACTTGCCCTCACTCAAACAAGTAGTCTGGTCTTGCTTACGTGACCGATTTGCCAATGAAACCATATTATTGTTTCTGCCTGGTGAGCCATGTGACATTGATATGGTGAGTCAAACGTGAGGGACTCTGCAAAAATGTAACCCCTTCAATTGAATAACCTGTGAAACTTTCCATGTGTTCACCTAGATCTCTGGCATACGCTATTAGCTATAACTTACAATCAATGGCCTGTTTGAAGTGTTAAGCTGCACATCTAGGTAACTTGCCATAGGAGAGAGATTATGCCACCGAGGCAGCATTCCCAGAAGACATCTTGTGTAAAACAGATATTAATCAAAGCAATTCTGTCAGTTCCTTGGGGGCAGAAGACCATACTTCATCAAGTATTGCTCAAACCAATACTGGCCCGTGTGCATTCCCACCTGTGTACACAAGGGTGTCTCTTGCAGTTTCGCAGAACTAACCCTGACACAAACCAGCTGAGGAAACGGCCAACTGCACATATAGACAAAACAGGGGCATTCTGACAATAAAACTTTCAGTGAACTTTGGTTTGTCAGAGACCTTCTTCTTTTTTGCTTCCAGAGGAATGTTACTGCAAGCTATACAGATTATTTGAAGGCTAAGGAGAATGCTTCAAATCATCACATGGGACATAAGAAGGACAATGGGGAAACCAAACTAGATTTGTGGCTTATAAAATGACACTAACCTTAAAATGCACATGCTTACTGACACCCTGGTTTTGCTATCTCACTGTGCCTCTGTGCATCATTCTGTCAGCTAGAGGATGAGCGCTCTGAAGTGCCCATAGAGTACGCACTTTTTTCACTTGGCAACAACTTCAGAATTATTGCCCAGCAATAATTTATAGTGGTCAAACACAATAACAAGGAGCAATGAATGATAGTTGTACAAGATCATTTTTAATTGTTGCTTTGCATTTCTGTGGCATGTTGGCCAGCAAGCAAGTATTTAATCTTAAAAATGCTTGTCTCCTCCACCCATATCAAAGCAGAATGACGTGGATTATGGACTCCTAAAAATGCAGCACTGAAGCTGTGAAGAACCTAAATTATCCTTATTTATACTCAACGTTACCTTTCTGCAATAGTGTTACGGAGGCAGGCATTGTTCAATAAAAGTTAACAAGACATGATTTATCACACCAAGTTACAGGTGACCTATTCAGCTGTGCTCTGTTTCACCTTTGCCTGACTGTTTGCTGCACAGAAATTATAAAACTACTCATACTTTTTTTTTAACCTCTGAAATTGGATTGTTTCAAAAGCTTCAGAACTTTTAAGTATTTTTAACAACTCAGTGAAATATCAGATCAAGATACATTTCTAGCCTAAATGATTAAAAACACATCTCATTCTCTGGCTTCTGTTTTGCTTTGGTTGGTTACTATACCTCGCTTATCATATAGCATGTTTTTTTTTTGTTGTTTAAAAACAAGAATGGTTCAGTAGTCAAGCCATTGGGTGAGACCCATGAAAGCCAGTTCCTGCTTTGCCTAGATTTCCTTGGTAGCATGAAGTAAACCATAACGAACCAGATAGAAGAAAGATTGCGATAACTCATTAGAGTCTTACTCCCACTGCAGATTTCAGATGCAAAGTTTGGACCCTCATATCTCCACCCGCTGGCATGGAGATACGCAAATAGAAAGTACCTCTTCTATCAGAAAAAACCTCCTGTTTGTTTCTGAGCAAATATGTCAAGTGGGGAGGATTATAATGTCGTGCCCTGGGTCAAATCAGCTTACAGAGCAGATTGCTCATCTGTATTTCACTGAGGTCCTGTAAAGCACTCCCCAAGAGGCAAGGAGCAAAACCAGTGCCGTACTTCCACAGATCGTTTGGAAGTTGTTCAGACTTGACCACTGATACCAAAACCAGTATCGGCTGATTATTCTTGCTTGGCTGCCTGTGGCTCTGATGACAGGAATCAAGTCGTCCTGTTGCATCTTCAGTTGAAAAATTCATCTCTGTAAAGCATAAATTATGTAATGTTTATCCAAAAAAGTTCTTAGACCACAGCTTAAATTTTTGAATCTTATATCAGTAATTAAAGGTAAGGGGATGTACATCAGTGAGCTATAAGGCATTGTATAAGGAACAATTGTATTGTTTCTGAGTCCCATCCACACACAAATCCATGCTTAGCAGTTTTTTTCATTTATTAAAACAGAAAAAAATGCCAATTTTCCTGTAGCATTATTTTAAGCCTTTCGATTCCTAACTGAAGTTTGCAGTCATGAGAAAAGTCATGCCTCACAATCTACTTCTGTGATTTCAAGTACTATACTGCCGTTTTTGTCAGTCTAACTTCTGAAAGCTTCCTAAGTATCTTTTATTGTAGCTGATCTGTATATATTTTTTTCTGATTTCCAGAAACCATGTCAAGCTGACCTAATCAAGTATGGCGCTGGATTCTTCGCAATAGCACTCTGTTAAGAAGATGTGCTAAAATTTTCAATAGACAGGGTTACAACCTCCTTTGCCCTGAAATAAATTAAAGTGCTTTTTAACATATACGCAGTGCCCCATGCTACTGGGGTAGATGGCTATACAATATGTGCTCTTTCTATCTATCCATCTGCCCACTTTTATCTCCATTATCACAGTAACCGAGTTCTTGACAAGTACTGAAGAATGTATTGTTCCTCAGAACACTGTGTGGCTTTGAAGTATTAACATCATTATGTCTGTGGGGAATGAATGGGCAAGAGAGATTAAGGGCTAAATCCTTAAGGTACTTAAGACTTGCAACACTGAGATGAACAACAGTAGGGGTGTTCAACCCAGGGTATTTTCCTCTCCAGTCAGTTGCCCATGGGGAGAATTAGGAGCCTGTGGAACTGATACTGAAAAACCTCTGAAGCTATCCAGGATTTAAAAACAGAAGGAGGAGGTGGAACTTAAGGGACCCAGAGAGGCCTGCTGCTTCAGATCCTCAGCTGTGAACCCCTTCCTAAAAACAAGGTCTGTGTCAGCTACATGCACAACTCATACCCAGGTGTGAGTTCCCCCTCTGGTCAATATCTATATTTGGTGGGACAAAAATAATATAAATGATTAGAAGACCTTTATCTCAAATACCTGAAAAATTAGACCGTGCTTTATGGAGGGTGGAAACCTGCGTTTAAACTTCCTGATCAGACAGAGCAGGGATCTGGGCCAGGTTTCCTATATACCACAGTCTACCTCAGTTACAAGAAGACCCTTGTTTTCCCCCCAGTGCTTGCTATGGAAAGGCTGTACTAGACCTTCTGCTTCTTAAGATTTTTAGTTAAGTATTTCTAAAGCTCATTGACTGTAGATCTCCATCAGTGGCACAGTGGCTTTGTACAATCTTAGGTATGTAGGATGCTCCGATACCTAAGGGGTTAGGGGACTAACCTGCAAGTGCTTCCTGAGATTATCAGTGGCTTCTGGACTGTGGCTAAAGGAAATATCAGATGCTCCCTTGTCTACTGCTTATCAACTCACCTCCAAGTTATAGTGGAAATCTGTGGGAAGGTAAGATGCAGGAACTGAACCAAGTCCTGCCTTAAGCCTGAGCACATCGATCTAATGATCAGTGCCAGCAGAGATCATGAATTGGAGAATTCATTTTCCTTGAACTTCTGATAATATTTTCCAGTCTTAATTGGAGTCTCCCTCTAGTAAAACAGGGACTATACGATTAACGTCCTCCTAAGAAATGCAGTCTTTTTTTTTTTTTTTTAATCACTGCGTAACAGAGCATGGGCTAATGAAATAGCTTTTGAATTATTTTTTCTTTCTAGATAGCCAATTAGTTTTCATTGACGTCAAGGATTTAATGGGAAAAGAACCCCAAATCCAAGAGATGTAATTGCATGGCATGTCTGAACTCAGACTAAGGAGAAAAAACAGAGAACTTGGATACTTAGTTGTAGAATTAGGGACCAGAGAATTGATCAGAGAACGAGCAAAATAAAAATGATAAATGAGGTGTACGGAAGCACCAGCTGGTTGCTCACTCTCTTCTAGCATTCACAACATACAGTCTAATAATATGCCTTCAGCAAGAAATGTTCCCTTCACAATATTTACAGTCACCCTTTTGCTGAGATGCATTATTGATGGAACTGGCAAAAAAGTGTAATTAGGAAATGAGAGATAGAGAGAGGGTACTTTTGGAAACAGTGCTTACAACATTTGTGATACTCAGAAAAAATCTACTAAAGTTGTCGCTTTTTTCTTTTATCCAAAGAAGTGCACAGACTGTATGTTTAATAAATCTAATTTCAAGCTAAATAATTCATGCAGTTTTTCTTAATCAGACAACTAGCTAAATATGCCTTCTTAAAACGTCCACCTAAAAGTTGAGTTTGATACATATCATTTCCCCTGGAAAAAAAATTATTCAAAAAGAGCTCGTGGGAATCTGCTTGGTTTTTCTCTGCTGTATGTCAGTGACTTTTTAAATGAGTCAGAAAGAGCAGCAGAAGCAGCAACAGCAGCACTGAATATCCCTGACTAACTTCACATGTACGTGCAAAGTTGCACAAGAAGCTTCAGGTCTGCCAGTCATCTTTTGACTACTCGATCTGACAGTTTTAATCTTACTTTAACAGCAACTTTAGAGACCAAATAGGACAGATAGAGCACATGGCTGTAATGAGAGCAGAGCAGAGCACCCAGCTGTGCTCAGGGTGCCCAGGCAGGACCCAGGCAGCCTAGCTAGCCGTTTCTCCAGGTGCTCCAGCACAGGTGCACAACCTCATTTTGGTCCCCAGCTCTCTTGGGAAAGGATACAGGGTGTGCAGCTCAATGTGTTTGTGGGGCTGATCCTCTAACGCTTCTTTCAGTGCGTGCATTTTCAGCACGGAGTACAGTGTGGTCTGCTGCTAAACCTACCACTGTTAAAGTTTCCTCCTGTCCTTCTGGCCAGACGAAGCAGGACTCAGTGTGATAACAGAGAATATGTGATCAGTAAATAGTACAGAATACAGGGGTTCTGGTATTACTGCAGGCCAGGACACTAACATGAAATAACCTCTAAAATCTCATCCGTAATTTTTTTTTTTTTTTTTTTTACAGTGAGGCCTTATGAGCCTATGACCATTACAAGCTTCATTTACCTTCAACTTTCTCATTCATTTAGCTGATTTCAGACACCCACAAAGTGTCACATCATAAACAGAAGCAATAATTTCTTTAATTTCTTTCCGAAAGGAAAGTAAAAAAAAGTAGTAAAAATAATGATGATTCCTACATGTCTTACAAGGTTTACTTGTGCCAGCTCACCTGCCATTTTAACAGGGATAGGGCCTATTTTCACCCTATTCCTTTTGCCTCTTCTCAGGCCCCATGGGAATGCTGTAGAATAAACAGAAGTTTGCATCTGCAAGAAATCAGAACAAAAATTTATTTCCTTTATCTGACTTCCTGCAGTGAAAAGCACTGGGATGAAACCTGCAAGGTTTTTGCATGTAAAGAGGAAGTTTAATTGCTCATAAACTTGAGCAAGTTAAGTAATGGTTGCTGCCGTTAGCATTTAATTTTACTTTCACTAAAGTAATGTTGATTTAGTCATATGTCAATGGCAAATTCAGCTTTTGCATTACTTTTGCTACTACTTTGCAAAGGCAGCCGCTGAAGACCCCTTTCCCAGCCAGCTGGCTTGACAGCTCTGTGGAGGGAATGTTACCTTGAAAATCCCCTCTTTCTACTGAGAGGTCTTGGGTTAGGACACCACCTGCTACCAGTAATACCAGAATTATGAAGGAATCTAGATGTTCTCAAGGATGCTGCGAAATATACACTCATTCTGAAGTCTAAGTTTGTTCAGAAACACTAGTATTAAAGACCAAGCATAGAAAAACCCAGTTGTCTCCTACTTATAACCCTAAAGGCAAAACACTATGTCCACTCCTTAAAGAATTACACACTTTCTTTTGCCACATACATGTCCAGCAGTTTTTCCAGTTACTCTGAAAAGATGTCAGCTAAGGGAAGAATGAGCATCGAAACATAGAGATCTGTGTCAATTTTGCTCTTCTGTAAATTACACATCATTTATGTGAGAATAGACATTTACATCTGTATTCATGACATTGCATTACCTGATAGTTCTCACATATGTTTATGAGCAGTAAAGCATGACAGTGTTATGACCACTCTCAGTTCCCAGCCAAATACAATCATACCTTTCCTATTCACTCTCTCTTCTATTTTTATTTAACAGTGCGTCAGCTGACATCAGTCATGACCATTTTGGCCAGCTGGTTTGTTTCTAAGAAAATTAAATTAACCCCTCAACTGAAAGATTGTTATCATGTTTGGCTGAAGGAATCACTAATCAAGCCCCTTAAATGAATTGTTTATTAACAGCTAGGAGATGTTACATCCAAAACTTCTTACTTATAGTAGTTATGCAAAATTTACACATCAGCATGATCATTTACCCAAGCATTCATCTTTTTCAAAAAGGGAGACAATTAAAGCTGAGTTGCTTATAATCCATAAAAAATAAGTGGAGAAAACAAGTATAACATAGTGCTAACACCTAGCTAACAGATAAGACCATGCAAAATTCATACCAAAAGTGACAAACAAATCTCTGCAGAAACCTTGCTAAACCAATAAAATAAAGCAGAGAGGGCACAGAGACAAGTGTCAGGCTTCCACACTGGTAATATAACCACTTCCTACCACAATGAAACGTGAAAATCCTGAAGGACTTTCAACTCTGAGAGACTGCTGTTAGCTACAGCTGGAAAAATGTAAATACTCAAACAGCAGAAATCTATTACAGATCATCTGTGCAACCACAGTAACAGAAAGAGTGAACTATCTTAGAAGATTACTTTTTTTTTCCTCCAAAATATGAGGGAATGTGAGGAAAACACTTCCTCATGTCATCAGAATGATAACAAACATTTTCAAGAAGAAGGAAGAAAACCAATGCATGACCTTTGGAGAAAGATGAAAAGACAATTCTTACATAAATCACTATCTGCTGCCGAATCAGGAGTCCTCAAAGATGGGTGACGAAAATCCAGATTTGCTGCTAAGATTTTTCCTCAGCAAATATATAAATATGCTATATTTAGCTCTTCTTGAGGGGCATGATGGCTTTAATCACCTTTTTATTTTCTGTAGCAATACTCATATAGACCATTCTACCAATAAACTTCGGGGAATTATAAAGAGTTAACCATACTAGAACTGTAACAAGTTATTAGGGCTTCAGGCCTAAATTCAGGACACGCAGAAGGGCAAAGCAACTTAAAGAGCTGGTGCAAGAGACAAGCATCTCGTGCTAGTTCACTTCAGGTCAAGTTGAACTGTGGACATAGAGAAATAGTGTAGAAAATGGTGGAATAACGGTTCTAAATTTAGCTTCAAGGAGAGCCTAGACTGTGCTGAAGAAGATCATGAAATGTATTTTAGCAAGAAAGCAGCTCCGTGATAGAGAGCTCCACAGAGACGGAGTGACGCATGCACCAGCCTATACAACTCGTTGCAAAGAGTCACTGTCACACCAGGAAGAAGCCACTCTCTGATGTCCATGCCACTGTAAAATAAAGCCCCTGCATTGCAGGAAAACTGCAAAGACCACAGAAGATGAGGTGGGAGGGTACTACACACCACTAGACAAACATAAAGAAAGCTCACTTAAGCAACTTCTGGTGAGGAAAATGTTAAACATTGATATCACCGTTTCCTTTCGGGAGAGATCATTTCAGCATTATTACTTCATCAGCAAACGACACTGTACACTACATTCCCCGACAGTAAAAGAGACAAGGTTTTACATTTTGTCATCTGCTGGCTGCACATAAAAACTGTCTGACCTAGAAACCACAAGAACATAGAGAAGACAACAGAGGCAGAGACTAAAGTTAATTTGCAGCTCCAGTAAGTGTCACACCTGGGAAATCTCCAGCAGCCCTTCTTGTGGTCACCCCCCCCCCCCCCCCACCTGGAGGAGGGCACAGTGGCAGCCCACAGATTTCCACAACAGCCCTGCCATCCTTCCTCCTTCGCTTGGGCACTGAATACGCTAATCCAGACAAGAGTCTGCATTGCCCATTACTGTCAGCATGAATTTCACAGCTGGGTTTAGCCCTGCTCCCGGGGCTGCTGAAAGAGCGGCAGAGAGCTGGCCCACCAGCATGGACTGATCTGGCAGCTTTAGGCACGTGAAGCTCAGGCAGCAGCTGAGCAAAGAATTATGATGACAGTTTTGGATTTAGGCATGCATACTTCATCTGAATCCTGTTTCTAGTGTCTAAGTCTCTTAGGACTTTTCTGACAGGTTAAGAAAGAGATCTGTAAAGGAGCAAACTCTTTCAGGAAAGTGAATGGAGCTAGGTTCATCTGACTAATGATAAAGACTCAGTTGGAGGGCCACAATAAATGTTATGAGTTTGACACTTCATTTCCATTGCACTGCTGATTCTTGTCTGGAAATGTGAATTGAAACTGCATTGTAAAGAGCAACCTTGAAAGAATTCAAATTCCATGATGCATTTCTGCAACAGGAAGTTTTTCACATGAAACACTGCAGATTGACTGTTCAATGGCCCCCAAAGCAGGCAGGGTGGGATGTGATGTCTGCCGCAACAGAAACTGAAGGAAATAGAAGCTGGTCTTTTTGATTTGCTCATCTGCTGCTGTTATAAGTGATCCCTAAAATAACTAGAATCGAAACACATGGGTAGGACAAGAGCGAAACCTCACATTTTGTTTATTTATATATTTAGCAACAGTCTGACCTTCTTGCTCCAATCAAGATGAAATTAGTCATAAAAACCCCCTCTAATTTCAGTGAAACTACTCCACATGTAAATAACCATATGTCAATGAGATAAGGGGTTCACAACCTAGCCTTGGACCACAGTCAGTCTCCCCAGGAACTTGTGTGCATTTCCGACACAGCAAGAAAGGCAGGAAAACATTCTCTTAAAAAAACAGGATGAACTTGTGAAACACTCAAGCACCAGGTGTCAGCATTCAAAACCATGCAAAATCATTATATCGACGTGTGCAAACTGCTGCTGTCCCTTTAACTTTGCACCAAATAATTCACCCATCTCAAATGCTGGAATAGGAGTGTGGCCAACAGCAGATCTTCCTTCAGATGGCTCAAACAGCAGTGGCTTGGTCATAAGACCTCTCACAAAACCTGATTTATATACAGCAAGCTGTGAGTCTGACAACATGAAGAACAACAGACCTCAGCTGAAGTCAGGCGTGTTACACCAAGGAAGAGCTTTGTCCAGAGTCTAAAGGTCCTCAAACATAAACTCCGTAAAAAAGCAAAACATTCAATTCGAGACAGTCCTTTCCTAGAGTTGGCAGGGATTGCCGATACGTTGGAAGGCAGACTGAATACAAAACAATGTGGACAAATTGGAGAAATGACCTGGGGAAAACCCCAAATAGAAGATAACTCAATGAAGATATGAGCAGAAATCTGCATTTATCTGCAGATTCAAGCTGGGGAGTAGGTAGGAATTCTGAAAAAATGATTCAGAAGTTACAGTAGCTCAGGAATGAAATGAAAGTCCACTGTGCCATGCTCTTATGAACAAGATGAAGATAAGCTGAAGGTCAGCTTGTAAGAAAAAGATTACAAAACAGAAAAAAGAAAAATCTGCTCACAGGGACAATAAAGCACTAGAAGAGACTGAGGAGGCTGTGGAGTCACCAGCATCTGAGATCTTTACAACAGAAAAAGATATCCATTTGATATCTTTGATCCAAAGTTGATTCTGTGTTGCTATGAGCATTGGACTTTTGAGTTCCATTTCAGGCTTATGAGTACACAGGTTTCTGAAAGAGCAGGCTGACTCCCAGCTGCTTTTGTAGACACATCGATGGAGATAATGTTTTAAAATAATGCAAGTCCTTTTCTGCCAGAAAGTACTATTTTAAAGCAAAGCTGACCAGCACATAACACATGGGTGAGAGCCTGACCCCACCAAAGCAGTTTTGCAGTTCTGCAGTTCAGAGGTTTTACCAGTCATACTCCTACTGAGCTCTGTGGGAACTTGTGCATGCCTTGATAGATTTTACAAAAAAAGTAATGCTTATATTCATCTAGATAGAGGCAAGAGCTGGTAAAGATCCTGATTGAAATCTAGGGTACTGAAAAATAACATTTCACTTTAAAGACTGACTTTTCAAATCTTCTCCTGTAAAGCCCAAAGGAAATATATGAACAGAAAACAAATTCAAAGGAAATATATGAACAGAAAACAAATTACAGGCAGAAAAACAAACCTCCCTCACTCCAGCTTGAGTTATTTGACCAGATCTTGACAAGAATTGCTAGTGCAGCTGCCAACTATTTCCTCATTGTAGCCCCAGCAAATAGCTTGGAGGACCAAAGATTAACAGAAAGGAAAAAACATTAAAGAAGACTTTTTGACCAGATCACTGACTTGTAACAACATTGCACTTCATAATTATTACTATTTTTGTAGTTTTTGCTTGTGTTACACCAGCCCTATAGACTTCCACTTGTGATAGACCTGCGAAAACACAAAATAAAACCTTCACTGAAGAATTTATAAGCTAAAGAGACAAGACAGGGGAGAGGAAGAAACTGCTTTTCTCCCTCTTAGTGACAAGAACAGGCACAGAAACATTAAGACTCTGCAGTTTTCCACGTGAAATACTATTAGTCAGACATCTGCAGTATGGAGGGGGTCCACAGTGGTAACTTCATGCTGAGTTCATTGCAACGTCAAGGCGTTCACTGCTTGTGTGAGATACAACCACGCCTACACCTGCAAGTACACAAATTTGATTTTATCCCATCTAGTTTGGAGACTGCTAATAGCACAGCTACAACAACTGGTATGGCCCGTAAAGCCCACCCGCAGAAGTATTCAGGGAATTAGTCCATGCTGATGTCTGTGGTAACCCACTTGCTTGGAAATCTGTGTCTACATCAGCCACATTAGCCCTAAACCCTAAGCCTGTGCTGCACCAGCTGCTCTGCGATGTAGAGGTGGTCTAGCATGACATGGGAAGCCTGTGCCAGCACTGGAACCAAACCCAGCTTTCTCTCCTCCACATCTTGTGGTGTTATCACAAAAGCATCTCTGCCTTTTTTATTTTTGACTTTGCTGTCTCATTAAATTATCTGCACTTTGAAAGGAATAAGGAATATAAAATATGCTTGTTGGGCAATTTAAAAGAACTGAAATGTTCTTACCCACACAGCCTATTTTCATTGCAAATGTAACCAGAACCCTTTCTTCTTCTTCTATTTTGAAAATAGGACTTTTGAAAACATTTCCATAAAAAACACTAGAGGTACTTTAATCAATAAATATATTTAACTAATGTAACAGGGAGTTAACTCCCTGAATGTTTTTGAATAGGATTTCTCTAAACACTTGCAACTTTGAGGGTCACTTGCAGAATTTCACTGGACATGGCAAAGTGATGCCATTGATTTCAGTGGGATCTGACTGGGGAAAGTGTTTTAAAACATTTTAACAAATTAGAGGATTTGAGCTTCAGACCAGAAGAAAGTTTCAATAGTCAGTATTCAATATTCAGTTGCAATACACTACAGTTGTATTAAAGTGAGCTCAAAATGTCAGCTATTTAGTATCCAAAACACAGAAGCTGTGTCTGTTTTTGAAAAGTTAATGACAGTTTTTCTGACAGCTTCTACTGTTTCATTGCTGTTGATTGCAACAATTCTAATAGTATCTTCATCCAGGGAAAAATATGACTTATTTTGACTGAGGAGAGATCTTGGAATTTGGCCCTGGATTTGTGATTTATAGTGATGGATTGAAAAAAGTGCCAGAATCCTGTGAGCCAAATGTCTTGGTGACATTTTAGGTCTAAAAGGCAGATACATTTTGCCAAACCCTTTACTTATAGGAGATTGCACCCTGATTCATAGTAGAATGGAAAATGCATTCTTTTCCTGGGTTTGGAATTACTGTGAACTGAAAATTCTGCTAGTTTAGCCTCGACAACCATTGAGACAAGTCCAGTGGTTTTAAGTCACACTATTATGTCCTAATATTTTAAGTGGTGTAGACATTTGCTTAAATTAGATGTGTGTGTGCATGTGTGGCAGTACATATATGTATATAAAACACACTTTTTCTATGTTGCTTTTATAAATATACAAAGGCATATATATATATACACACACATAAAATATGTTGCACAGATACATACGTACATAGAATATATGGAGGGGATGTTATATGCTCACAATGTATTGTATGTATATTGCATATACAAGCTTCTATGTATACAAACAGCGTACAGATAAGAGAAGGCTAAGAAGGAGATTTGGAAAAAAAGTAGATTTTACCCAATATGGAAAGAAAAGGTTTTCTTTTAATGAAAGGGAGAGAGAGAAGAAGCCTTCACTCTCCCATTTCAGTCTACTTTATCCACTTTCAGGACCAAATCACCCTCAGTGCTTCCAGAGCATTGGTAGTTTGTCTTGCATTTTGATGCATTCTGAGGTCAAACCCCAGAAAGTTTATGTAAAAATGTGGCAAATCACCATGTAGTGAATAATAATAAGGCAAGGATATTAGAAAATGTGAATGAACACTACAAGATTATTAGTGAGAGTAAACGGTATGAAGTTTTAGGATAAGCAAAGGTAGGACTATGATATGTTTTTTTTTTTTTTTTTCCTGAACGTATACCCATTTTTTGCCCTTGTATCCTGCCCAGAGCAAGAAAGTTTGGTGTGTCCAGGCATTTGAAATCAGGGCCAGACTGGAAGCTCCTGTGGAGGTAGGGACTTGGGTCAGGGTCTTGAAGGAAGTTGCTGGAACCTGAGTGGGAGAAATATTGTGAAGGGCAGAGCTGGATGGGTTGGAGATTTGTGTGGAAGGGGCTACAAAGCCAGTTTATGTACCAAAACTGGGCAGGTGATGGTACAAAGACAGGAGTTACAAGGTGGGAGGGGGTTTGAAGAAGAGGCGTGGGATGTAGGACCTCTAGGTGGGGAACTGTACAGGGTTTGAGGTCATCACATGGGAGGGGGACTGGAGCTCTGGGGCAGACAGTGTTGGGTGGCACCCCACAGACTTCCCTAAGTGGGATCACATTTGGAGTTCAGGACACACAGAGACCTATTCCCAACCCATCGCCCGGTGCTCTGTTTGTTGCTAGAAATATGGTTGCCTAATAGACACTAATTATGGTAGAGTTTACTGCACTTTCGTTCAAGAGTAGAAAGGTATCTTAGAAAGCTATCTTTTCTGTCCTAGTGAGGATGGCCTTCCGGTACCCCTTATTTTGCTCATCACACAGCACTAACACTAAACACATGCAAGTAGGCCCTATCTGAGTTAAAAGAGTAGAGAGGCTATAGCGTTATTATTTATAGTTGGGGGATTGTTTTTGTTTTTTCTGAATGAGCACTGGTGTTGTTCATAACATACAGTATTGAGTAATTCATGCCTTGTTCTACTTGATGCCCACTGAAGAAGGTTTTTACGCCAAAACTCAATCAGACAAACTTTGGCCTGATTTTTTTGGTGGGAGCACAAATCCTTTATCACATTTCTGTTGGATGCAACCCCCTTTCCTTGTGACTTGGAAAGCAGCTGTGCAGACCTTTCAGACAACATTATTGCCTACACATCTTCCACAAATAACCCAGTCGAAAAAACAGTTTCTGATCATAAATGGGGAATTGTCTTTACTTCATTCTTCTGAGTCCTCTTTAGATTCTATATAACTTCACCAACCTTCTTGTCTGCAGCTAGATACAAAACCTCTGGGGAACAATATAACCTACTGTGGAAGATCCACAAAGTTTGCCAAAAGGCCACCTGCTTGGGTGAAGAATTTTCACTAAAACTGTGAAAAGTCGCTGTTCTTTCTTTTCTGAACTGCAGTGTGCAAGCTGCACACTACCACAGGTAGCCAGTGGTTTTAGTTTAGCTTCTAGGAGGCATGGAGAACTTGCATGCAAATTTACTCGCATCACTGCTTAGCCTGTCAAGGCTTAGGAGCAAGGGAAGGAAGCACATAGGCACAAGGCCACGTCAGCAAACCACTTTCTGCAGAATAAAGCTCAGAGACTGCAGTAATTCAACCCTTATGACCCTGCTAGGATTGGAGTCATGCCAGCCCGAAAAGAAGAAACTAGACATGAGATCTATAAACACAAGTCACAAGGACAAGGAACCTTAAAATGAGAGTTCATATTTATGAGGGAGGCAATGGTCAGTTAACCAGAAGATGTGGAATTCTGGGGAAGAGAAATGTAAAAATATAGTGTGTCAGTGCTGCAGTTTTCAGCATTCAGTACTGAAGTAAGATGCAAG
Organism: Dromaius novaehollandiae; assembly: GCF_036370855.1. Lineage (NCBI taxonomy): Eukaryota > Metazoa > Chordata > Aves > Casuariiformes > Dromaiidae > Dromaius > Dromaius novaehollandiae. The sequence continues at coordinate 204,416,653 of NC_088098.1, read as the reverse complement.
GTACTATACTCAACCCAAAATTTGGCACTCTGCTCAAGGGTGTGCCACTGCTGTAGGTTGGTTGCTGTGATGCTTCAAAAAGGCGGGGGGGTGAGGGGCAGTTGTCTGTAATGTTTTGCTTTTTATGGGTAAAAGCAAGATGACAGAGCAGCCTTTAGACTGTTCTAAAATGAGCCTGGGAGACATTAAAATAGGTCCATCATAGGAGATCAAAAACAAAGCTGCTTAGGGATATACCCTGGCATGACTCTGCAGGTTCAGTCATGGTAAAATCAGAGCCGGTGGGAATCACGGTCAGGAAGAGCAGACACTGGTGTGTCCAGAGCTAGAGTGAGCACGACGACTGGTTCCTCATGCTCTCTCTTGGCCTGGAAACGCAGGTGCATTGGCTGCATGTAGCAAAGGCCGGGGCTGAGTTCTGTCCCTGGGCTAGATTTGACTCCAGACCCGCAAGTTGAAACTCCACCCTCCGTTTTCCGCGCTCACGCCGGCCCAAGAGAGCCCATTTACTCAGGGGCATCCACGAGAAACCCGCGGTTCTATCCTTTTTGTGTGAGGACAAAGCAGCACAAGACCTGTGCTTTTGTGCTACAAAACTGGCTGGCTATTCGAATTGGGCAATATTTGCATTGATGAAGAAATAATAATGAAAATAAAGAGCATAGAGGCCTTTCTTATTTTTGCAAAATCAGATCTTCAGGGCGAAAGGAAGGAAGGAAAGAAGGAAAAGAAACATATTTCATATCTACCTATAGCCTATGAAAGCTGACTCACGGCAATTAAAATACAGTAAAATCCAAATCAGTTGACCTTCTACTGTAAATCCAGTGTGTTCTTTACTTCCCTGTCTCTTGATTCCTGCATCCAGAACTAGCTCCATCAGACTCCCACCTCCACCTAATTATTCCAGAATTCACAGGAAACCTTCATAAATAATACTTATTGCAAAATTTTGGCATAAGTTAGAAAACAAGAGGAAGGGATTTCAGAACCATGTGTCCAGAAACAGGATAATATGAAAATAGCTGAAGTAGTTTGGACACTGCCTATTTCATGCTTTGAGTGTTAGCCTCAGGAGTGACAGCAGATATATTTTAAGACTTGAAAATTTCCATGCTCAGGGATTTAAAATGTTTATATTGAGCTAAACTTAAGGTATAATTTCTTTTATAGAACTTCATTTTGATGATACTATTGAGAAATTATATAATACTTTTCTAAAGAATTGTTAGACAATTTTCTAGGCAACTTTTTAACTCTGTTTTATCAAGTTAGAACAATTTTTTTTACACTAGATAAAAATGTTACATTCTGCATTCTTCAGCCTGCCCAATTAGGGATGGGGCTCATGTTTCTTTGTATTTTTCTGTCAGCTTTTGCTAGGCTGCTTGTTCCCTGTTATTTTCCTTTGCTGGGAAAATAAAATAAATATTGAAATGCTGTGCTTAGGTGGGAGAGAAGTGGTTAATCACTGGTAGGGAAGTCATGCATAAAAATTAATACATTTCCCAAACTCAACAAGGAACAAGTGAAATGTTGAAATCTCAGATGATTTCTTGCATCCCTTCTATTACTAGAATACAAACCAGACGCTAATGAAGTGATGAATTAGGTCAGCTTTGCAAATCTGGCAAGTCAAGATCACAAATAGTTGTTCTGGATAAATACAGATAACACTCTAAATCACTGATTATTCTAAATGCATATAAAGGTATCCAAAATATAATCAGACAATTACAGAATAATTTAGTTTTGAAGGAGCCTCAGTAGGTCATCTTGCCAATCCTCCTGGTCAAAGTAGATCCAACCCTGATCAGGTTGCTCAGGGCCTTGTCCAGTCAAGTTTTGAACATCTCCAAGGACTGAGGCTACATAGCCTCTCTGGGTAGCCCGTGCCAGTCTTTGAGCATACTCAGTGGAAAAACTCCTTTCCTAATATCTGAACAGAGTTTCCTTTGTTGCAAATGATTGAGCCAGGTTTGGTAACTCGTGTGCAGTCTATTTTATGTCCTTTTGCCCATGAATGTAATTTCTCAGACTTAAAACTTGAAAGGAACGTGTATTTATGTGCCCAGTTTTGTCGCTATGTTTGCTCTTCAATATCTGAATGTAGTTCATAAGATCCATACAGGATTCATTATTACTCAGCTGGTTCTCAGATCCAAAGAACCTGATATAATTCTGAGTTTTTGTAGAATGTCTTTAGAATTTCATATGAATGCAAAGAATCTTCTTAAAATATATGCTTACCTTTTTCATCCCAGACTTTTGCTGTAGAAATGATTTTAAGTAGAGTTTAATCAGTTATATATATGTGTGTATGAAATCAAAGCTCTTCTATTTTTAGTCATATCTACATAATGCTACTCCTGTTAGCTAAAGGAAATCCAGTATTTTCTCATCGGGTAAGGAGTTCTATCTTTTTTAGCAGGAAAATGAGAATTTCATCTTTGCTGTCCATGTTACTAATAGCTACTCAGCTGTAGGTCTCACATAGGAGGTCCATCTTTAACTGTTACAAACATTTTACTATTCTGTTGCCATTGGATTGATTCCTGGCTTACAGACTGGTATGTTTTTCAGTAGAAATTTTGTACACCAGCAGTATTGTCAAACTGTAATGCCTGAGAGGCGATCTTGATTATGATTTGTGGTTAAATTTAAAACTTTTACATTGACGTTGTGTTCATCATCTTTGATTCTGACTAGAACAAGGATTATATTACCAAACAACTTAAAATTCATCCTCTATGTGTAACTGATATCCGAGGTAGACTTTGACAATAGACTTGTTTGCTTACAAGTTATTAATAATGTTATTCCACAATATTGGTTTCACTTATACACTGACTCTGGAAGTCAGCTGGCTAAAAGTAACTTAGAAACTTCTGGAAATTCTCCTTTCTCATTTGGAAATTAACTGTCTGACAAAGAGATTCAGTTTTCTGGATATTGAATTTCTCAAAAAAAAATTTGAATATAGCAATGTCTCTTAAATAATGGACTAGATAAATGGTCAGTGAGGTGGACTGAAAATTGCCTGAACTGTCAGGCTCAGAGGGTTGTGATCAGTGGTGTGAAATCCATCTGGGGATGCTAGTGGTGTCCCCCGGGGCCGATACTGGGGCCGATACTCTCTAACATCTTCACTGATGACCTGAATGATGGGACTCTGTGCCCTCTCAGCATGTTTGCTGGGAGGAGCGGTTATTACACCAGAGGGTTGTGCTGCCATTCACAGGGACATCAACAGGATAGAGAAATTCCTCAACAGGAATCTCACGAAGGTCAAAAAAGGAAAATGCCAGGTCCTGCACATGGGAAGCAATAACCCCATACACCAGGACAGGCTGGGGGCTGACCATCTGGAAAGCAGCTTTGCAAAGAAGGCCCTGGGGTTGCTGGTGGGCAACAGTTGACCACGAGCCAGAAACGTGCCCTTGTGGCAAAGAAGGCCAAGAGCCTCCTGGACTGCATTAGACAGAGCATTGCCAGCAGGTCAAGGGAGGTGATCCTCCCCCTCTGCTAACTCCTGGTGAGACCACACCTGTAGTGCTGGGTCCAGTGCCGGGCTCTCCAGTGCAAGAGAGACATGGAGCTACTGTAGTGAGTCCAGCATAGGGCCACAAAAATAATTGAAGGGGCTGGAGCATCTCTCATATGACTGTTCAGCCTGGAGAAGGCTCAAGAGGATGTTTCATCTGAACACAAGAAAAAACTTTCTTCCTGTGAAGATGGTTGAAACCTGGAACAGGTTGCCCAGAGAGGTTGTGGAGTCTCCATCCTTGGGCATATTCAGAACCCAACTGGACACAACCCTGAGCAACCTGCTCTAGCTGATCCTGCTGGGGCAGGGGGTTGGATTAGACAATCTCCAGAGGTCCCTTCTCACCTCAGCCATCTTGTGATTGTATGAAATTTAATTAATATAATGTTATAACAATAGTTATTTTTTGTTGAGAGTGTTGTGCCTTATTGACATATTGCTGTCTTCAACTTTTCCTGTTCCTAGTTTCACTCCTAAGATTTTTAAAGATGTGTACTTCTGGGCATGTGTTGTGTGTGCTTCTGAGTATGTCTTGTATGTATACACGTACACACACACACACACACACACACACACACATATGACATATATATATGTATTATATATATGCACAGGTATATTTTTATTTATTTATTTATATGTGTGTGTGTGTGTTGTGTGTGTGTGGTGTATGTGTATGTGTGTGTATGTGTGTGCCGGTGTGTGACTATGTGTTGCAATCACTGGTCAGTGAGATCAGATTTCAGATGTTTGAAAGGATTATGTACAGTTAGCCTACTGCTTACTTTTTAAGCAATAATGGGGAATTACTGCCACAGTGTGGTGGATTTTGTTCTTGCATATTCCTTTAAAATTGCAGGTATTTAATTCACTAAACTTTTTTGCCACTTTTATTTTTAAAACGTTTGCATATTGATACAGACTCAAACAAAGCTTTGGCTTACTTTGCACTTGCAATTTACCTGGAACTTAGATCTACCTTTTAACTAAACACTAGGAAGTAGCTTCTATAGTGTCAAACTTTGCTTTTTTGTTTAAGAAGTCATGCAAATGGAAGGTTCAGTTTATACTGCAGATGACACATAAACAGCTCAAAATAAATTTTGTCAGAATACTTGTTGCAACTGAAGTTTTTCTTTGTGATTTTCTGCAGTTTGATCATTCAGTCACTGTGTGCCTGAGAGATCTCCCTGAGATGTTAGTTCCATTCAACACTGCATTTTTTTTTTTTTTTTTTTTGATGGATGTTTTTCCTGGGTAACATGATTGTATCATTGACACATATCACTGAAAGCATGTGCATTGGCACATTCTGTTCATTATTGCTGGCCTTAGATGTCTACAGTCCTTACATCTGTGTCACTAATTAAACCTTGTTGTACCTGACTTTGAGGCTTTTTGTCCAATTCATCTGCCTTGAGCCATGTAGAGTCAAATAAAGGCATTGTGAGCACTGTAACAGTGAACTCAAGCCAAGCAAACAGTGTTCCTACGTCAGGTCGCTACACACTTCAGCTAGAAACATTCTTCAGCCTACTTCGAAGGTATGTGTGCCTGACCTGCATCCAGATAATCTGAACGAGAGGCAGGTTTGAACTTGAATTATGGCTTGTGTTCATGCTTGGAAGGCAGGCTACTTGCGCACTCGGACGCCTGGTCCCAGGAAGAGAGCTCATGGTTTGAGGGACACAGAGAGACCCATCAGTCCATCAGTGACTGATTTGTTGTGTTAACACTGATGCCCATCCAGGTTGTTCCACTGTAAGCACTGCTGTTACAGCCAAAGAGTGCAAGTAAAATACAAATGTGGCTATGAAGTTTGATTTTTATAGGGTTTGCAATGTCAGAGCTGAGGATAAGCAACCCAAAGAAAGTGCTTTGGGGTCCTCACAGTTCTGGGTGCTCCCAGCATCTAAAGAAACGCCCCTTGAAAATTAGTCTGTGGTATGGGGCCCTTTGTAGTACAGTGGCATTCCTGGGCTTCTTCTCTTAAGTCCTTTTTACACTAAATAACTATAAAAAAGAATGAGGACATTAGTTCAGGTTTCCAGAACTGAGTTTACTCAGACAAACTTTTTTTCCCCTTTTTTTAGCAAGATTTCTGGAGAGCTGATGCACCTAGTATAATTAGCCATGACCCTGATAAATGTACTGCACAAAGATAAATATGTTATACTATAATCATTACCCAATGAATACATCTATTTCCTAACCGGACTTGTTAATTTAGGCCTCTGGCCATGATATAACGAATTTATGTTGGCAGGGACAAGGCACTGCTGTGGGAAATTATTGTTATTCAATTTCATTCTTACTTAGGAAAAGAATAGATGGAGGAACATAGAAATGCATTCAGGAATATAAAATTGTTAAAATATTTGCTTAATTGGAAATAGAACAATATTTCATGTATTTATGTACCCAGTTGTGACATTTATGGGGATGGGCTTAGCAGAAGATAGGCTTTAGTAGCAATGAAGTAGAAAGTGTTAGAGAGCCTAACAATAGAGAACGTAATTCCCATAAACTGGAAAAAAGTTATTGCGGAAACCATATATGTTCCTAGGTTACATCGAATCCTCTCTTTGTTCCAGACAGAAAATATGCGTAGTTTGGATTACACTAAAAAAAAAAGTCTTGTTGAGGCTCAGTAATTAATGGTGAGTCATCAATGCTTTCATTTCCTGTCATCTACATGCAGACACATACTGCCATATGTTTTTTGGGAAAGAAGCAAATTATGCATCTAAGTCTCTCCTGAGATGTCTGGTGGCCCAATTGCTTCTGAGAGGTTGTTTGAATCTGTCTTATTTGATCAGCCACTACTACTTCAGTTATATTTGAACTATACTTAGTTTTTTCTCCATAATTTTTAGGACTAGAAATTTTCAATAGCTATTAAACCATGTCTTCAGAGATTCCAGAAACATTCCATTCAGGGCTCTAGGGTCCTACCCATATAGCCCTGCAGAGACTTTGTCTTAATTCAACCCCCATTTTAACATTTCCTTTACATCCCTCTTACCCACCAAGTTGCCTGAACTGAGAAATAGTATCTTCCAAATAGCTGAGATTGCATTTGAAGACTAGTTTCCCAGGTTGTTTTCACATTTGCTATTAGACTGAATTTGCTTTGGACAAACAACTGAAGGTTTGTATGGCAAGAACAGCATGCATAAAGGTAATTCTCAGTCCCATTAGAAAGCTTAATTTAAATTGTCTGGGTACACAGGAAGGCAAATTAATTCTTTGTGTAATGCTATTGAAGTCATTGTGGTTGATTAACTTGACTTAGGGTCTGTGAAGTCTGGAGTGGTAAGAGTACCCTAATTAATTTAATCATAATTTACCTACCAGAAAGTTCAGGCTGTCTTTGCTATGGCCCGTTAAATAAGATGGATCTCTACCACCATCTGTCTTCTTCTGGCATGCATGCTGTGGTCTCCAGGTAGACAGAGGGCATGTCACATGAACTTTGTGATGTTATTTATTGTTCATGGGAAGAGCTTAGTATGACAAAATATTGGCCAGCAGCTGCTGGCTATGCTACTACAGCACTATAAAATTTATAGACATTGAAAATGGTGACTCAAAATATATTTATTTCAATCAAAAGGGGTTGAATTCCTGCCTAAACCAAGTATGTAAACCAATAAAGTTAAAAATAAATGGGTAGGCTTAATAATTTATGTTTCAAATGAAGTGTAAGAATAACAGAAGGGATAAGCTCAGCAGAAACAGTTTACTGGAGAGGCACACATGCATCAACCTTGCAGTGACCAAGACTACTTGTGAATTGTTCAAGTCTTTTGCTTAATATAGTAAAGGCAGAGCTGGGATTATTTGTTCCAGATCTAATTCAGTAGAACAATTGTAAGCCTTTGGCTTGGGTGCAGCTCACTGTATAGAATAAGCAAAAGAAATTCATGTATTTGAAGTAATTCTAAGTGAGCTTGACAACAACAGTATTTGCAAAAAGTAATATTCATTTCTTTTAAATTATGTATAGCTTTCCTCTCTCCTATCCTTGAGCTCCTGAGGAAACTTCTGAAGATCACGACACCCAATCATCCTATGAGATATTGTTAGGACACAGTGGTGGGTATACTTCACTGGGGTCAACACACTTCACATTTCCTCCACCATCTCCTTCAAATTAAATTTTGGCTAGTGACTAGAAATTCTACCCACGTGAAGAAGTGTCTTGGTACTTGGTTAACGCAGCAACTGAATAATTTGAGGTCGAATGACCAGCTACTAAGTCAACTGGAACTGCTGGCTTTTATAGTGTAAAGCCAATGTAGTGAGGATTAATTTGTAAGAGATACAATAAATTATCTAATATAGCAATTTGAGTCTTTACTAAAGTGTGTTTGAAGCTGTGAAACCATCTACACAGAAGAGCACTCAGAATAATTTGACGTATATCTCCAAGTATAGGCCATGTCTAGGCCATGCCTAGGCCAAAGCACTGAGGTAGACCTCATTGGTGACCTAATAAGCTACACCCATTTTCTCAAGATACTCAGCTACAAATAGATTGGGCCAACACTGGGTCTCTGTGAAAACAAGTGTAGGCCACCAGCACCTTCTGCTTCAGGGTCCTGACACAGATTTTCATAACATGAATCATGCTTCAGAGAGAAACCTTGGCTTAGAGCACAGACATTCATAGTTAAGGTTTTGTGACAGTGGATGGGACTTACCTGACCAGTAGAGAGAGATTTTCAAAGTATGATTCCCTGGAATATTTTAGACATTTAAAATTGTGCCCTAGAATTTTCTATTTCTTTTCAGAGACTAGAAGAGGAGCCTAGATGGCTACATTATGTATATCTAAAACAAAAGACAAAATCACTAGACATATGAAACATTCATTGGTGATTACAGGCAAACTTCAGATAGTAAAAGAACTGTAAGCTCTGGGGGAGAAATTTTATCTTTGTTTTCTCCCCCTTTGTTACCCAGGGACCTTTTATAACTACCAGCTGTGTTTTTTCATCCAACCAGGGCTTGGCTTTAACACTTTTGGTGGTATTACAGTCAATGGGCCTCCTTTAGGATCAGAGAGAAGTGTCTACTGAAGCGATACAGCTGTATCAGTAAGCCTCATCTCCTCAAATAAAGTGCAAAACAAAGTTTAAGATCCATTACAGAGGGCAGAAGCTTGCAGCATTCTTAAATGATGCTGATGTTTCTTAAATGATCCTGTAGTTTCTGAATTAGAGCAGTGATGCCTGGGACAAACACTTTCATTTGAAAAATATATCAATCATTCTCAGGAGAAATCATAAGCGCTTTACCACAGCCATCCAAAGTAGTCTTGAACACTTCTACAAGATAATTTGATAGCTACCTGATACCTTTTCTATTCAACAGAAAGACTCCTCTTTGTGACAGATGATATTTTGAAATATTTATTATGTTTGTGATTTTTCTCAAATGTGAATATGTCATGAGCCAGCTGCAGAACTCCAACTTACGACAAGGAGGTGGGGATTGAACACTAGGGCTACAGACTGGACAGGGTCAGTGAATATCTTAACTGGAATTTTTAGAGTTCTCATGAACAGTTCCATAGCAATGGCTTTTCCTGTAAAGACATTTATTTCATGAATTTTTCTGTGGTTTTTTTTTTCTCTGTTTCAGTGGATTATACCATTCTGGTTCTGCATATAGCTGTTCAAAATCTTTTCTGAAAGCAGGAAGATACTCCCTTTGGACAGAATTAGTTTTCTCTTTTATCAGTTCCTCAGACTACTTATTCAAGCATGTTTGACAACAGAGAGAACAGCATTAAGCACTAGGCATTTTACATCAGTTAGTATCATTCTGTCCTGGCATGAATGGGGAACCTGAGGAACAGAGAGCTTAAATAGCTTGAGAAAGGTCATGGGAAAATACATTTATTTGTATAAAACCATTCACTCATTGAAAGTGAGTAGATTTGGTAGATTTGTCCTACAATCAAAAGAGTTTTGGAGTGTTTATCCTTTTATTTATGTCTTTTTCAACTGATGCCTTTTTGATGGCTCAGAGATGTCTCATTTGTTCTTTCCCTTCTGCTCGTGGCTGCTCACTTCATAGGAAAGCTTTATCTCCACTCAGACTGTCCTCTTAATAGTTTTTTTTCTTTATTACATTAACAGTTTTAAATATCAGTTATGAGCTATCTTGTTTGTATACGTTTGGTTCATAATAGTTTTAGAAATATAACTTTCCTGTGAATTTGACTAAGAAAATTTATTTGTGCCCCATAAAATAAGGTATTAATTTTTGAAGCTGCAAACTGCTGCAGAAAGATTGTTTATGACTTTGTGAATTTGGGGTCATGTCCCCTGCATTGCAGCCAAGAGATGCCTCTAAATAGAAATGCCCATACCTTTACTGAGCTTATAACCCTTGCTAGGCACACACATAGCTTCTTCTCAGCAGTGATGTGTGACACATGGACCTAAAGACCGTTTTTGAAATATGCCTGCTAGAAGCATGCATGACAGGACCACACTATGTAGTCTCTCATATGTTGATAAAGGAGAAGCAAGATCAGAGATGGATATGAACCATAAGTTTGGATAGAATTGTCCCAACTGGGGACAATGGAGGACTGAAGCTTTGAAACTCAGATTATAAAATAATTTTTTGCAAGTCAGCATTACTATAGAATGAATATTCTGCTTTGTTTTGAAAAGGTTGATAACTTTATGCCTTTATACATCACAATAGCTCATAAGGGCATTGTAAACATTTATTGTTTAGTGCTGGATTCCTTGTGATTTGGCCCACAGTAATTAGTCATTGCCCATGAGCAACCCCAGAGGAATCAGCAGAGACAGCTATCATTCACTGTGTGCAAACCTAACAGAATATGCTCCTTGTTGTTTATAAAGCACAACGAAATTTCAAAGCAGTATAAATGTGTTTATATGTAACAGTGTATAAAAGTATTGCTATTAATATTAAAATGATTAATCTCCTGAACTGCACTTGCACACTATACAACTTGACCTTTTCCAATTACTTTGATTGGAGGTCCATTGATTAGAAGTGCAAAGAGTAAATGTCAAGGAGCTGAAACACAGAATATTGAAAAGGTTAAAGCAAAACAGGATCCTGTTAAAATACAGTTGCCTGGACATAGAAAGTACTGCAAGATTGTACCTTGTGATCACTCCTACACTGTCATACTAAAGATGGTGACAAGAACAGAAAGAGGAGTCTGTTGGCTTTTTCAACAATGGAAACAAAAACCCCCAAACCAAATATTTTCAGCTCTTCAGAATCATGTACACCAGAGAAGAGCAATGTATCATACGGGATTCCTTATCTTTCTAAGATGGTGCAGTCTGGAGGTCATTCCTCAGTCTCACCCTAACTTTTCTTTTGATACGAGAACCTGAAGTGTGAGTATTTTTCCACATCGAAACTTTCTAATTTATGAGTTCTATTTTCCACAGGCCAAATTAAAATTTAAGCAGGAACATGAGCATTTAGAAATAAGAAGTATTATTCACACTAGGAATTTTCTAATGAATTAAAAAACATCAAATATTTACATGAAAAATGACAAATCTTCAACATAAGGAAGATTTCTACTGTTTTGCGAATGAATACAGTTGCACGTTATGTGGTCTATAGGGTATTAATTACAATGTTCAGCTACAAATTTCAAGCTTGAGGGAAATCTGTGAAAGGCAAATGCAAAATTTCATTGGATTAAACTGTGTTTTGGGACAGCGCAGTCATGAGAGCATGTTCTTAGTAAATTATTTGACACAGCTGCTATAGCTGAAGTACTGCCAAGATCAAACTGTATATTGTAAACCTTACTTGAAAGATATAATATTGAAGATATATGCTCACCACAATGTACTAAGGCATGGGATATGAACTTCTCTTTATCATAAAGCTCCTGGCTCATTAACGAGAATTTAGTTGCCAAGTGCACAGTAAGTTACAGTTTTGGGGGTAGATGAAGTTAATGAGTATTTTCATTTATGCCTACCCACAGTTACACTAATGAAGACAGAAAAAATGCAATATTGTCTCAGAGTTAAGAAGAAACTTTCCTATCCATCATCCCTGGGGGATGGGTTGGATTCTTCTCGAGATCGGTAGGATCCTGTCCCTCTGAAGGACTAGCCTAGCTGGCTCTAGCTCTCCCAAGCAGATGCATATTTGTGTTCATGGTTCTGCAGTGTATTGCAGTCCTAATTTCTGCCAGATGTGGGAGATTTCTCACACTTTGTTATAGACATCTGTAACAGAGCTTCAGTGACTTCTTTAGAGTAACTGCAGAGAAATGGTCACTTCTGGCATATGACTCATCTTGTCTACTTCAGTTGTCTGCCTTTAGATGGAAAAAAAAAATCATCCTCAAGTTCTTTATATCCATTGAATATAAACAAAGTCTAGATGAGCTCAGACATAGATGTCTTCATGGCTGGTATCTAAAATCAGATGAGCCTGTCGATCTCACTTCTAAAACCAGTGGGGTTCATTGGCTTTGCCCAGCAGTGCTCTAAAATAGGATGAAATACAGCAGATTTTAACCTGGAATACCTGAATCTGTATGTGAAACCCTGTAGCTCTTACTCAGGACCTGTTTCTGTAAATCTTGAGAACCTTAAGCTTGTATTGCAGTATTGCTGTATAGTATCTGCAGTCCTCCATGACGTATAAGGCTTCTTCCCAAAAACGAGGCCTTATTTGGTTTCATCCAGAACACTGTGAGAAATCCTTTGCAAAGCTTTGTTAGTTTGAGGATTTTCTTACTGCATTTTCTTCTATTCAGAATTTCTTAAGCCCTCCCATATTTTTTAGTGAAATACCTTGGTAAGAACAGAAGAGAATGGAGAGGGAGAATGGAAGATGTCTAAGGGGTGACTGATTCTACTCACACTGTGATAATACAAGATTAGGAGATATTCAGGAAAAAAAATGATAAAAGCCAATACTTTTTCTCACTAGGTCTCATTTGGATGTTGAACCTGCTACTACAGAAACTCTGAACTGCTAAGCCCAAGAATTGAAGAAGATTTAAAGGAATAGTTAAGTAAGTAGCAAAATTATCTTGTTATCCTAATGATTCACAAAAAAATTCTGGAAACACTTCTTCATCAAGGCTAATGTGAATCTTCTGTTATTAGAAACTAATGGGAGAACTATGTAGGACGCACATTACCTGTTGCCTACTACAGGATTCTTCAGACACATCAGACAAGATATTTCACTGTGAGTCTAATCCAGTATGACAAATTCTTTGTTCTTATCGTGAAACATTTATATATAGAAGTGTTGCTAGAAAATTGAAATATTTTACCATATTTGTCTTACTGCTGCCTTTCAAGCAAGAGTAGCCAAAGTTTCCCAGGAGTGAAAGAGACCAACATACTCATACAATGCATTACAAGGTATTCTGAGTCTGGTACATTTAATTTTTTATCAGAATAATATATTTGGTATAGTGCTCATTTTAAATACTACATTTTTTGTCACACTACATTTGGCATCAGACCTCTTTAAATATATTTAACAAATTGTTCCATAAGTAATAACTACATATAAAATATCTTCATTGAATTAAAAAAATCCATATGTATTATCTTCATGAAATACAATATATACATTACGATCCTACAGTTTTAAGGTAAGTCAAAATTTGGGCTTAAACAAATTCACAGTGTCCATTTTGCCTCTGTAATAAAAATCTTAACTTTAAAAGTGCCTGGATCTTAAACTGTGTTTACTTACCTTGAGTGCCATTTCCTCCTATTAAGTTTATGGAGATCTTTTACTATGATCTAGTGCTAGACTGTATATCCAAATCATACGTTATAATGACCAAAAATAAAGAATTTCTCCTACTGAAAGTGAGCTTTGACTATAATTTTTACCTTGAAGTTCTGGCCAACAGATTTTCAAAAGAGCTTGTGAGAGGCGGAAAATCTGCATTGAGCAGTATGATCTCTCATTCACTGGAGCTGTAAGTGCTCACTGCTTCAGAAAACCAGGGCCAAAATATTTTAAGTGGAAACTCAGAATCAGTGGCCAATTCTAGAAAGATTGTCGGGAACTTGCTAAGAGTCCAAAGTTAGCTTCACTTTGACTTTCAGTGTGAGATAACCCCCAACTGCCTTCATTTTCTACACTGTGGCTGATACCAAAAGCAGAGCATTTCTGCCTTCTGCTAAGACCAACCAATAAGGTCATCTCAGAGTCTGCAGTACTCCCTGTTCATCACTATAGGAAATACTGCAGGTTATGAGGTAATGCTTTTTAGTAATCAAAGGCAAGTTATTAAGTTGGCTATTCTGTAGCCCATAGTTTTCCAGCTCAGCACATCGTGGTTTTTAATAGACACTGTTCTAGTACCTTTGAAAATCTCATTTTTTCTCCTCCCTCAGAGGAAGAGTCCTTAAAAGTTTCTAAACCCTGAGTTCATGATGCCTGAGGCCCACAGTACACGGATTGTCCCACATGCTCCATTAGTGGTTGAACTAATAGGCTAAGCGTAAGGCTAAGAAGTTCCCCAGAGCCATGATAAGTATCTTCTGGGAAGGCTGACCTCCATAATAACTTAGACTGTACTCCAGGCAGGACAGAACCCCTCTCCTCTATGTATTTATATGTTATCTGGTTTCAAAGACAGTTTTAACACACTTGTTTTCCCTGAAAATACACAATGACTTCACCAACAATTTTTAAAAAAGGACTATCAGTTAATTCAGCTAGAAACTAAACACTTTAAAAAATAATCTTTTTACACCTCCAGTCTAAAAGGGAGAGGCGGAAACGTTCTGATACATTCCACAATAAATAAGTTTCACAAAGCTAATTTAAAAGCAATTACTGACAAGCCATATTTAGCCTTGTTTCTAAAACGTGTAAGGCTTTTACAGGTCTGTTACACATCTTGAAGTTGCTGTTAAAAAACTCCAGAGCCCTTTCACTAATTTTAACCAAATTTAAAGAGGATTAGAGATCCCTAAAATAATATGTGCTAGGAAATACAGCAAAGGAATTCAGATTTCTCCCAAAAAAGGCCAAGGAATGCAATTCCATAGAAGATTAGCTTTCATAATACCCACCGCTGCGGAACAACCTGTTTTCTTTTGCTAAGGACAGATTTGAACACATTTCAACCATTTAAATAAGTTAAACTGTGAAGAAACATTGTCCCAAATGCACAATATTCCTGGAAATCAGAGTAAGGGTTTGCATCTCATAGGTCAGTTTCTTCCAACTTCAATAAAAATGTTAACAGATTTACATTCAAACCTCCCTGCATCTTGAGGGGTTTAGTTCACAACATAAAAGCTGGAGAAGTTTGGAATTCTTAAACAGATGAGAACTTCAAGGATAAATTACATCTGGATTAAAGGAGTTTTCTTCAGGCCTCAGTAAGAGCTTTTCAATAAACTTGGTGAAAAATATTTCTTTCTTAGTTCACTACCTCCCATTAGAACCTAGGTATCCGACAGGACAGTTCAGTGGTAACAGAGAGATAAGTAGGGAAGAATATAACACAGTGCTCTGAGTATCCAACTACCTACCTCTTCAAGGAAACATTCAAATAAGATACTTCAATATCCTGCAAATTTTGAAAGGCAGTTGGTTTTTTTTTTTTTTTTTTTCTCTTTGGGAATGATTTCTTTTGAAAAACTAAATAGATTTTGATACAAATATCTAAAAGCCTGGAATTCTCCTCTTTTGCTTCGTTAAACTATATGCATGAATGTCTGCAAATGGAAATTTGCAAAAATAACTGGTTAATGCAGGAAAAGTTTAGCTTTATGCTTTTAGTCCTCAGTGACTGGGCTTATCAAGACTCCACTGGCATTCTAAAAGAGGTAAGCTGAATATTAGAATGAGCTAAAATTAACTCTTCTTCAGCAGGCAAAGAATAAATAAATACCTTTACTCAAGTGATATTTCCTCTCTACCATAGACACAGAGGATTTGCCACTGTGTTTCCATAAAGAGCTGAAATGATTTTATTTCTGAATCTGTTGTAGAAATGTGAGCTAGACTTCAGAAAAACAGAAATATGGCTTTAAGTGAATTGTTAGCGTTTTGTTGCACTTCTAAAATGTTTAGGCTATCTCCTGTTTTCTTCTTCCTTAGAGTCAATTGACAGTTTTTCCCCAAGCTTCCTTATGAGCTCTGCCAGGTCCTCTGAATTTTGAGTTTTTTCCTCAAGGAGTTCATAACGGAGACTTGAGATGTCCTGTTTAATTTCCTTCAGTTCACCTGTAGGAGACATTAGGTCACACGGTTAAGGAATGAAGGAAAAAATAGCATATCCGGTCTCACAGTTACCATAGGTTACTTCTGTATTTCTTTGCTGAATCAGAAAAAGTGAGATGTTTTGTGGCCCACTGGTGAACGGTGGCTTAGGGATTGGACTGTGAAGATGTAGTACAGGACATGGACAAGTCTGAAGGCTTGTCTGAAGGGGAGAGATCGCACCAGTTCACCACGCTGCTGCCAGCGAGGGTGAGCAGCCTGCTGGCATGCAGGTGCCCAGGGGTGCTGAGCCCCTCTGGCCAAGAGTAAGGCCTCGTGCTGTCAGAAAGAGAGCTCTCCTCTGCTCTTCTGCTGCACGCGGTGTTTCTCCAGCATCAGACGGGTGCAAACAGAAGAGAACACTTCTGTGAAGTGCATTCACTGGGGAACCGTGAATGGTGCCAATTCTGTGTTTCCAGCTGACAAACCACACCAAAAAGAAGGCTGAAGTATGTGAACGCTTCCCTTCTAAGCACACATGTCCACACAAGGGAGAATTCATTTGGGAGTGCCCTGCCAAAGCCCTCAAAAACCAGAAAGACCGCATTAAAGGCAGCCCCACTACAGGATACATACGCATGGGTATTACTCAAAGGGGCAACACTCTTGACAGCAGAGATCCATAGCCACATTTCTTCTTTAATTTCAATTTCACATTAATTTTACATCTTGCACTTGTAAATATGTCAAGTGTATTTATAACCAAGTATTTTGAAAACATGTTTTCAGGTGGCATGTGTAACCATTTTAAATAGTTTGCTTTGATTCTCTGATTAGGTATAAACACACAGTCATCAACAAACTCACCTTCATTGACTTCATCACTTTCTTTATCTATCTGAGCTTTCAGTACATATCTTTTAATGAGACGTTTCATTATTTTCTGTGGAGAAGAAAGAAAGAAAGGAAGAAATAAAGAAAGAAAGAAAGAAAAAGAAAGTTTTCTTAGCTAGACTTTCTAGTACTGCTATGAAATTTCAACATATGAGCTTTGTAATCTTCTCTTGCATTCAGACATTTCAGTCTAGCATTTGCCCAAGTAAAAGGAATATTTTGTAAAAATCTCTGCTTTCACCTACACTAGAAATTTAAACTTTATTATCCAAAATATATACATATATATTAAGCTAGAAAACCAAACATGTCTTACTATGATTAGCATTCATAAGCTTAATTTAGACCACTACTGGAGTCTATGAGGATGATTAATATCAGTTGCAGCTTGGGTCTCCATGCAGGTGAAAATATCTAGTCTTTATTGTTATGAGAAGATGATAATGACCTTCATCAGCAAACATCTTTTTGCAAACAGTTTAATTTATTTAGCCAATAAGTTATTTTTTCCCAACGTGAAGCTTAGAGCAAATGGGACCCACATTCTCAGAGTCATTTAGGCCCCTCAGCTGGGACTCATCTGATCACATACAGATACTTTATAATGTAAATATCCATATCTGTGGCGGTCACCTTAAACTCCTTTTATGGACACTTGAGAGCACAGTTCATCTCAGACACCTAAAACTGATCAAATAAATCACACCATTTGAATGTCTATCCCTCTCCGCTAATAAGGGAGACCTAGGCCAACCAGTTCAGGTGTAAATTTTTACTTTTATAGGACAGTTGAATCCTGCCCCTAATTCTGCCATTAGTTCAAATTGCTTGAACAAGGAACAAGATATCTAACTACCTTTGAGGATCTATCTCTGGTTTTAATAATTTCCTATGGTGTAACCCATGACAACATAATATTTTTTGTTTTTCACTACAAGATAGAAAATATACATAGGTTTATGTGTCTGCTTTCGTCTCCACAGTAATAGACCTGACCAGAGACCCCTGTGAGGTGAATCATCTTAGATTAGTGGTTCCAGAGCATCATTACAGTCATGTTTGCAAGGTCAATAGCTGCACTGTTTACTCTAACAATCTGACAACGTTTCAAATACAACGCCGCACATCCTCATGTTTATGGGATAACTTTGTAATCTTAATATCTATCACTGCACCATAACATAATTGGCTATGAAAAAGTCAGTTTTTCAAATAGACCTGTACAGACACTGCATAATGTAAGAGCAGTGCAGAGCTATCCTGCCCAAGGAGGCAAACTTTCTTTTTCCTATGATTAAAAAAGACATTGATATATAATTCCACACTTTTTTCCATACTCTTTTGCAGCATTCAGATGGCCCTATTCTACTGACCAAGCGGCTCTTGCTCACTCTTTCCCACCTGCTTTGTAGTACTGTGAGAGGAAGGAAAGAAATAGCCTCTTGGCCAGAGTGGCTGTCCCTTCTGCGGGCTGTGCTGGATCTCTTTATGCCCTCACGTATAACCATGCAAAGGCACCTTGCAGTCATTTGTGAGTCAAAGAGTGAGCAGAATGTGCCAGTATCATAAAGGACCACACAGAAATCAGGCTGCAAGTTAGCTGTAAATTTGGAGTGTTGGAGTTTAGAAATGTGGCATACGAAGCTAAGCTGCTTTACCAAATTCACCAGGAAAAGATTTTTCATCTGTTTTTGGTTTTCTTAATTTGCACTGTGCAGTTGAGGACTGAGCCTATGAAAGTAAAGTATTTTTTTCAAGCTCTTTAAAATACTGCATTATGAGGGTGGCATTTAGGAAACAATCAAGAAACAAAAGAATAAAATTGTACTGTAAATACTTAAGTCATTGCATTTATTTTTGATACACACAAGGTCTGTGCATTCATTCTCAGTTCACATTGTTTAACATAAGTTTGAAACTCTCCTCATGCTGTCAGTCTGACCCATCAGCTGTAATACTTCTTTGTTTAAAAATAAGCTGTATTTTACCTGGTACTGTCTTGGAGGATTGTTTAAACTGTTTAAGTGGATTTCATCTGAGCTTCTTATACTTGACTGCTTCCTTTGACCGAGCTGAAATAGAAACATTATTTATAATAAGAAATAAATACAGGAATAATACATTTAAATTACCTCAGGCAAATATTTCAAATATGATAGAATATTAACTTTTTTTTGAAGCATTCAATTATTGTTCTAAAGTTTTGTACCTTTGCAGTCAGAATTTCACTGCATGAGTTCAAATGAACTCCTCGAGAAACCAAGGAAAGGAAGGAAAGGTGGCAAAATTGCCCCTTTTCCTTCTTTCTTAGCACTTGCCTGTAATGAAGGTAACCTCCCCTACTACAAAATACATGAGCTTGCTTCTCCCCTCACGTCCACAAATGACTGAAGGTTACTGCAGTTCATGTCAGCAAGTACCAAATCATCAGTGGATATTTTTGGACAGCATTCTCTTTACCACCCGTGCTGAAAGGAAGGGACATCACTCCGAGACGGAGCACAGCACGTGTACTAGCTCGGGCTCATTACTGATTTGAGAAGGACTGCAGCATGACGAAATGATGAACTGAGACTCAACTGCAATAGTTCGACTGCAATAAAAGTCAATGGCAACTGTCAAAATGAAACGGATCATATTAGTTTTGACTGATATGGGGCCAATTCAATGAATAGCATGGCAAGAAATTAAAAAAAAATGTGAAATATAATCTTGACTGATCTGGATGAGGAATAAGTGGGACTCCCATCAAAAAGCCAGTTCTCTGCAATTTTACATGGCACAATAAAATTATTACTTTTTTTAAAAAATAGGGCTATAATTGCAGTGTCTCAGATCCTGTGGGACCATCTTGTACTTCTAGTGAGGTCTTCTATATTGGTTATCCTTGTGTTTTACTGTACTGAGCACTTAGAACTAAGCAAACTGAAGCACTTGGGAGCTTGCTAGGTAATAGCGGGGATACGCTGGGGTATGGCCAGGTGGGGAGGAAAGCAGGGGAGGGCGAGACGCGCATGCAGCTGCAGAGCCACGGCACAACACGGGAGCCGGCGCTCCAATGCCTGCTACCAACGCAGGCTGCAGCTTCCCTGGGGCCATTCCTCCTAGGATGCCAATCCCGATATCCTCCCAACGTATAACGGGAGGTTGCCTGTGGCTGAGCTGTGAGAAGGAATGGAAATAGGAATATGGAGTATGTGGTAAATACACACCTCGTGTCAGAAAATGATAAAAATAAATGTCTCAGCAGAGGGCTTTATTAGAGCTTAGTTCTAATTTCCATTACATGTACTAACAAACCAAAGCTAAAATCACAGATTTGCGAATTTTATAGGTACAAAACTGCTGAATGAGCCATCAGATGCAGCTGCTTAATCAGCAATGAGGACATAATTAAAATTCTCAATTCTCCTAGGTCCTGCGGAGAGTCCTCACTAGGAGTTTTCCAGTTTTCTAGAAGTCCAATGACTTTATTTTCACTTTTACAGTAAAGCAAATAATTCCAATAAATAGTCTTCATAAATCTCCAGATAGGGAGCAATTTAAATATATTTTCAATTCTGTTTGGTATTTGTACTTTGATTATTTTTCCTGAATAAAAGATTACTCTTATTGGTGAAATATATTAAATTGTAATTTGGAAATTCTTTGTTCAGTAGAAAAGATTCACAACTTTTATATAAACACACTTTTCAAAACATTATGTATCTATTTGTATTAAGTTTATTTGAAACATGCAAAAATAATGACTGGAGATATATACTATATGATTAATGTTTATTCCTGACATATTAAGCTGAATTTGGATAGAAACTGAATTAAGGATGTATAAAAAGAGCTATTTATTGTTGCTTTTCATTGCTTGAATAAAGCTACCTTAAACGTTTTCAACCAGTATTGGAAAATATAATTTATTTAAGTAGACTTTCTAACTTAACCTATATTTCTGATTTATTTTTCAAAAGTAGTAGGTAGTGAGTTTACATGACTGTGTAATCACTAAGTCTTTCAGGATTTCAGAATTAATAAGTATCATTCTCTTGGGCCTCCTGTTTTTTTTCAGCTCCTGGTGTCTTAACTATAAATGAACTATTTTTGGAAATAATATGGTAGAATAAAATGAAGAGGATGCTTCCTCTGCAGAGGCAGAGTAAAGTCTTCCTGGCCAAAGCTGCTCCAGGACATAAGCTTTGACTCCAGCAGCACAGCCAGTGACCCAACTGTTCTGGAGCTCGAACTTTCTTTGCAACAGTGATGCTATTCAATAACATGTTACTTACCACTTCACACATAACCCACAATTGCAAGTGCAATCTATAATACTGGCTACCAGTTTCAAATGTATTTTAAAACGGATCATTTTAAAAGTTTACATTTAACTAAAACATCTGATTTAAATAATCTTGATTTTTACTTGAAATAGCAAAATCAGTGATTTTCAGTGAAATGAGTAAAATGAGAAACTGTAAACTGGTAAAAGCAAAGACATACTGTAACACCCTCATTTGAACCTTGACACTTCAGAGGTCTGCATTTTTTTGAGCCAAACAATGTACTTTTAATTAACTAAGGAGACTGCAATTTGAAAGTAGGCAGGTAAATCAAAAGTGTGTAACTTCATTAAATCTGCCTATGTATAGCTATAAAAGGAGAGATCATTTATTGGACAGTACTGAATGACCACTTGGTGGCAGAGATTGCCAAGATTTCATTATAACTTTGTTTCTATAAAAAATTGGTAAAGTATCTTTAAGCTTCACGCCTATGGCTTTTCCTCTCCAAAAAACTACTACAGGAATAAACTGTTTGCCGTATCAATGACTGAACTAGTATTCATATTTTTAAGTTAATATCTACCGAAAATCAGCACATAAGAAACTGGAGGAAAAAAAGGTAATTTAAATACTCCAGTGATAAAAACCCTAACAAAAATAAATCTCCTCCAGGAGTACTGTGAGGAAAGAGAAATGCAGTATGCAGGGACCACTGCTCTTAGAAAAAACTTTCTTGTTTCAACTTGCTTCTCATTAGGTCAGTCTCTAATATAACTTGAAAATCAATGCAATCACTTAGAACAGTCACCCATAATTACTGTAGCTGTTTTGTGTTGCACTTCGTTAACATTTCAAATCCAATTGTCAGAAGCAGCTGATGACTTGGAATGCCAGTAAATTGTATGGACTTAGACGAGAAGTGTGGATTCCCAGAAAATGACTCAGTTTGGACTCCCAGAACCAGAGGTCACGTGTGAGAATTTCAGCAACTGTGTTGTATATTAGGTAAGTAAAAATAACAATTTTTGTATCATTTGAGCGAGGGTTTAGAGAAATGGCTTGAGTAAGGGATTTTTAATAATTAATTGTTTGTTACTTTTTCTGAAGGGCCATGTTTCAAGAAAATGGCTTCTATAGGATATCTGCCACTGCTGTTTTTTAGCATAGGAGGATGAACAAGTTCTTCAACTCTCAAACCAAAAACCTTCTCCTTCACAAGGCTATTTTTCCACTTAGAAGGAAACGCCAAATAGGTTTTTTTAAAACCCTCTTCTTTTTTTCATTTATTTCTCCCCTTTTCTGTTTTAGTTTCTTGTTCACTTGATGTGTGAAACAATAATTCTAGCCCAAAAGAGAAGAAAGTTCAAGGTTTCAAACAACAGCCTGTAGGAAAACATCTTCAAAACCTTTCTGCAGATATGTAGATATGTCTCAGGAGATGACTTTCTGGAGTACTACCTTCTGAATGCAGCCAGGTAAATCACTTGCCACCTTACATTGTCAGCATCTGGCTTTGTTTTCTGCCTGTGAAAATCAGGGCAGAGCTGGCTCCAGGGGCAGAATTTCCACCCTTCCTCCATTAACTTGACGTTTTACAGTCATGCTGGTGCTGCTGCTTCTGCACTGAGGGGCTCTGTAGCAGAGACACACGCTGGCTGGGTCTGTGTCCATGCATTAACATTTCTGACACTGCAATGGCACTGCTTCCATCAGTAAATTGTGAGAGTCACCCCGAGTATGACTTTGGCCAGAACAACTAGCTCTCTCCTTAAATGCTCCTATACACAGTTTGGCAACTGGAATGCTCTGGGGACAACTGCACGCAGCAACCCTACTTTGGGGGCAAAACTGTTTGAATAGGGACCAGCCATTAACAAATTGGCCTCAGTGCCCAGAAACGCTCCCAGGAACTTTTAATTTACTAGCATTGACAAAGACACCAAGTCATGGGACTGATCTTGCCAGATCTTGTCTGATCTTGACACAGGTCATTTTGCTTGGAGCAGCTCCTCACTTGAGGCTCAGAAGTCACAGCGGGATCAATCCGCTTAGCACTGTAGTGACTCCAAAGTCAAAAAAACAGGAAGCCTGATAATGTCTTTGAGAAGATCCTCTGAAAGCCCCACAACAGCAATCAATTATCAATAGCAGATCAAAATGTGGCACAAAAACATTTTAGTTGTTTTTTAGAAGTGCAAAGGATTGCATCTAATGGATTCAGGTAAGGTCAACTCCACAGCAGGTGGCACTCCGAAAAGGTAAGTAAAAATGTAATCATCTGCCAATATCAGTCGTTCTGCTGGAAAAGCTGAGAAATCAATGGTTGTGAGTCCAGCTGCTTTCTGGTTTTTCAATGTAAGAGATGTTTTTTTCTAAAAAATTTGATCTGAAATTTTATAGCTACTTTGGCTGGGGAGTAAGCACATTTTATTTCGTGTTCGATATTCTAGAATCTGCAGCTAGTGGAAAGCATTAATATCGAAGAATACAAAGGAACTAAAAACTAATTCAGGATTAGAACAGCTGATAAACCACAGTTACATCCTCATAGCACTCCTTCAGAGATGCTCCTTTAAAATTAGACATAAACCTTGCTTAGTGGTCCATCTATAATTGGTAATTATTTCAATTTGCATCTTTTTAGCCATCTGAATTGCTAGGTTTGAATGTGATTTGGGAGAGGAATGATAAAAACCCAGCTTCTTTCCTTAGGGTGCAAGAATGGCATGTCAAGAGTACCTAAGTTATGTAGGAACATAAGTTTTATTAAAAACACTCATTAAAAGTGAAGTTCTAACTTACTTATGTGCTTTAGAAAGTCATAAGTGAAATGAATAAGAAAGAAAAAAATCCATTGATTTGTCATTTCTCACCATCACCCAGTCTGAAGTTTATATGTATCTCCTTAAAGTCATGACTTCTCAGTGACATCCTTGTCACCCACTGAAGTTGTAAAATCAACCAAATGTTTTGCAAATGCTGGAGTCATTAAAAACTTGAACAAATGCAGTATCACCTCTGATGGGTATTAACTACATTATTAGGATGAGATTTCCCAAATAACATGAAATAAGATCAGTGAAGTGCTAGAAAAATTACCAGTAGTGTACACAATATATCTGAAGTCAATAAAAAGCTTGATTTCACTGCCAGTATTTGTAGTGTCTGTGTTTATTTTTATAATCTATTATGTATTTAGCCAGAGGCAGAAGCTTGTAACAGGCACAGATTTTAATGTTTTTCCATATAGCTTGAATTTTTTTCTTCTAGGATTACAACTATTTTTTTTTTCTCTTTTAGTCTTCAACTAGTACTATTAATATACAATATGAGTGAGGACAGGGAAGGCCAAAGAGCAAGAATGCAGAAAAACATGCAGGGAAGGAAAACCAGCAGTGACAGTGGAAGGGAGAGAGCTAAACAGAGGAGATACAGCAGAGAAGGGACAATCTTGGATATATCTGTCGTGGAAAAACTGCTCATCGTATTTGTAACAGAGCTGACACAAGCACCTAATTTCTTTACTGGCCCCCAATCAAATGACTAGAGCAAATGACAGACACAAGAATTAGTCTACTGGCTTTTTTAACAATTACCAATTCAAAAAATTCCAGAAATGACACATTTGATTCTGCCACCTGTATTTTTTTTAACAAACTTCTCTTTTTTTCTTTTTGTGAATGTTATGTTACCATATGCTCACTTGCCTACTTGTTTACATTATTTCTTTATGTGTTATAATGCCAGTCTACACACTTCCAGTATCACCTAATGTGATGTGCTGTGCCCAATGTTCTCAGAAAGTAATTAATTTGATGTATACCAAGACACTGCAAGGAAAAGACACTGACTATAAACTCTTTACATAAGCCTATTAGCTACAGTAATGAATCAACTCAAGTACATTTTACTGTACTTGTCATGTAAATAAAACAGATTACAGAATGCTGCATTCTTGGTGGAAGCAGAGACAACCTACAGAGGGGGAATATAGAGACATTGCCCAGGCATGTAGGGATGGTGTTAGCAAAGCCAAAACTCACCTGCAGCTGACATTTACAAGGGATACGAGGGCAATAAGAGCCTCTACTGTTTCATTAGTAGCAAAAGGCCAAATGAGGAAAATGCGGGCCCACTGCTGAGCAGGGCAGGTGATGCAGTGACAGGGGACAGGTACAGCTGAGGTACTCAATGCCTTCTCTGCCTCGGTCTTCAGAGGCAAAGTCTCCCAGTGTGCTTAGCAAAGGGGCTCAAGGAGGAGGAGAACGACCAGCAGTGGATGAGGGTTGAGTCAGGGATTACTTGAGAGAGCTTGACCCATGCAAATCCAAGGGATCCAATGGGCTGCATCTAAGGGTGCTGAGAGGGCTGGCTGATGTCCTCACAAGGCTGCTCTCTATCATATTTGAAAGATCATGGAGATTGGGTGATGTTCCCAATAGCTGGAGAATGACAAATGTCAATCTCATCTTCAAAAAAAAGCCAAAATGATGAGCTGGGCAACTACAGGCTGCTCAACCTCACTTTGGTACCTTGGAAAAAAAGTGAGTGAGTCCTCTCAGAGCACATTTCTGGGCACATGGAGAAGAAGGTGATTGGGAACAGTCAGCATGGATTTACCAAGGGTAATTCTGCTTGATCATCCTGATTGCCTTCTTTGAAAAAATGACTGCATTGGTCATTTACCTTGATATAGCAGGGCTTTTAACAGCTACAATCTAGATGGGTGGACCACTGTATGGGTAACATACTGGCTGGACAGTTGGGCTTGGAGTGTAGTCGTTAACGGATCATCTCTATCTGGAGGCTGGTGACAAGAGGGAAGAGGGATAGCACAGAGGTCCATCCTGGGACCTGTCCTCTTTAACATCTTTATCAATGATGGGGGAGGTGTCAGAGCACACTCCCGTCAAGTTTGGAGACAACACCAAACTGGCAGGGGACAAGTTGATACGCTCAAGGGCAGGGCTTCCATCCAGACTGGAGGATGTGGCTGAAAAGAACCTTGTGAAATTCAACAAGGACAAATGCAAAGTCCTGTGCTGGGGAAGAACCCCCTGCAACAACACTGGCTGGGGACTGCCTGGCAGGGGAGCAGCTCTGTGGAAAAGGCTCCGGGTGACTTGAGGGAAAGCAAGAAAGATGTTCAGAAACTGCAGTGAGTTCAGTGAAGGGCCACCGAGATGGTTGGGCTGGAGCACTTGCCCTGTGAGGAGAGGCTAGGGGAGAGATGGGCTTGTTCATTCTGGAGCAGAGACAGCTTTGGGGACACCTGACAGCAGTCCTCAGCACCTACGGGGAGGTCATTGAGGAGACAGAGTCAGGCTCTTCACAGTGGTGCATGGTAGGAGGACAAGAGACACCAGGCATAAGCTGAAATATTAGAAGTTGAGACTGGATATAAGGAAAAAATTTTTCTCTGTGAGGACAGTCCAGCAGTGGCACAAGTTGCCCAGAGAGGTTGTGCATCTCTGTCCTTGGAGGTTTTCAAGACTGAACTGGAAAAAACCCTGAGCTACTTGGTGAGGCTTCATAGCTGACTCTGCTGCGAAGAGGAGGTTGGACTGGAGACCTCCGAGCTCTCTTCCAGCCTTACTTATTCTGTGATAATAAGCAGGAAGAACTCTAAATTTAGAACATTATTCTTGAACTTAAGTGATTATAAACATAAAAAAGTGTTTACATTAAAAAACAAAGTAAAAATTTCAGTCTTTCTACTGACTGACTTCAGAAGTGTCACTTTGGACTAAGTAGATGGGAAATTCATCAGAAAAACAGCTCAGCACCAACAATGAAAAATGAAATTTTTTTTGCCTTTTAAAATTAGCATACACACTATAAAGTTACCTTGTTCATCTCCGCATCCTCCTGAAAACTTTTCTTTTGGCACAGAAATGGTTTAGAGATCCATTTTTTGATCCTCAGTAAGAGATATAGCAAAGATTTTGGGCTTGGCACTAGGTTGAAGGGTACTGGAAGAGTTCTCCCTTCTTCGAAGTAAGAAAACCAAAGTTTAGCCCTTGCAAATTTCCACTCTACATCAGCATCATCCTGTAAAAGCAAAACATCTCTATTAATACAATGTTAGTACCATCTGACTATTGAAGAAGCTGCAGGTAAATTTTATGTGTGTTTTGAATGGAATTGGTTGAAGTTAATCTTAAAGAGATCAAGAACTTGTTTATACTATAGGAAAACCAAACTTCAGGGAATGGAACTTTTTTATTAACCCATATAAAGTATTGCAACTACAGTAGAACAAAGTGGATATGAATTAAACATCTCTTACTCCAGAGTGAGTGTTATTAGTCTGCAATATAGGATCACAAAGGTAGACTTCTTGTTTGTTGCTCTTTGTAGGCAGACTGATAAGAACTAAGGCTCTAACTTAAAAGCACACAATTCAATGCCTGATTTAAAGCTCGATGGCAACACTCAAACTCATCCTCTAGCGTTTATTTGACTAGTCACTTGCTTTCAATGCTGTCTGGTTCAGTAAAGAATACGGAACAATTCTGTGTTAACATAACAAAAATGTAAATGTCTCTCTGAGACTACAAGCTCTGATTTCTTATCTTTTTGTCTCTTCTGCCTCAATTCACTTCCTCCATTAGCTTCTTTATGAAGAAGACATAGCATCAGAATTTTAAATAAGAATTTTGGTCTAATAAATATGAAGTTAAAAAAGAAGATACTCAGTCAGATGAGTCTTACCTAATTCTTTTCATTTGCTGAAATACATGATTAAACCAGGCATACTCTCATCACCACACTTTATCTTGAGCATTTATGGTGACCAAAACACTGATTTTATTCCTCCATGTAAAGTTCAAGATAGTTTTCTGTAGAAGGGCCTGGGGTCATGATCAAGGACATGACTCAACATTACTATAACTGTTTTTAGAAGCTGTTTGTATTCAGTCACTAGATTTTTTGGCTAATAGCCTGTTTTTTAGAGCTCTGAACCTAATTGGTTGTTCTGTGGCCTCTTTGGTCAGAAGAATTTGAACCTCCCTGGAGAACATGCTGCTCTTGCCCAAGCGGGACGACACCGTGGTCCCAAACCAGAGCCCAGAAGCTGCGACCAGAGCAACGTCACACAACCAGAAACCTGATCCTGCTGCAGTGTGCTAAGGGCATGTCCTAGGAAGGGTTGGGATGACCTGTGGTTCTGGAGATCTGCTTCCTTCTTCTCTAAACAATGATATGATTTAGCCCTTTTTCCCAAAGCATAGAAAAGTTAATACTGATTACTTTGTCAGATAATAAAGCTTTATTCACTGTAGAGGACCAGAGTGATAGTTGTTTAAGTGAAAAAAAGAAAATGGCATGTTTAAGATTTGCTTACAAGGTCAAGGCATAGGAACGAGAACATCCTTGCAGCAAGAGGGGCACTACTTAAATAATAACTACAAATGAGGCATAGGAAAGATTCACAAAGTCACGTAATACAGCACATCCCTATTGGGAACATAA
Source organism: Dromaius novaehollandiae (assembly GCF_036370855.1). Classification (NCBI taxonomy): domain Eukaryota; kingdom Metazoa; phylum Chordata; class Aves; order Casuariiformes; family Dromaiidae; genus Dromaius; species Dromaius novaehollandiae. The sequence goes on along the minus strand of NC_088098.1, from coordinate 204,388,234 downwards.
TATATTTCCACAGCAGTCACTTAGTCCAGTCTTACTATTCTTACTATTGCAAGCATGTGAAGCTAAGTTTCCATTTATTTTACTATTCCAGAGCTTAGTGATAGTTCCAGCTAGTTTTTGTATTTTATAATAAAAATGGACAGTGGGATTAATATCTTTTTGCTAATTTACTCCAAAAGCCTGTGGTATTTTTCTCAAAAAGTACATTCATAAGATGACAATAAAAAAGATTTTTTCCAGGAGATTTAATCAATTAGAGGTAATACTAAGTGCGGTGTTATTTCATCACAAATGGAATTTTTACCTCAATTTCCTGGAATGAACTGTTGATCATTGCGATGAGCATGTTCAGTAAGACAATGACCATGGTAACATTATAGACTCCATAAAGGACATAACCGATATTTTCAATAAATTTGTGTTTATAATTGATGACAACTGATTTAACTTCTGAGAGTCCAAATATAGCCCAGAACAACGTCTTGAAACTTTCTTCAACACTAAACAGAGAAATTGAAAATATGTATATGTTACTGAACAAAAGTTGTATATTAATATTGTATAAATTGCCAGTTACCATTTTAATACAATATACAAATTTTTGTTTTAGCATAACATTGATTTCTATCACAGTGATATTGTGCAGAGCAAGTATATTACTTAATTTCATATATACTGGCTATCCATATGACTCTAAACGTTTAGGACTGACAGTAAAAGCATCTCATTCAGTTTAGGAATTACACTGTACCTCCTCAAAAGAACATTACAGTGATTCACTTATTAATCACTTTACATCCTACATGCTTACCTGCAATGTGAATGTAAATTACAAAAATAACTGACTTGTAATTACTTTATTATAATTGCACTATTAGTTTACTTAGTATGAACTATTTTACCATTAGTATGAAATAACACCCTGAAATTGTGGAGGAGACAAGATTACTGCGTTTCAATCAGCATTTTGCAAAAAAATCAGTCTCCCAGACCCTAATCCTCCAGCTGAGTATTCACTATTCCCACACCAATCCAGGGTAAAGGTAATAAGCCACAGGATGGTGATATTTAATTTTTTTCAGGCTAGTTCCTTTAAATATATACAAATATATTTCCTCTTTATCATTTTATATGTATAACTTCTGAGATATCTTTTCCCATTTCCATCCACTTGCAGGCATATTTTATTTTGCTTTGATGAATAGGTGTCAATTCCCCATGACCCAAATGCAGTAACATTGCAAGTCACGTTTTTGATATTATTGCGTTATTGTTAATAAAAAAGTTAAAAGAAATTTGTCATTTTGTAGTTGTGAAGCTATTTCTTTGCTTATAATTTATTCATAGTCCACCAATGAATTCAGTTTTAGGTACTTTATATATTATGTGAACTAATAAAAATAAAGAAAGCAATAATTACTTTTTTCCCTGTTGGCAAAGTTTGTTTTTCTGGCTGAGTATGCTTCATAACAACTGCTGCTTGAACACCTTGACGGCCAGAAATTAAGTGGGAAAGGGCTGTAGGGCATAGAATAGAGTGAGTTTCCACTCAAGTATTTTATCTTAAAATCACAGCTAAAAAGGCAAGGCATAACAAAGTATACCAAATGACTTCTGATAGACAGAGAGAGCAGATTCAGAATCTCTGTTCTTATGATGGGAGAAGAATGAACAATCAATGAAATTAATAGTAAAAAATGTAAAAAACTGATAAAAAGGAAATATATTTTCTTTTCACAAGGTGTAACCATTCATTGTTATAGGAAATTACGGAGTTCCAGAGCTTACAATAGGGATTAGACTTTTTTTTGGCTAGTAAGAATATACAGAGTAGTCTTAAATGAAACATTTTTAATGAGCTTTTTTTCCCTCATATGATGGCACTTAAGCCTGCTTCAATTACACATAACAGTGACATTTTATGAAGAAGTCAGACTTGCTCCCATGTGCTGCTGACCACTCTCACTGGCAGGATGTTGTCCTGTCGGCTCAGATCCAGCCTGTGTCTCCAAATTCCTGAACAGCTCCTTACCCATGGAGTGCTAAATTACATTTTAAAATTAAAACATTAAAAAATTAAACTTTATATGTTTGAGGATCATCTGACATATGTACAGCACTGTATAAGGGGTTGGAAGTGCATCTCTTCTTTTATAAGCCTTTCCAGCACAAACATCTTGACACCAAACTGTGGTACACTTCAGGAACTGTAAAAAAAAAAAAAAATCCCCTTATTCTTGTGGTAGGAGGCTGCCAAAAAGGCTGCCTAAAAGAAGCAGAGTTTATAAATTTAACATTGAGACTTGGATCTTAAGAATCTCACTGGCTTCCTCTTCCCCATCCCACAGGCACTCCAGATTCTTCACAAAATCACTGAATTTTTGGCTGTAGTTTTCCTAACCCTGTCCCGTCATGCTTGAACGATGTCTCTGTATGCCTCCAGGGTCAGCTGTCCCTGCTTCCACCTTTTGTATGCTTCCTTTTTATGCTTGAGTTTAGTTGGGAGCTTCTTGCCCATCCATGAAGATCTCCTGCCACCTTTCCTTGATTTCCTGTATGTCAGAATGGACCAATCTTGAGCTTGGAGGGGGTGATCCTTGAACATCAATCAGTTCTCCTGGACTCCCTTTCCTCCAGGTCCATATGCTATGGGAATCTTCCAAGCAAGTCCCTAAACAAGCCAAAGTCTGTTCTCCTGAATTCCAGGGTTATGATCCTGCTATCTGCTTCGCTCTCTTCTCTGAGGATCCTGAACTGCACCATCTCATGGTCACTGCAGCCAAGGGTGCCCCTGACCTTCACATCCCTAAGTGGTTCTTTGTTTGTAAATGTCATGTCCAGCAAAGTGTCTCCCATCGTCAGCTCCTCAGTCAGCTGTGTCAGGAAGCTATGCACTCCAGTAACCTCCTGGGTTGCTTGTGCCCTGCTGTGTTGATCCTCCAGAAGATATCGGGGTGGTTAACGTCCCCCATGAGGACCAAGGCCTGCAACTGTGAGGCTTCCTCCAGTTGTTTGAAGAAGGCCTTACCTACTTCTTCCTGATCTGGTCTGTAGCAGATACTCACCACAACATCACCCACCTTGATCTGCCCACAAGTCCTGACCCTTAAGCTCTCAACTGGCTCACTGCCCATCCCAAGGCAGGGCTTCGTGCGTTCCTGCTGTTCTCCCATACAAAGAGCAACTCCTCCTTGCCTTCCCAGCCTGTCCTTTCTGATTTATCAGTGTTGTTGGGATCAAAAGCTCATTCTCGGACTTCAAATATATTGTATGAGCACCAGAACAAAGGAGACAATTACCACTTGATCCAATAGGAAGAGATTTTACAAAAGATGCAAACCTTATACAGCAATTAGTAAAAGGAATACAAACAATACAAGCAACTGACTTTCCATAAAAGTAGCCCACAATCATTGCAGTTGTACTTACGTTGTGAATGCTTCATTTTTTTTTGCTCCCAGATAGTAGGAATATAGATTAAACATCCCTATCATGAAAGCCACAAACACCATGATAAATATCACCATGAACTTGAAGATGTCTTTCACAGTTCTGCCAAGTGATATCTGCAGGGGTCCAAAGCTTTCATTAGCTGGCAGGATGTAGGCTATTCTGGAGAAACTTAATACTACTGCAATTGCATACAGGCCTTCAGATATGATCTGAGGATCAGACGGATCCCAATTTATTCTGGCTAGAAACAAAAGATGAGAATTTCTGTCAGATTTTCATGCCCACCTTAGGTTGCTCACTTAAGTATTCCTTTTGGTAAGTAACAGAAGAGTAACTCAGAGTCAGTGTAAATTGGAGTTGAAGGCAATGGAGCTATGAAAATTTGAAACAGTTGAGGTACTGTCTTCACAGCTTTTTTTCCCCTTTATTGTAATCTGCATGATGTATTTTCACAAAGAGACAAATTATAAGCCTTTGCTGTCTAAAAGTAAGGAGTAGCCAACCTTTACCCCTTGGAAGCTAAGAAACACAGAAAACCTACTTTCTCCTTTGAGTGAAATCACTGAGAGCTGTGAATGCTCAGATCCTTATTACCTCGGACTTCCGTGTGCCAAGTATGACTGCTCAAATAGTGCCAGTAGTGACTAGCCACTACTTCACAGTGCTCAGCAAATATCTTGCATGAAGATGCTGCCAGAAGTAAAGTGAGAGAAAGGAAGAGGATTTGGTAAGACTGACACAGAAGTGAGATACTATTGATGAGAGATGAGCAAGAGAGAGATGGAAGGGAAGGGGCGGGGGGAGAGAGAGAGAGAGAGATGCCTAGGGTATCTGAGATAGCGGAACAGGTCTGGATCTATGAGGGGTCTTTTTGGAGAAGCAGCTGGAGGCCAGGGAGAAGACCTTTGGCTACTCAGATGGCACTAGTCACTCCCCTTTGGCCAACTGAATTGAACCATGGTGGATCTAAATCCTTTTCACAGCTCCACTGACTCTATTGATTAGATCTCCACATACTACAAAGGAAATGCAAACAACTAAAACAGCCTGAAAGGCTGCTGAAGTAATTTTTTGGAGTTGAATCCCAACCAATTTAAGTAAAATTCAGCTTATAGTGTCAAGTGAAGTAAAGTGAACAAAGCAAATTGGAAAAGTGTATCCTATTTGTTTGTGCTATCCAAAATGAGCTGTTCAGATGAAGGGAGCTGAAATCAAAAAGTGCCATTCATAAACCCAAAAGATGGTGGGAACTGTGATGCTTCTCCAGTTTTTCCATCTGTTCCATCTTTTACTTACAGTGAAATGGTGATAGTCTTTTCCTGGCATACAACAAACTAATTTCTATCAATCTTTCATGCACCAAAATGTCCTTACATATAACAGAAAATTATATTATTTAAGGAACTTAACTGATAAGCCAATATTCATATGACATGACAAACAAATCAATGACTATGTGGTTTAAGGCATAACAAAGGCTCAGTTAGTATATAAAGCATTGCCTTGTTAGCTGCTGTTCATTTCTTGCAGGTATGTGTACATTCTTTAGTTTATTGAGTCTATTATAAGTCTCACTGTAAACTCCACTACACACTGAATTCAAATGACCAAAATGTCTATACAGCAAAATACTGTGTACTTTAGCATCAGCAGACATGCCTATGCTAGGTTTATCTCAGATAACATGGATAACTAAAAGCATATATGTAATGGCAGATGTTTCTGTATGGGCTAGGAGACACATGTCTTTTGGGTCTCCAGATGAGCTGCACTGTGTTTACTAGTCTATGATAAAACCTAGCCACTAATAATTTGCTATGAATATTATAACATACGTAGATACGCTACAAGCAGACTGCAATGTACATGCACACACTAAATAAGAGGTTCAACTCTGCTTAACTGCAAAACAGAGTCACTACTCATGACTAATGTCAACAGAAACTACCTTGCTAGGTGATACAATATTGTGTTGCATAAATGAGATAAAAGACTAGTGCTTGTCATGTCCAGAAACTGTGAACATAAACAGCAATCCCTGTTTGCAAGTTTTTCAAGGGGTATTATTTAAAACTCAACTAATATTTAACCAGATGCTTTATAACTTTCTATCTGAAATTTTAAATTGGAAAGCCAAATTTACAAAATTACAATTTAATGAGTGTTGGAATATTTATTAATTGCTCTGCTTTTTCTACAGTCTGGATAATGAATACTATCAGAAATAGTATTTGAGTTATTGGTACAAATCAGTGTAATGCAATATCTAGAGAAAACTATCAGAAGAGAGGTGTGTCTGTGTAAGCACATATAAACACAGCTCAACCTTTTCTAATTTGGGCTATATAGCTTTTACTCATTTCTCCTATATGCTGAGCAAGTTTATTAACATTTTTATCTCCCACTGGCAAAGAGAATAGTTTTGAGAAATATTAAAATAGTACCACGTAGTTGCTAAGTAAAGAATTAGGTTGTAGTTAAAAGATACATTGGTTCTGTTGGCAAGGATGGTTTACAAAGTTCCTATGTCTCATTGCTTAGGTCTGTCTCTGGATTACAGTACAGCACAATCTCAGCTCAGCTGAATGTTGGCAGGACAGGTTTGTGGCTGAATCAGTGAAAAGACCTGGATTGAAATGACCTTAAAAAAGGGTGTGGGGTAAGGGTGGGATTATTTTAACCTAGATCATTTCAGTGCTTTGGTTTCTAGAATAGCCCCCAAAAGAGATGCATGAGCATAGCAAAGGGAAGAGTGATCATACATATAAGAGGGATGAGAAAGAGAAACAGGGGTGGGAATTTCTTAAGCAGCACATTATGGAACCAAATTGTTGGAGACTTATTAATAGAAAATCAATTCTTCTTGGTCCAAGAAGTAAAGTTTAACCATGTGCAATCAACTTACCCAAAGTGTAGTATTTTATGTTGGGCTCCAGTGTGGGACTTGTCAGATCCTTCATATTTGCATCAACGAAGTTCTGGGCTCTGGACGCATGCCAAAATGCCATAAACCTTGCTATGAATGATGCTGCAAAAATTGCTAACATACCAAAATCAAGCATATTCCATAACTCAAAAAGGTATTCCTTTGGACCTTGAGACCAAATTTCTTTACATTCAGACCATATCATGCCTGTGTAAGACAGAACAGAGAAAACTGTGTTCATTTTAGCTTTGCATTCCTTTTATTTGATATTTTATTATGTATAGGATATGCTCTTGGTTGCAGTCAAACTCAAAACCATTTTGGTCAGTGGGAGTTCGAATGCACATTAAAATCCTTGGACCAGCAAATTCATACACATGCCAGTACTTCTTTCTCATGTGAGCAATAATAACAATCTTTCATAGCACTTTTGCCTGTATAACTCAGAGAGATGAATGGGAAGGCAGTATTCCCCATCCATTACAGACATGGAGAGAGACTGAAAGAGCAGAAATGCTCCGGCATGGTCATATAACAGCGGCAGAACAAATAGCAGAACGAACGTTTCCTCATTTGCAGCGTACCCTGGGTATAGTCTGTCTTACTGAAATTGCAAGTATATGTGACAAACGAGCATGTAAGTAAGAATCAGACCCACTGCTTCTTCAATAAGGCAAAGGCTGTATTTGTTTGATTCCTAACTCTCTTGCATTAATAATCAAATATAGGAATACAATATCTATTTACTGTATCCTTTCTATTGGGCAAATCATTTTCCTTTTGAATATAAAATTTTCTTAATCATGAACTGAATTCCTAGGATTCTAAAGAGAGTTATTTCAAAACCTAAACTGGAATAATTTTTTACAGTACTTAATGACATTGTCTGGAGGTCCTTTTAGTCATTTTTCTGGTAAGGCCAATTACAACATTAAGCACAGCAATTAAAATGTAGTGCTACATTTGTATGCACTGAGTCACTTTTTCAAAAATGTCTACCTGCTTATGCATGAAGTTGAAATAAATAAATATAGATTAAATCAGCAAACTAAAAGTTCTCAAGTTGAAAGATCATTATTTACTCCTTTCTTAACAGATAAAATCATTGATATTTATAGAATACTTGGAAATCTAAGTGCTATATTATTCCCACAATACACAACCATATTCATTTATATTCAGCCAAATGATAAAATAAAGCCTGCCAATGTCTTTTAAAGCTATACGAATCAGTTTATGAACAGATGGCTCCAATTTCAATCACGGAAAGTTCATAAATCAAAAGGTTTTATATGCATAAATTCTTGAATGGAAACAGATTTTACTTAGCTTGTTTTTAACTCTCCCATGTTACTGACTTAACTAATAACCAAAACCCACGTCCTCAAAATATTTTGGTGCCTAAACCCTACTGGAATAAATGGAATTAGACCTGTTAATAGAAATGAGGTAGCTAAAATATTTCTGAGGATTTGTGCTCAGGTTCTTACTCACACTGAACAGTAATGCATCAGCAAATTGAACTGGTCAACTCAATACTGTTCACAGTATTCATTTCGTGCCTACCTTGGGAGAGAAAAATCCACCACTGAATATTCAGGGATCTAGATTCTGCTTCTCTTTCGTCAAATAATAATGCATTCACCTGTCTTCTATTAATTCTGAGGGAATATTTGCAAAACAAGAGACTCTTGGCAGAAAGGGACACCTGGACACAAAAACCTTGGCCCTTGATGTGAAAATCCTTCCCCTTGGGAACAGACACTCAGCCAGGATCAAAACAACAAAGAAATTGTAGACATTTTTCTTTTATATTCATTAAACTATTCATTCATATATAGCTGTTGTGCATTTCACCTATGTCCTTGACCTGAATACTTCTTATTAACTCGGCACACTGAAGGCCTGCTGACACCCAGGAAGAAACACGAGGCCGTGTGGGAATGCAGCCAGCTGAACAAACTGCCTTTGTTGCAATTTTTACACATAAGATTATAATGGATTGAATAGCAGTCCAGCTTCACATGGCAAGACAAACTTAAGTGAAAAATAATCTTTACCTATTACCCAAGAAATAATGAGCATCTCCATCCATGAGAAACAGGACGTTTTCATCCTAAACAGCTGTTTTACATTGCCTGTTGTTTCATTGGGTCGGAGTTTGGTGCCATCAAATCTGTCAGCTGCATTCATGACAAGCAGGCCAAGAAAAATGGTGAAAGAGGCCGCATGGGCTACAAACTTCATAAATGGTCCACGCATGATCCTCCCCAGCTGCAACACAGGTTACAAAAACCAAAGATATTGTATCACCTTCTTCCAAAATACACATGGATAAAAAGAACAGTATATTTAGAAGAAGTATGTGCAGTATGACGCCATGCTGACAGTTGCCTTTAAAAGAAATATGCTACTTTCAGGGGGATAATTTTGTTACTCAATTTCACCATATATATTTTTTTTAACTCAGCATTTTCAAATAATTCTATAATTCTTTTGGCACAACTTTATTTTAGATAATGAAGAGAAATATTTACTTTTATTGTTAAAATTTCTTTAGTTTACATGCTAGCAACCTTTAGGGGGCAGGAAACAAAATGGCAGTTTGACACTTACTAAAAACATTAAATTACTAGCAGGCATAAATTATAACTGAAGTATTCCGTCTCCTGACCAACATGATATACAGTTTAGTGCATTTTTGTGCAGTTTTTCCAATCTATCCTCATGTAAAAAAAATGTCAGTAAGCCTCAGAAGGTTTTGTTTATAGCTCTCCAGTATCTTGCATTGCTTCCCGACTCTTCTGGTGGAAATGTCCTCAGCCTTGTGGTGACTATGCAGAACTGCACGACGGTTTAGCGTGACACTTAAAAACTTCCGGAGTTCCATGTAAACTCACACAAGGCTGAACTTTTAGACATTATTTACTACAGGGGATGTTTTGAGAATGCCTATATTTATAGTAAAAGTCATAGCTAATTCACTTAATTGTCAGCTGCAGAAAAAAATGTTCCTCTGTTATTTTTGATGAAGACAATATCTGTATGTGACAAAATGCCACGTGAAGAATTCAAAGTGAGTGTCAGGGATCCCCCATAACACAGAAAACACTTTGTGTTCATTGGAAAAGGGAAGGGAAGGCAGAAAGATAATTTATTCCTGTAAGTGTTTTTGCTACACTTGTTCCAATATCAAAGTCAGAATTTTGCTGACTTTACAGCCAGCTTTTACGGAAACAAAGAAGGGGATGCAGCAGAGGATGCAGTAGCAAAGTCTCAAACACGGATAACATTAGAAACCCTAGACAAATATAAAAATAAGATACTACTAAAGGAACACTGTCAAAGTTAGCAGGCCCAACCCACGCCATACATTATAGTTCCTCCATTTAATAAAATGAATGTTTTATTTGTAGTAAAGAATTCCTTCAGCTTCACAAGATGATCTTCAACAACGAATCGATTTGTGTGAAGTACAGAACCCGTGTTTGTCATGGGATATTTTATTTCAAGCTAGCAAGGGGTAGTCATAAACAACAGAAAATAAAGCAGAATTGGAAAATGATAAAGTACCTTGACAGTTTCTTTTAAAATGCATTATGCTTGTGTTCACAAATGAAGATGGGTTAGAAGACAGATGCCAGAAAGAGACACAGCCAGAAAAGAAGAAAAAATATTGAAGGAAGTAATGTTAATATATCACTTCTCAAAAAATATTAAATTTATAAGATTGAACTCCTATCCCCCCATACCTCAAAAGAGACAGAGAAGCCTTTACTATATTTAATAAAAACTTCCTGGAAACAGGACGGATTACAGTTGAACTGATTACACAGATGCTGGAAGTTACGATGACACTGATGTACCAAAATGACCCAAGCAAATCTTGAAATGACAGTTTCGCAATTTTGAATCTCTTTATGGAGAAGATAAAGGTCAGAAAATATGAATCAGGGAAAGGAAGAGAAAAACGTAAAGACGAGGCACAATCTTGCAAGATGTTGAGAGTTTTCTATAAGCTACAGGCCCTCTTTAATATGCTCTCAGTGCACATTTTGACATAACAAATTCCCTCCTGCTACAGAGACCAAGGACATGAAGTTCTGAATGTCCTCAAACTCTTTCTGTAACATAGGTCTGTCTTTTTTTTTTTTAATGGTTGCTGATCTTTTGCACTTTAGTTTGTTATAGAGTCTTGGGAAGTGTTTTATAGCTTGTGTTACTGGGAAGGACAAGACACAGAGTAGTTATTCTGTGAATCCTTTTTTATTAGCCTATTATAGGATCACTTGAAATTGCAGGGGACTGGAATCAGTGATTCACATTATTCCCTCTCCATGTGACTCTGCAGAAACATTCAGAATTGTGAAATTAAGGAGAATGGTGTTGATTTAAAACAGATAAAAATATGACCCTAGGTGGCACATCTGTCAAGAGAGAAAAAAAGGCCTAATAACAAAATGGGTTAATGTATGTACTTTTCAAGGAGGAACAATGCCTCAGATCCTCATATTTTGGACATCATGGCCAATCTCATTTCCTCTGCCACAGTGCAAACCCTGAGAACGCTGCTCCTGGAAGCAGGGAGGGACTGACCAAATTATTTCTTCAGGAATCCCAACCCCCTGCCATTGGAAACAGGGAAAAAGACTGACTTTCAAATTCAGATTCCTTGTCTTGGCCATGGGCTGACCAAATTACTTACAAGTTCAGAAAGTTAAAAAAATCTGAATTCTAATATTAATTATAGCTAAACGGCTCCATCAAAGGTATTAAAGATCCTTGGAGATAACAGAAGATCAATTTTACTCTTTCAAAATGCCATGTAACAAAACAATATTCTAAAAGTTTGGAGTTAATTGTATTTGTAGTTACATGAATTCTCTTCTAGAAAAAAAAAGAGCAAAGAGCTGACAATACTCTGGAGTGCCTCCAAGTGGAACGCTGGCCGCGAGCCAAAGCAGGGACAGTCTTCGGTCCTTCCAGCGTCCGACACTAGCGAATTCCTGCCAAATCGAGTGGACTCTGTCCACAGAACGCTACCAAATTTCTCCATGATGTGAAACTCCCCATTCAGCATCTGTGGTCCAGGCTCACACTAACTAACCTTTTCCTAAACAGGAAACTGTTTAGCGAAACAGGTAAATGACTGAGATGCTGTAAGCGTCCTTGTGAAGACAATAAGGCTGCTCCTTGCTTGCCTTTCGCAGAGCCATAGCACGAGAATTTAAAGAAAGGCATCAGAATAATTCCACTGTTATTTTCACCATTAATACTGTGACTATTTTCTCTCTCCGCCACCACTGTGGCCTTTAGTGCCAAAGCTGGAAAAAGAAAGGGCACTCTACCTCAGTAAGAGTTTTTCCAGAATGTAAGCTCTCTTTAAATGACTTTAAGATCTAATAAATCATTGAAAAAGAACAATGACAAATAAACAATTCACTGACATATTTGAAAACCAGTAACTAAAGTACTGTGATTCTGAAGGCTTGTTTTCAGAAAAAAAGTATCCATAAATAGCCTAGTCACAATACAGAAAAGGGAAAATGATATAACTGATTTTTATTGTCCAGACTGAAAAAAAAAGAAAAATATGACCCCCAAGCCCCCAACCCTAAGACCTCTTTCTCCTCTCACAGAACAGTAAAAAGAAACACAAAGACCTCTGGTCTCTCTTTCGACCTTCCTCTTCCCCTGCACTCTGTATATGTACATAGGACTCTTCCACCTGCTTAACGCATGGAAGTTATACTGTGACCAGTGACTAGCAGTATACTCTTTATAGCATCCCATTTTTTTACCTCTGATATACTCTCCAGGCAAAACTTTCATCAGTGTCCACTTAAAATGGACAGTGACCAAATAAAATTGAAATCCAATACGAAGCTCTGTGGGGTCAGAGATTTTACCCATCCTCACCGGAAGGGCCTCCAAGTGGGGACACAGCGGTAGGATGCAAATCCAAGCGCCAGCGCATTACAAATGGATGCAGGCAAGGCTGGGTGGCTGCTCCGAAAACCTCACGGAATATAACGAGCCTTAGCACTGTCTTGACAACCCAGCAAGTCGCAGCTGAGAGAGATGCGAATAGGCATTCACTTATGCGTGGCTGGTAGGAATCTTATACATTGTATTTGTGGGAAATAAACCATGTGAGTGATTTTTCTGCAGTCTTTAGAGAACTCAACAGCTTTTTTCTACGGAAATTTTGGAAATGGACTTCAGAGAAAATAAGATACAGCATGGCTGCAGAGGGTAGAGCTTGCTAAATTCCAGAGCAGTTAATATTAAGTTGCATTTAACTCCTCATTACGCCAGTGACTCCAGAACAACACAGTTCTCCCTGGTAAATGCATGACTTCCGGGAAACTGATGATGATTATTTTAATTTCTGGCATTTGTGTTTCAGCAACTTGTATCTATTTATTTGTAATCAGCAAACATAAAGATAGGGTCAGCTTTATTGTGTGGAAGCTTCTAACCTGCCTTTGAGCTAATTGGAATCAACCCACAGCTTGAACTTAGTCCAGCTCTGAGTCAATGGGATATGAGGATCTTCAGCATTTGTCAGGATCAGGACCAGCTGCCTTTCTGTTATTACTCTTCAGGCAGTCGGAGCATTCACAACAAAAGGGGAACCAGAGATATTCACTCAGCTTCAGTATTTAATAACAATACTGTAAGAATTCTTAGAAAGGTAATTTCTTACTTCCTGGGAGAACATTCACTTTTTGTAATGTTCTTCTGTCAAATCTAGTGGAATTACTAATTTATTTCTTTTTGATTTAATTAACATATATATCTTATTAATGCAATAACAAAATGAAGAATAGTTTAACTCTTTGTTTCCAAATTACCATTTCTGCAAGGCAACTCTTGATCAATCACAGTAATTTCACTTAATATTCATTGTATTTAACGCAATAAATTTACCTGTTTTAATTATAATTGCCAGAACATGTAATTCTGCAGCCATTCCACCATCACACAGCATTAAAATAACATGTATTATTGAAGAACATCAGTAACTTATCCATGCTTCATTTTTGTCAGACAGGACCTACATGCCGATGATGTAGCGGTTGCTAAAAGGCCATTAGGAGATTATACAGACTGACCTTACTGCAAGGAGCAATCCAGTAAGCCATGGACAGGAACGGCAGTCCCACAGCAACAGCAAGAACAACTAGAAACTTCACTGCCATGGTCTGCTGTCGTAGACCTGACAAATTCTCATACCAGATTGAGAGAAGTTGCTGCTGGCAGTTTGGATGTGCTACAAACTATGACAAAGAAACAGGAACACAACAGAAGAACATTATTATCAGAATACCACTTATTAAAATAACAGCTCTATGGAGTGCATTAAGAATGTGGGAGTAACAACTGCTCTGCCAATATTCAAAGGAGCATCAACAAGGGTATAGGGAAAAGTTTTTTGATGAGACTAATCTTCCAGGATGCAGGCACTTAGCTATTAGCAGCAATAAATCCTTTAATGTTAAAAAATTATGATTTTATTGACACAGTGTTCCACCACAAACTAACAATTTCCATCTAAGAGTAATTACCCATCAGCTATACTCTGGGCAAATTCCACTTGCTTCTGACATTTATAATTTTCATGTTACTATTTCAGATGTTCTAAAACTTGAAGTCTTTCTGCTCTGCAGAGGATGCTGCATAGTCTTCAGTTATAAAAGAAAGAATCTGCCTTGTTTTCACATGCTAACATAGAAAATACCAGTTTTTCAGCTGACATAAGAACACAGCTGTCACTACAGCAGGAAATCAGCTAAAAGCTATTTATAACTCGGTGGTTCTGGCATATTATGGACAAACACTGCAAAACTGAGAAGTTTGGCCTACAACCCTCTCTTCTGTCAAAACCTCTGGAGAGTATAAGAAGCATATTACAAAGGCAGCTATTTCTTTTGCACAGTAAACTTTAAGCCTAAACCTGGAGTATTTATACATTCAAAAATTTAATTGAATTCAGTCATTTTTTCCAGAATAATTCTCTACGTTTAAAAGATGACTGGCTGAAGGTGAAAAAAATGTCGTTTTCATACAACAGGGAAGAGAAACTATTCAAAGAAAGTTCACATTCATTAAGACTCAAATACTGTTAAAGACAAGGTCAATGCGACATTTTTCCTTTGAAAGCTGTTTCAGCTAACTTTAGCTTGTGAACTTGGTTTTCCAAGTGTTTGTGTTCATATGCTGTAGCTGCTGATTCAAAATGGTTTTCTTCTTCTTTTCTGCCCCTCATGAATGCAATAAATACTGCTGACATCTAAATATTTAATATTTCGCACTGAGATGTGAACAACTGGCTTCTGGTAAAAAATCTGTAACTCTTCCCAGACAAATTGGATCTGCATATTCATTTAAGAATTCCAATTCCCTTTTCCTTTTTTGGCTAAACACAAGCTGGGTTTTGTTTTGTTTTGTTTTGTTTTGTTTTGTTCCCCCCCAGTGTTTATCTGATCCATTCCATTATGGAAGAAAGCTTTACCAAAGGTCCTGCTGCTCTGCCAGGAAACAACTCGGCTCTGCATTAGGCTAATCTCCTTTCAAAGCATATTCTTCTATTCCTTTGCTCAATCCTCCTCGCCCTTGTTTTTACAACTTCTCTCTGGCTCACATATGCTTCATCTGCAACTCCAAAACCTCCCTTATCCAAGAGGAACTTTCCAGGTAACTCAAGGATCTTGGTGTAGCTCCTAACTCAGCTGGATCCTCTTCACTGAGTGCATTCCAGGTATGGACCAGCTCCTTAAACTGGCAACGGAAATGTGAAGTAAACCAAAGAAGGGACTATATATAACTCATGTATACAATGCTGCCTGCAGTTCATTGCTCTTCAGAAGCAAGAACCTCATCGAGATTGTGTCACTGATCATCTCTGCAGAGAAATGCTCATTTCCTGTGAGCTAAGTTTTCTGGACTTTCTGAATAGGCCATAATAGTGTGACAAAAATGTCAATTTGTACACATACAGTGCGCAGGACTGCTGTGCTACCCTCTGTTTCTTACTGAATGCAGTACTTTTCCAAGCTTCAGAAGTGGTGCAAATTTCTTCCATCTTCTTTAAAAGTAGCTTAAAGCCACAAACAAGTAAATAGCTGCAAATTATGCATCTAACTACACATTTTCTCAGAGCCAGAGTTTTCACACTCACTGCGTGCAGTGTCCACCCTGCATGTCTGCTTCCTGTTTATATTGCAAGTTATCTGGGCAAGAAAAGCACCCTTTGCAGAAGGACCAAAATGTTCATTCAGTGGCAGGGGCTACTATAACATAAATATTTAATAATAGTACAGTATAACAACACCCTCACTACTTTACATTTCTGTTTGATCAACAGATTAGCTTACTTTTTTTACTTCATACTTAATGGCGAGTTTTAAGCGGCTAAGGCTGGGGCGGCCATGCTCTCCATTATTATGGTTCATCTCGACATCACCATTCAAAATTGCTTCCACTTCTTCTGTATTTCTGCACAAATCAAGGAGTCCAACTACAAAATCCTTGCATTGCATAGACAATTTTTTGTAATCATTCTGGAAAAGAAAAAAAGGAAGAAAATGACTTGCTGAGCTAACACAAGAGAAATAATTCTACACTTCAATTTTACATTTGGGAGCATCAATAGTTTTTTTGCATCTTGTTATGCTTTTGTCTCGTAGAGTAACAGCACTTTGCTATCAAGCAGCTACTTCCCTTAGTGTTCACAAGGAGTAGGACTCACCTCACCTTGGTCACCTTGGACATCTGCAGTGTCAACATTTGCATCTGAGTTACTTCTCTAGACTTGCTTTATAGTCAATCAAAAGTAACAGCTTTATAAAGATCATATGACATATTTTAACATTTATTCCAAGTTGAGATGAACAGCACAGCAGAAGCGATTCTCCTATTCACTGACTTTCACAGAAGCTTATATAATTAGCTCAGATGTAGAGAGTTATGCTGCAGATATCTAGAACTAGACAAGATGAATATCTTACAGAGAGCACAACTAAACAGTTTCTTACCCTTCTTGCAAATTAGATAAATATATTGCATTTTCTTAGGCTTTGAATTATTCTTGCAGATCTTCTCTGAATTCCTTCTTATTTTCCAACATCTGCTGTAGCTTGCAAACACAAGAATTTATTGCTGTTTTCCAGTAATGGAAACCAGTGCTACAGTTAGCACGGTCATACCACATCTCTAACTTCAAGCCAATGTTCTCATGTTCAAATATCTCATGACAGACTTTGCTGCATTAGGCAAAATGTTGCTTTATGATTGCAAGTTCAGCAGCTTATTGCTTTTACCACCAAGTGCTTTTCTCAGTCACTGCTTTCCAAAGGGCATGTCTCTGGCTCCTAAAGTGAGCCATACACCTCAACAAATTGAAAATACAAGTTCACGTGATTAGGCAGTATTAGAGAACTGGTAAGTCCTCCCCTGCTTTTTTATCATTATTAGATCGTATGACTGAAAGGTTATTAATTGGCAAAGGACAAAACAAAAAAGAGATTTTGATCATCATAACCCACAGTTCATTAACTACTCCTTACTTGAAGCTGTGTTTGGGTCATAAAATATTTATATGGATAGATAGATGGATGGATATAGATACAGGTACAGAAATACATATACATATACATATACATATACATATAGACTGCCTGAGCAGGGGGGTTGGACTACATGATCTGCAGAGATCCCTTCCAACCTCAACCATTCTGTGGTTCTGTGATATAGATATAGATATAAATATAGATATAGATACAAAGCTAAGCTACAGACTCAGACATATTGCCCCAGGCCTAGAACTTTTGAGAGATTCACTCATATGTGTATCAACAACTTTTGATAATCTTATGATCTAAATTAATTTTAGTAAGTCCTAAAAAGATGGATTCATTGTAGACTTTTCCCCAAACAAAAAGATGAAAAAACAAAAAATCAAGCACCCATGACTACTTATGTAGTCTCTAGGTTCCTGTTCAAACTAACTTTCTATGAATGTTTTTATTAAGCGACACATTTTCCCCTCATCCGGTCTGTTCTTCATAGCATTCTCCCTTCACCCATTCTTGGTCTTTGTTCAGTCCCTTTTTTGACTACTTCCTTCCGGTCATCCAACACACACTCTGGAAGACAAATCATTATCCTGAGTACACAGAATATCCTAATTTATTTGCTGAAGGAATACATCATGTATGTTTATTCTTTATTAACCACAATAACAGAATGCCAGTTTATTACCCAGGTCTACATTTCACTTCACTTAGATGAATGGAAACATTCATAGACAAATAGTTATACACACCATAGTATGTCTACATAAACCTGTTTGTGATTTATTTTTTTTTAGTAATATAATCTAAGCAAGATATCCCTGATCTGTCATAAAAGCGCAAGGAATTCTAATGTAGTTTCTCTACAAAGAAGATGACACAAGCCAAATACTAAAATGAACAATTTCATGACAAGTTGTAAATTTTATGCATGTGCAAAACATTTTCCCTTCAGTCTTCAGAAGTACAGAGCTAACAAAAAGCCTAACCCCTTGGCACTGCTGAAAGATTTTTTTTTAGATTAATATATCATCTTCTGTTTGACTTACAGTTTTGTACTGGTAGACAAGATTATGTTTAGTATTCAGGCATTTTAATACTGACACGTTCTCCTCAAAATTAAAGAAAAGGTAGCCATTTGGGACTTCCAGGCAAAGGAAAACAAAAAGTCAAGCTGGTACCCCTGTACAGTTAGGCACTATGAACTGTTCTAAGCTGATGTCTGACACTCAAATATCAAACAAAAATGAAACGTTTAAATACTTTGAGCAACAAAATAATTTGGCCCTCATAAATTACTATTTTGTAATGTATCCGTTTATCCATATCTTCTGGTATGCATACTCATACACACAGCCTTTAGCATTATTTTCTCACTCTAGTGACTGAAACATGGAATGGATTTTTAAAATAGTACAGCAGGAGACTATTCACCCACAGTGGAGTTCAATGCCTTTGGGGATTCTCAAAACAAAAGCCAGATATGCTAATTTACTCCAGTGAAGAATATATTTTTTTTCTGAGTGTTCTTCTTTTCACCAAACCAATACTGAATGGACACTTTTAAAAATAGCCAGATACCTCTGTTCACACTTTGCAGAACTGTCCCATTTGAATTTAGATTCTGCACACAGCATCATAGTGTATTTTAGCACCTAGCAAACTCATCAGTAAACTCCATTAGTTTACTTTCTCGACTGCAGCCACAGTGAAAGGCCTCCCCTCCCGCAAACGGGGGCCGCAGCTGCGATCGGCGGCGCAAGCGGGGCTGATGTCCCCCCAGCAGAAGGGTTAGAGCAGAAGAGCTGTGCGCAGCACCACTGCCCACAGCCACAGCCTCTGCTGGAGAGGGGTGTCATCCTTTATTTTATTTATTATAGAGTTAGCAGGACACAACACATGTCCCTGCTCTAGGTTACTGCTTCCTGTCTTGAGACATAGTCTGTTATGAAGAAATTATCCTCTTAGAGAAGGTCATGGAAGACAGACAGGACGATAATGTCTTAAACTGCTGCAGGAGGATTTGTCAGAGTGCTAACACAGGGGAAGGCAATGACGTGGTCTAGCCTGGAAAATTAGCTTTGAAGAACTGAAGTCTCTTATCTTGCAGAGACTATTGCATGAACCACCCATGTTTCCTTGGTCCACTTAAATGCAGAGTAACAGCAAAAATTATTAATTTTAATACACTCTTCTCACTACTGCAGTGTCTTTCTCTCTTCCAGATACTTTCCCCTCCTGCAAATTTCTGCATGTCTCTTATCAGGAAGAAAACAATTTTGCCACGCCAAGGACGAGGGGACAGTGATGGCTGCTCCCACCCTGCAAAAGGAAGGTGATGATTTGGGGAAAGAGCTGCGGAGGGTAAAGAAGCAGGGGACCAAGACCCCGGCGTCAGAGAAGGGTGGAGGTGGCAGTGGTCGTTTCGGAGAGGGGTCACCCGCCCTCGGTGATGGGAATAGCAGCAGCCTGTCTCAGTGTCCTGACCAAGCCGACCATATCTTGAATCAGCTCTTCACCCTCCCTCCAACCGCGTCACCAGAGGAGCTGAACCACGCAGACGAGAAGGAGCAGTGCTCCACACCGTGCCCTGCCTCTGGTTAGGAAACCGTAGGGGCCAAGAACAAAATCAGAGGTACTCTTGTATAAGGATGTAGGATTTTGCTGGGCAAGGCCTAAATGTTGGACTTGGGCATCTTAATATATAGATACACACATTATTCCCTTTACAAATATCACCTCACTCCTTTCATGCCTCAGTTCTTGATCGCTAAAACGTGATGATATCTTTTCTCTAAGAGAGGCAAGAATAAACATAATGAAGGTTTGGCCCTGATTTCTGTAATGAGGGCTGCATGCTAATTGCAAACAAACAGAAAAACAGACCCAGAGATGATAATTTGGACTATGCTTCTTGTCAGAAAAGCAAACTCGTAAGACTTAATTTGTGGTACAGTATTGATTTACAGCAAACAGTAACATATCTACACTTATCTTTTTCCAACCCATCCCCCTATACAACAAAAGATCTGTTGCCATTAGAGCTGCAGAGGGTTTGCACTAAATGTAAATCTTACGCATTTTGGGAACAGTGCGGGGCCACAGCTGTCCCTCTCAAAACTCCAGGCCACATCTCTGCCGGACAACATTTGTCAGATATCATCAAGATCCCTATTGACGTAGTAGAGATATTAGCTCTAGGGTGGGCAAACAGTTTAAATGAAAGAAAATATTGATGCAAGTCCAAAAAATAAAAATACTTTATATATTATCAAAGCTTGTAAAGCTGCATATTTAGCCATGTGATACAAAGCTATACTAAATAGCTTCCAGCAAATCTTGCAAATTTCAAAATTACTCAACTAAGACTGAATTAGTTGTTTGCTTGCTACAGAAATATTCCTGCACTGTGCTTGACACATCTGTCTAGTTATTCTCCCTTTATAAGTCATCCTCTACTTTTCCTGTATTTATTCCTAACAAAAAGTCACTATCCATAAGGCATTTATAATAAGAACAATACCTGTGACCAAATGCAACAGCCATGTAATGCTAGATAACACTGCTACAGAGTCTTGAAGCAAAGAAAAGTTTATCTCAGAGAATAGTGGTTTCTGCTGATTACATTACTTCCTATCTTGCATGAAACATGGTTTCCTATTCAGTGTTATTTCTAATATTAATTGCTGGTATAAGACAGGGAAAAGAAGTAATTTTTCCAGATAGTCATAATACAACCATAATTCAGCATCAAACCTTTTCATTGCCTCTGAGAAAGACCTGGGAATCTTCCATATCACAGGCTGCTCTATGCACTCACTAGCAAGCTCCCTTGAAATAATACTCTATCAAGACTGTAAAATATGCATATTTTAAAACAGTATATTGCCAGCAAATTCAGTCTTCATATAGGCAGGGTTATAAATACTTTAAATGGCTCAGGTAAACTCTAGGTGGAGCTAAAGTTTTACCATGCACTGGCCAACCTATGCACTAAAAATATACTTGTTTTGATCACACTAACATGTTTTAACCAAAACCGTATTTTTACACAGGGACTACACTGTCTGCATAATGGTAGCAAACTCCCAAAATAAATTAAGGGTAACAATTTCCTAGATAAATTGCTGCAAGTAGGAATCTGAGCTTCCAGGAGCAAAGGGAAATCTGGAGTCAGTGAAGACAGCCATGGCCACTTCCTGCTGCCTGTAAACACAACCTTTGTACTGTCTGCATTGAACCTAAGCCAGATACTTCTCAGGCAAGCCCCCATACTGTCTAGACATTGTAAATGTTATCACCCATCAATTGTGTAAATGTTATCACTCATCAGCATATGTATAAATGTACTCCTGTCTTTGATATTTATCCAGAACCACTGTATGCTTTCAGTGCCTAGAAAAATATTCAAGAAAAACCCTCAGGTGGTCAGCTGCCTGCTCCTGATGAAATGTTAAATTAATGGAGACTTAAATTTCTGGCTATTTTTGTGTTGCCACGTGCTCCTGTTCCTCACTGTTCCTATTCAGCTTTGATCTACTCTAAAGAGCGTGTCTGTCTCTAGGAGACTTTGGCTGATTTATGCTCAGTTATATGGAGCTGTTCGGTCTCTTGTCTAGTCCCCTATTTTCGATGGGTGACAGTGTCTCAGAAATCTCTGTTGCAATTCTTTATTTATCACTATCCTAGAAACAGAGTTTCTAAGAAGCTTCTAGGATAGTAGGAAGTAGAGATTTTAGAGAAGAAAACTGAGACAAAAGAGGAACTAAAATTCACAGAGGGATGAGCCAGGTCATGCATCCTCATGGTATATAAGTGCTGGCTGAAGAAGCCTGTTTTCTGAACCAGGCCATCTGTTCTCACATGTGTACCATTTCCCATCCTGGTGACACCAAGGACAAACTACTGTGCTCCCAGTTCATCTACCCAATTGTGTACTGTGGCATACATTTGAAGGACACTTCTTGCTGACATTTGCAGATGATGATTTTATTTACCCTTATCATAATCTTAACTTGTATAGCTCCAACTGTGGTAAAAGGAGTTATACGGTCGCTACAAAGCAGACATGGTATTTAATTCAACATTGCAGTGAATTTAACAGGCTTCATTTATGAAGTATAAAAAATGTTTTTCTGTTCTGTTCTAAATTTACTTCCCTTTAAGTTAATCAAGTCCTTTTGTTTGTATCTTCAGCAGCTGCTAAAGAGAAGGAAACAGAATATGTGGTGTAAATACTCTTCTCTGAACTGTACATACAAGCACAGAAGTCATAAGGATTTCTGCCAATGACTTCACAGTCCAGACAGTCCAAGTCTGGAGCAAGGAAGACTTAGCCTTGGTGAAGGAAGATCAGGTTAGGGAACATGTCCACAAACTGAACATAGGCAAGTCCATGGGACCTGATGGGATGCACCTATGAGTGCTGAAGAAACTGGCCAATGACATTGTGAGGACACTCTTGAATATCTTTGAAGGTCATGGTGAGCAGGGGACGTTCCTGAGGACTGGAAGACAGCAAATGTCTCTCCCATCTTCTGGCAGGGCAAGGAGGAGGATCTTGGGAACTACAGGCTTCACTTTGATCTCTGGGAAGGTGATGGAGCAATTAATCCCAGATACTATTTCCAGACTCGTGAAGAACAGGAAGGTGACTGTGAGTAGTCAGCACAGATTTATGAAGGAAAAATCATGCTTAACCAACCTGATAGCCTACTACAATGAGATATCTGCCTTAGTGAGGAGGGGAAAGCAGCAGATGTTGTCTACCTTGACTTCAGGAAGGCTTTTGACACTGTCTCCCATAACATCCTCATAGACAAACTGATGGAGTATGGGCTAGGTAAGTGGTCAGTGAGGTGGACTGAAAACTGGCTGAACTGCTGGGCTCAGACGGTTGAGATCAGGGGCAGCAAGTCCAGCTGGAAGCCAGTCACTAGTGGTGTTCTTGAGGGGTCGATACTGGGTCCAATACAGTTTTAACATCTTCATTAATGACCTGGATGATGGGATTGAATACAACCTCGGCAAGTTTGCATATGATATAAAACTGGGAGGAGTGACTGATACACTGGATGGCTGTGTTGCCATTCAGAGGGACCTTGACAGGCTGGAGAAAATCCTCAACAGGAACCTCATCAAGTTCAGCAAAGGGAAATGCGAAGTCCTGCACCCAGGAAGGAATAGCCCCATGCATGAGTACAGGCTGGGGGCCAACTGGCTGGAAAGCAGCTTTGCAAAGAAGGCCCTGGGGGTGCTGATGGACAACAAGTTGACCATGAGCCAGCAGTGTGCCCTTGTGGCAAAGAAGGCCAATGGTATCCTGGGCTGCGTTAGGCAGAGCGTTTCCAGTAGGTCAAGGGAAGTGATCCTTCCCCTCTCCTCAGCGCTGGTGAGACCACACCTAGAGAGCTGTGTCCAGTGCTGGGCTCTCCAATACAAGAGAGGCATAGACCTGCTGGAGCAAGTACTGCAAAGGGCCACAAAGAGGATTAATGGATGGGAGCTTCTGTCATAAAAGGAAAAGCTGAGAGAGAGAGCTGGGACAGCCTGGAGAAAACAAAGCTCAGGGGGATCTTATCAATGTGTATAAATATCTGATGGGAGGGAGTAAAGAAGACAGGGCCAGACTCTTCTCAGTGGTGCCCACTGACAGAATGAGAGGCAATGGGCACACATTGAAACACAGGAAATTCCATGTAAACACAAGAAAATACTTCTTCACTGTGAGGGTGGTTAAACATTGGAACAGGTTGCCCAGAGTGGTTGTGCAGCCTCCATCCTTGTAGATACTCAAAACCTGACTGGACATGGTCTTGGGTAACCTGCCCTAGCCGACTCTGCCTGAGCAGGGGGGTTGGACTGGATGATCTCCAGAGGTCCCTTCCAACCCCAGTTATTCTGTGAGCCTGTGAACTTGGCTTGTATAAGTGACCAAATTGTCTCACTTCAGTCTTCCCTGCTTCCTCCTCCACTGAGCCAGATTCTCCCCTAACTGCTCAGACTGAGCTTCACTAGCCATAGGGTTGAAGTTCAGGTTCTGCCTCCTCTGCTATGCTGCCTGACAGGAAATGGCAAATGAGTTCACTGGCACCTTCTACCTATGCAGTATAAATTACAATCAATCAGCACACAGCAATAAGAAGTTCCCAGAGATTTAAATCCTCCATTCATTAAGCAAATACACATTTAGCCACATTATCCTGTTAATGCAAGAAGATAATGCTGATTTCTTACTGTCCAGGGGATGGAAGAAAGACCTTTAATTGAACTTTATAGCTCTGCCTGTCAGAGCTGGTATCCCTCTACTCACCTTAAATTCTTTTTCAATGTTGGCAAGCACCGCCAACTCATTGCTGAGTTCTAAGGCAGTCATTACTGGGTCTTCACTAGACAAAGAGAGATAAGCAGGGCTGGCCAGACCTTTGTAGGCATTGATCCTGGACCTAGAATGGCTGAAAGAGTCATGCTTTTGCTTCTGATTGCATTCACTGCACTTGCAGAAATAGTCATGTGGCCTATCGATCCGAGCCCCTTTCCTCAGCAGTGTGTGGACAATTTCATACTCATGGCAGTGAGCAGCCAGAATGATTGGTGTAACATCATGGGAAAATCGTGTTCCATCTTCATCATATGCATAGAAGTCATCATGCTGGAGCTCTGACTGGCTAGGACTTAATGCAAGCCGCTTGCCTTCAGCAAATGCGGGGTGATTTAGGATGGCTTCTACTATCCGAACATAACCTTTGCTAATAGCCAAAAGCAAGGCATCCCCAACCCGAGACAGGTTCTCCTTCTTCAGCAGAAGTTCTGTGATCTCCAAGTGCTCATTGGCAACTGCCAGCTGCAAGGCGTTCTGTCCCATATAGTCCACACAGTTTACATTGAGTGAGGAGCATTCTTCCAGCATTTTACGAATCACTGGAATATTCCCATATTCTGCTGCATCCAAAAAGCGCTCCTCTTCAAGAGAAAGACTTGTTGAGCGGTCATTAAACATATATGCTGGCCCTCGACTGGTCTGCCTCCTCCCCTTCTCCCGGAGAATGGTCTGTCGCCGTAGTGCCAGTCTGTTCTCATTGCCTCGGCTGTGTGGAAATAGAGAAAATAAGGGAATTAATTTGTTGTACGCAAGGGTATGTGCATTTTAAACAATAATTAATAACAATATTAACAATCATGTATCTGCTGCAGCTTTTTAATGCAGTAGGGAGACCAGAAACCCTGACTTTGCTGCACTTTGTAACCGCTATCACTACACAGGTCTGACCGATAGTTAACTATATTTTATTTCAACAAGAAAACAGCTAAATCATAGGTTAAGACTAGACATTTTTCCTTATTTCCTCCTCCACAGCTTTTGAGTAATTTAGTGAATTGAACTGGATGCTTCTTTACATTATGCCAGGGTAAGCAGGTAGAGTAACAGTTTTAAGGGTAAGGCTCTTTCTCAGGTTTATACAGAGATCCTTCTCTATTTTTCTAGCACTTTTCTATCTACCTATACTTTTCACCTTCTCATCATCATTTCATGTCCCACACTGCCCTCTGATATGCACAGTCACTTCATGAAAAAAGCAATTCTTACTACAATCTGCAAAGGAAGACAACATCATAAAATTTTTACATGCTAAGATCTCACTTTCTGGTTAGAAAAAGAGTATTTTCATCACAAATCATTCAGCAAAGTTCAAGAATTGTTTCAGGAAGTGTGATACTACCTTTTTTATGGATGAATATACTATTTTCTAAACATATCTTTCCCAGATCTAACAAAGGTGTTTTGAAGGACTTCACTGGAACAGCTGTATATCAAAAGTGAACTTCAGATCTCAAGTTTATTGTCTAAAGATGGCCTTGAAATTAGTCATGAAATGAAACACATGCAATCACTGCCTTGGTCCAAAGACAGCCAGTATCAACAGCACATAGCAGTGAGAAGAGCCCACGTCCCCAGCTGGTAGGAAAATTGGTCTGTGACCCCACACTATGTGGCCCACCACCTCCTCAGGAAGCTCTTTACTCGGTGTATTTTGGTGCTAAGACCCTGAGATAAACCAAAGCTCAGACTGAAGATAAGTCATGGTGGGAATGAGTCAGCAGTCACTTATGAGGGATGATGGATTGCACAACAGGCCACACGAACATGGAAATTCTTTAAATTCACATCTGTTTCAGAAAAGCAGGCTGGTTGACTTTGCGTGCTCTTATTCTTATTGCCATCACTACACCAACAACTATCTAACCTACATTTTGGCTCATGTTTCTCCTCTTCCCTTGCAGATGTTTCTTGACATCTAAAGCTAAATTTTCAGCTACAAATTAAATCTACACCATAAAAGCATATTTCCTACAGTTGTATGGCATTTGTTACCTCCCATTTCCACCACCCTTTCAATTATTACAGTTCACAGCCTTGATATCATATTAATCCTTCCACTCAATGGCTTGCTGCTAAGTCTTGACAATTCTTGCTTTATGATATCTCTGAAATGTGAATCATTCTCCTGTTTCTCCTACTGAACCTTCATTCACTTGTTACCTAACTCTTGCCTTGATTATTAAAACATAAAATGAACCATTTCAAATAACTGAGGTTGTTCATACTAAATTTGCTGAGGGTAGCTGAATTATCTGCAATGGTTTTTCAGCATAAAATATGTTACATTCTCTTTAACAAGAAGAAAATCTAATTCATCACTCAGTTAACTAAAATCTCAGAAATTCAATTGCAAATCATTTTCTCTCCTAGAATTACTCTGCTGAACTATGCAATATTCAC
The DNA here is from genome assembly GCF_036370855.1 of Dromaius novaehollandiae. Classification (NCBI taxonomy): domain Eukaryota; kingdom Metazoa; phylum Chordata; class Aves; order Casuariiformes; family Dromaiidae; genus Dromaius; species Dromaius novaehollandiae. The sequence continues at coordinate 204,361,497 of NC_088098.1, read as the reverse complement.
TACAACTTCATCTTTTTTCTTTTTGAATGGTTGCTTAATGATTCTTTACATACATATGCTCACATATACTTCAGTATTTTCAATATTTCCCACAAAATAATAACTAAAGGCAATATTTTATTCATTAAATAATACTTACTAATGAACACAAATTTAAGTATTTAAATGACACAGTCAGAAAAAATAAATCCTTTGAAATGTGAATCAAAACATCTTTACAAAAAATAACAAAGTTGGTTCCCCAAACATAGATAGCTTAAATATTCAGTGAAGTAAACCCTGTGGTCAAGGATTTTAATCAGGCTTCATGCTTCTCGAGTCTTGCAGCTCATAAGCCATGTAAAATCATAACATTTTGACAGAAAACATTTATCTAGTTGACCAACCCCAACACATTTTCTTCAAATTCTTTTGAATAAAGCAAAATAAAAAAAAACCTTCCTTTTTATTTTCCAGACATGTTTCCAGTCTACACAGTCTTACGTGATCCCAGGTGGAATTCTGTACATATGAACTACATTTCTTAACTCTTATTACAGTGAATAGAAATTTTCTCAGAATAATCCTGTAGAGAAAGATTCAGCTGATGAATGTGTCTAGTCTAAAGCGAGCCAAAAAGTCCTCTTTAACTCTTTTGACTGTATTGACTTAATCTTTATTGACTATAATAGACATCTGGGGGGGTGACGCAGGCAGCGTGAGCTCACGAGGGTATTGCTGTTGAGCTCCAGCTACTGTTCCAGAAACACAGAGCAATTCAGGTTAGAAGAGACCTCAGCGGGTCTCCCATCCAATCTCCTTCTCACAGCAGGGTCACCCATGACAGCAGACCAGGTTGCTCAGGGCTTTATACAGGCAGGTCTTGAAAATCTCCAAGGATGGAGACTGCACAGCCTTTCTGGGCAACCTGTGCCACTGCTGGACTGTCCTCACAGAGGAAAAATTTCTCCTTATATCCAGTCTCCACTTCTCATATTTCAACTTATGCCTGGTGTCTCTTGTCCTCCTACCATGCACCACTGTGAAGAGCCTGACTCTGTCTCCTCAATGACCTCCCTCTAGGCACTAGAGGGCTGCTGTCAGGTGTCCCCAAAGCCATCTCTGCTCCAGGCTGAACAAGCCCAGCTCTCTCAGTCTTTCCTCATATGGCAAGTGCTCCAACCCCAAATATTTCAGTGACCCTCCATTGAACTTGCTCCATTTTATCAATGTCTTGTATTGAAGACCCCAAAACTGGATGCATTATTTCAGATGCAGTCTAATAAAAGCCAAGTAAAGTGGAATAATCACTTCCCTAGATTTACCAGCTACACTCCAGATGATACAGCCTCGGATGCTGTTTGAAAAGCATAAGTTTTCTGTATATCTGGTGTATTTGTCAGCCCTGTCTTGGATATTCTAGGGTACCTTAAATGGAAGTGTCATGTTTAAGCTGAGCCCACCCCCACAAACTGACACACATCAAAACATACAGGCAGATACCTAAATTTAGATATTTTAATCTAGAACTGAATCTCACTCACCATTGTCCTTGAGTATCAAAATACTCAATGCTTGGGAAAAAAATACATTTTTTTATAGTGAAATGAACCAGAGCTACCAAAAAAACCCAATTCTATTTTTTTTTTTTTTTTTGATCTTGGATCTTATTGGATTGGATCTTATACATCTACTATATGTATGCTTCTATCAAATTTACTTAAACTTGATTTGTTTTTAGAGTTTGATATAAATTTAAGGTTCTCTATTGTAACAGAACAAATTTATAAAAAACAGATATCAAAACTGAGACTGACTGTACTGTTTTAAAGACTTTTTACAAATGTGATGTCCTGACAGTTCACTGAATTGTGGATTGCTGCTCCTTTTTTAAGAGCTATTTAGAAAACTGTACTTGGTTTAGACTGTTGTGAGTAAGACATCGATTTTTTTAATTATTATTTTTGTATACAGCACTTTAATGACTGCTAATATTCTTTCTTTGATGTTTTTTACCCTTTTTCAATTCCATAGTTGAGTGTATAAATGCAAGAAGTTATTAAAAGCATCACAGGAGGCAATCTTAAACAAGTACAAAGAATAAAGCATGGTTTGGTCAAAAACAGCACTTCTAGATGAAATATAGATAAGAAATGTGGCTTTTAAAAGTGATTAAGAGGAGTAGTTTTAATATCAGTATAGACAAATATAGCAAGCTTACAAGATTCAGCCCATGAATACAGGAAAACTAGGATACATATAACAATAAAGAACACAGTTTTTTTCTGAGCTACAGTTCTACAGTTCATAAAATTTATATTTATTGCTAATAAAATCAGCTTGCTTTCAAAATAAATTTGCACTTAAAGCTAAATACTGTCCTGCTGGCTTTTTGTGTTATGTTTGACAGAAGAAGAAAAGTTTCTCTAACAACTATTTGCTACAAAAATACCAAATAATTCAGCTCCTTATTATGTATTATAGTTACATGTAGCTATAACTGTGCTTGCATCATTTTCGATTGCTTTGATATTATATAGTCAACAACTTATTTCCCATACTTCATTTTCCTACTTTTTCTGCAGTAGGAGATATAATGTGGTTTGAATTCGACAGAGTTAAGCAAGCCAGGGTAGCACAGGGTGAAAACATCCATTTCTGAGAAGTCACTGTGCAATTTGGCTCTTGACGTGAATAAACTATCTACTTAGGGTTTTTTTCAGACTATCTGTTGCTCAGTTTCATGTTAAACAAGTTATTTTTTATCAAATGTAAGTACTACCTCAAAAACAGAATGAAAGTTTTATTACTCAAATTAAATTTATTTCTCTTCTGTGTTTACCGTGGAGTCATAGAATTTGCAATTGAAATGTAATAGCGCAACAGGTTACAGAGCAGTTAAATCACACATTACACAAATCTGTGTTTCCAGTCCAGTTAACGAAATTAAAGTAAAAAATCTATTATATCCTGGTCAGTTCTGAAAGTATGTCACCACTCGCTGTATACCAACTCCTTCCTTGCTTCATTAAGAATTTTCTCTGCTCAAATAAAAGCCATCGTAAGTGTTAACGTTTACTCAGCGTGAGTTTTGCCGCTGACTCAACTGGCAGCAGAAGCAGGCCATGACTGAAGTTAACAAGTGTCCATCATGAATTAATCTTTAATCCATTTCTTACTTTTAGCAAAGGAAAGTTTTTGAGAGATTATAGTTAACATAAACATATGCCAGCATATCGACTGCTACAAGTGCCTTATCTGTGCTTCTACTCACTCTCATCATGCTACTGCAATTTTCCTCTTGGTGGTCTCTTTAGTCTTCAAGATGTCATGACAACCACCTAATAAAAGTCATTGCAACATCTCTCACCATCGAAATCCCCAGAGGATGCACGCTCTCTATTCCCTGTGTCGCTCTGATTCATTCTAAAGACCCAGACCACCCTATGTTTTGCTCCAGCTGGTATCATGGTCTTGCACTTATCTCGCTCACTGCTCACTCCCCCAGTTTCTCTGCCATTTTTTCCACGTGTTGCAGCTCTGTACATGAATCCTCCTCCTGCTAATATCTACTATCCACAAAGTCATCTTGCATCTCCTACATATCAGGGAAAGTTCACAAAGATTAATTTCAGTTTAATGAGGTAATTTCTCTAACCCCTACAGTCAGTAAAGGCAAACACACCATTACAGAATGATTCACAGCAGGAACTTCAGCACTTTACAGATTATATACTGACTAGAGGATGGTTAGCATCATTAACATAACATTAGCCATGTTGTATTTAAGTTAGCCTAACATAAATAGCCTAAATTCCCTGTATCTTTCCAACTCTAGTGATAATAACACCTCTCTACTGCCTATCCACATCCTTCTGATGCTGTCTTTTGGGAGCAACATAAGGACAATGTCTGTGCATCCAAGAATGCAGCTAGGAAAGCTAAAGTTTAGGGGGAGTTAAAAATAGCAAAGGCTGTGGAGGGCAGCAAGAGGGCTTCTAAAAATATACTATCAGCAAAAGGAAGTTTAAGGAAAATGTGGGCCCACTACTCAACAGGCCAGGGGACAAAGTGATCATGCACATGGATAAAACTGAAATACTCAATGCTTTGTTTGTCTCAGGCTTTTACTGGTAAAGCCTGTCCCCAGACTGCAAAGGTCCCCAAGCCTAATAGCAGAGTGAAGCACTATCTACATTAGAGGAAGACTAAGCTGGGCAACATGTAAGCCAGCTGGATCCACAATCCCCAAACCCTGCATCCAAGGGTACAGAGGGTGCTGGCAGATGTCACTGGCAGGCTGCTCTCAACCACCCTCGAAAGTACATAGCAACTGGGAGAGGTTCCTGATGACTACAAAAAAGGCAAATACAGCACTCATCTCCATCCCTAGGAAGGCTGTGGAGCAAATTCTCCTGGAACACACTTCCAGTACATGAAGGACAAAAAGGTCAACTGTGAACAGCCAGCATTAATTTACCAAGGACAAATCATGCCTGACCAACCCGACTGCCTTCTGTGATGAGATGGTGGGCTCACTGCACCCTGGGAGAGCAGTGGATGTTGTTTACCTTGACTTTAGCAAGGCCTTCAGCATGATCCCCCACAGTGTAGAGACAGGTAAATTGGCAGGATATGGTTTGGAGAGGTACGTGACAGGGTGAGTAGAACACTGACAGGACCTTTGGGCTCAAAGGGTGGCGATCAGTGGCACAAAGTCTGACCGGCAGCCAATTACCAGTGGTGTTCCTCAGAGAACAATACTGCGGCCAATATTGTTTAACGTCTTTATTAATCACCTGGATGATGGGTGAGCAAGTTCCCAGAGGATATCAACTGGGGGAACAGTTGATACCTTAGAGCCTGCTATTCTGGGGACACGGATAGGCTGGAGAAATGGGCTGGTGGGAAACTCCTGAAGCTCAGCAAAGGCAAATGCAAAGTCCTGCACTGGACATGGATTAATCCCATGCAAGACGCTGGGCCAATTGGCTAGAAAGCAGCTTTGCAGGCAGGGTCTGGGAGGTCCTCAGGCTGAACAGGAACCACCATTGTTCTCCTTTGGCAAAGGCAGCCAACTGCAAATTGGGTTGCATTAGGCAGAGCGTTGCCAGCAGGTTGAGGGAAGTGATCCTCCCCCTCTACTCAGCGCTGGTGAGGCCACATCTGGAGTACTGTGTCCAGTCCTGGGCTCCTCAGTGCAAGAGAGACATGTAGCTACTGGAGTGAGTCCAGCAGAGGCCACCAAGCTGGTTGGGGGGTGGAGCACAGGACATACAAGGAGAAGCTGAGAGAGCCGGGCTTGTTCAGCCTGGAGAAGAGAAAGCAGAGGGGAAACCTTGCTGCTGTCTGCAACTACCTGACTAGAGCGTACAGAGAAGATTGAGCCAGACTCTTCTTGAAGGTGCATAGTGACAGGATGAGATGGAACAGACACAAACAGGAGCATGGGAAATATCAAATATAAATTTAGAAAGACTTTTTTCTCCATGAAATGAAACTTTGGGTTAGGCTGCCCAGAAGTGTTGTGGAAACTCTGTTTTTGAAGATTTTCAAAATTCTACTGGACAGCGACTAAAGCAACCTGATCTAAGCTGGCCCTTAGGGAGTTGGACCCGCTGACCTTCAGATGCCCCTTCTGACCTAAACTGGTCATAACAATGGTTGACTCTCAAATCTCATTTAGTCCCAAATAGCTGTGTTTGGTAACACTAAAGAATGTGATTCTAATCAAGTATTTTTAGATAGGATTGTTCTAAAAAGTGCTGTATAATAAAGTTTTATTATATCCACAGTCAGAAATGTAAGCATTGAACAACTGTACTGGAAAACTGCCAAGTTCAAAGGTTATATATAAATATATAGCCTTAAAGTTGTATTTAAAAATTCTCACATCCATTATACTTACACTTGCATCCATTTATTTACACTTGCATTTCATTGATGATTAAAAATTGTGATTAGTTAGTATGACAGATTGAAATTATTTAACTCAAATCCCGTAAGTAATCCATTTTAATTATGATTTAAATCTGTAAGTAGAAGAAAACCTTGATTTAAATTATTAATTATAATATGGTTTGCTTTAATGTTTTTAATGCCTCTTTAAGAATCGTTCATTCTCAGTGGTTCGCAACCATCAAACCTTACCGATAAATAAGCTCAAACACTTTTTAGATTACTTAATATTTCTATTTTTCATAAGGATTACTGTATTTGTATACTTTTGTAAGGGAAGTTTAACATACACTATTAAAAAAAAAAACCAAAAAACAAATAAAAGTACCTGAATTACATTAGAGTCATCAAGAGGTTAAAGCAGTTCATCTGAACTGGTTTGCACAGTAAATGCTTTGCATTTAAACACATATACATAAAAAAGGAATATTATTACTTAGCGCTGGCTAATACTTTATTCAAGGTTTTAGGTTTATTAGAATGTAGTCTCTAACAATGAATTTTTATTCATAGGAAACAGGTTTTCCCACACGTTTAGCTCCCCTCTGGCCTCTCAATTCTGAATAAGCTAATCACTGAATTGCAGTAGCAGAATAATCTGAAATGCAGAAACTATTCTATTGATCAGCATTCCAAGTGAACTCCAGATCTAGGTATTTAGTCTTGAACTACTACTTTCCACATAATCTGTGCAGCAAGCATTTACTGCTAAATAATAGTTACATTTAAATATTTGTATTTAAATTATTTGAATAGACAATCAATTCAGTGCATAACAAAATACTGCAATAATTTCTAAAACTCTTTGAAAAAAGATACATTCACTAGAGACCATCAGATCTTATTTAAATTAAATACCAATATGATTGATTTAAAATACATACCTGCAAAATTAATTCTGTGTAATATAATTAATTCAGATCCAGTTTGCTAGCATTGGATCAAAATACACTACAAGGAAAAGGAACCCTGTGAGTTCAATTGGATCAAGGCCATTATTCTTGCCTGAAAGACAAAGTTCAGTCTAAACTGACAAACCAGCTTTTCACAAACCAGTAAAAACTGTAGTTCATTAAAATCTCCATCTTTCATCTTTCGAATAATATAAACCAAGTAAATTTCTATTCCACTGAGGCATTCAGGATAATTTACCAAAACAAACAGTAATCACTGCCAGCAAAGAACACTTAGATTTAGCTTGTTTGTCCAGTGGCATTTCCTCTTTCCTTGCCTGTATTTAGAAGAAAATGATTGCTTAAATGGGAAATCAAGCCCATACCTTCTCTAGAGAGTTATCTGTGTCTCCAGACAGCTCATCTTCTGGAGTAGAACTTATTACAGGCTGAAATTAGAGCACTTCTCTTTGGCTCACTGGAGCGTAGCACGTCTCTGATGGAGAGCTCTAGATTTTCAGTGTAATCCATTTCCAATGGATTTTTCCCACATCAATGTATTTTGTATGTATGAAATAAATTTCCTGTTTTGCCCAATTGCTATTATAGTTAATTAAAGCTAAGACTCCGTAATTAAAACTGGTTCTCGTACCAGAAGATATTTATACATTTAATTGTAATAGAGGAAGCAAATTACACTACTTTATTATTTCTACTTAATTCGGTACATGCAGTAAATATTAATTCAGGAGTTTGTTAAGGAGCATATAAGATGTGGTTACCTCCAAGAGCAAGGAGATGAGTGTGATGATCCAGAATCTAATACTCTTACACTCTTATCTTTATTTCACCATTAGCTAAGGCCTGTTCATTCAATTTTTTATCACAAAGATGCCCATGTTAGCATTTACTGTCACAGATTCTGGCCATCTACTTCTCAACGCATTTTCATTCCCCTCAGGAAACATGATGAGACACACCATTCCCTAGGACCACACCACGGCTATACACCAAAAAGTTTGGCTTCCTCTCTTAAATTAATCTGTGGTTACTTATGATGCAGCCTACAAACTGAAAATAGAGACACTGTTCAATTTTGATCTGAACATCACTGTGGTTGATAATGAAACTTTTCGTGACCAATGGACTCACATTACCTATTACCTAACAACCGCGGGCCCCAGCCGCAGCCTGGTGGTGTTACAACACGAAAGCCTTACAGGAGTATTAAAACTAAATTTTCCCCGGTCTGAGTCCTTTCACACTTATAAGTATGGGAGATTTGCAGAAATCATGAGGTAACATATGGCTTTGCTCTCCAAAAATCTTGAGTCAAGAAATAATATTTACATCTGGATTACAGGCCTTTTTCATGAGATAAAGTCACCGGAAAAAGAGCACCTTCAAAGTAATGAAGAGGACAATAGGGATTAGAGAGCAAATCTTCAGAAATCCTCGAAGGACACGAAGGGCACAGAAAGGGTGATGAACGAATATGACAGACCTCTGTAATCTGTGGGAAAATAAACTCCAACTAGCTTGGTATTTGCCAGAACCATTTTTAAACATAGTGTTTCTCAAAACAGCACATATGTTTTAGTTGAACGAGTATGATAGATTAAGTGGAACATAGCTATAGATTTCTTCACATATGCACACTTCTTCAGAGATGCCTGCACAGTAAATAAAGCATATTTTTTCTTGGGTATATTATAAATGCTGAAAGCAACAGTAGCATAAGTTTTCTTCCATTTTGAAAATTCTCCTATCACAGCTGCAGCATAAATGTAAAGGAAACACAACTGAAGCTATAAATTGCACAATTACTTTTGACTAACTGAATATTGATGCAAAAGAATTACCGGTGAAACCCCCAACCTTCCCAGACACGTGGATAAATGTATGTTGCAGTAGATTATTAATGCACTTATTTTGTGACCACAATCTAAAGGACTTAATTAGTGTCCTACTAAGATCCAGCAAGACCAAGCCTGGAACATGTGTATCATTTTGGACACCGTGTTACAGGAAGGAGTTCTACAAAGTAAGAAATGAAATGAAAGACAACAGTGGCGGTTACACAGCCTCCACTATATTTTCTAATCCACATAATAATAATAACAACACATAATAAACATAATAATAATAATGCAAAATAAGCAAAATAGTTAGCATAATAATGGTGATTTTGCCAATTTTATAGGGTAGTATTCAACTCATCTCACCCCTACCACAGGGACAGTAGGATTCTAATTTAAATTAGTCATCTTAGTTGACTCTGTAGATAAAGGAAAAGCAATTCTTCTGTCTACCTTTAATATTTATTTTAGGATAGCATAACCTTTCACGTGGAGCACCTACTTTTTTTCCATTGTTTAAAAAGGACCCTAGCTGTTTAAGTGAGATTAAGGCCTTCCTTAATGTACATAATTTAGTAAGAACATAGAACAGAGAAGGATCATTGGGTCAAGTTCCTTACAAGTACAGATACCATCTCAAATAATTCCCATAAAAATCTCAGGCTGCCTCTTAAAGGAGACTGCTGTTGTGCTGGGGTTTTATTTTCTCTCACTAATCCTACCGAAAGATCAGTCCAGAATGTGATTGTTCTAGCAGTTAGAAACCCTTATCTAATTTTCAGACTAAATTTAATCATGGCCTGTTTATACCCATTTGTTTATGAACCAGAACTGCCTTTCCAATTAAGCAGCAGTTTCCCTTGACAAAGTTTACCTGCAACATGCATACAGATAGCAATCATATCCCCTCTCCACCTTCACTTTGCTGAGCTAAATGAAGGTCATCGCATTTTCTGACATGTCCATGCAGCTGAGCCTGCTGCCAAACGAAACCCGCTTGATCAAGCACGCGTTCCTGATCTACAGAGCAATCCCCTGTGTCAATGTCTGCAGTAAGACCATTAGCAACCATGTGGTGTTAAAACGTACATCTCTGGCTATCTCACCGGTGTCTTCACATCCATGAAATCCTTTGGGCATTACTGATTTCTCTGAGAGCCCGTGAAAAGTCTTTTGCCTTAGCTGACTTTCCTTAATCAGGTGTCAAGAAGTCGGAGCCTAATTTATAAGTGTGCTGTGCCGAAAGAACCTACTTTGACCCTTCATTCCCTCTGAAGACACTGATTTTCACTATGAGGAGGAGTAGAGCTGGAAAAGTTTGGGAGTGGGAAATAGCTGTGAGCTTCCAGAGTGGCATAATCCAAACTAAAAAGCTTTCAGAAGAGTCTGTAATAGCAACCAGAGGCTGAATGAGCTTGTGTGGGGACAGGATAGGCTCCTCCATTTTGCCCTTTATATGTGTGAAAGGGTTTATTATATTCTAAACTTCAAATACTTGAACTACATACAGTATAAGAGTACTCTGTTAATTTATTTAAACTTGAGGCCTGGATTATCTTCAAATATTTATTACCTCTGGAGGAAGACTAGCAGCTTCTTAGGAAATTAGAACATATAAACTCACAAAACCAAATTATGCCTCTGTCTTCATGGGCATGCTTAAGGAAGAAAGAATCACACTGAGTCCTTTACTTAAGTATACTGACGCATAAACAGACATAATGCAGTTTTTCCAGGAAAGAGAAAAAAAAAAAAAGTGTACTCATGGTTACTGTCAGCAATGCAAATCTAGGGGCTGGAAGCAAGACTAAAGAAAAATGAGGTTTGAAATTGCCAGCAGCATCTTAAAGAAAAATATTGAAGTCACAGAACTCAGTGCAAAGGAAATGGAAGAAGTGGAGTATGTGACCTCACTGGCTTAATCACAAACTCCCGAATGTCCTGAAGTTCAGAAAGTTTGAAAATCGTCCAACTACAAAGCACGAGAATATTATAAGCATGCATCATCAAAAAGACACCATGAGAAAGGTACAAAATGAGACATACAAATACAGGTTATAAAAGGTCCCCTCCCAAAATTCACTGCTTGGTGAAACTCAAGTAACTGGTAGAAAGTGTCAAAGCCATTAGTAATCACCTCTGAACATCTACACATGAGGTTACAGAAAACATGAAAAGGTCACAGACTTTTCTTTAAATAAAAGATAAAAGCTAGTGCAAATTAAAACAATCATTTTAAAATTAAATTCCCATAAGGTGTTGAAAAAACATAATATAAAACATAAATAATTAGTAATTACCTTAGAGATCAGATAAGAAGTAATACCCACCAAGACATTCAACACCAAACACCCAAGAACACATCATCTTGAAACAATCTACTTTTCTTGTACGACAGAATAAGAAGCCTTGTGAACTTGACAGGACCTAGACATGTTATATTTCTTTAATAAGGCAAAGGCAAAGCCCCGAAGGATGACACAGAAGGTATCAACCTTCGCTTTGGTATGCATGTCTTACTTAATGATAACGGAAAAGGTCTCTTAATGACATCCACTTTGCTATAAAGATTCATGATTCGACCCTATCACTCAGATGCCAGTGCTAAAATATAATGGGCTAGAACTGAAGGGCTTCTGTAAATAACAAGCCAAAACTAGCTATGGACATTTACAGATTTTTTTTTAAATAACAGTGACTGCACTAGAAGTGAGAAAAGCCCATAATGAACACCCCTTAAGTGTTTCATTCTGCCTTTGAATGGTGCAAATAAGAGTATTTGCACCATTGGACTTGCATAAGTCCTGGCCAAACACAGCTTGTTATCAGAAGATACATATCTGACACCAGGCATGAAATATGTCATCTTTAGGCTTGTTATTTGAAAGTATGATAGAAACCAATGCACCCTCTGGGACTGCTCTGGAGGCATTTCTAAGCACTGGATTGTCTTGTTTGTTTGTTTATGTATTGGTGGGATGAGTTTTCTCCAAGCTGATTTCTTATGTTGGGCAAATGGTTTTGTACAGAAACAGTTGAAAACAATTTAATTTTAAAGAGTATTTTCTTGTCTAGAGCCTGGTGAAAGGCAGTATCTGCTGATGTGAACCTGGGCAGAATAATGGTCAAACAAGTATCATCCTCAGGGAATAGCAAGATGTTTTTCTCTTCTTTGGAAAATAGTTCAGTGGCTATCTAATGACTGGTGGAGAGAAAGAAACAATCATTTCCCAGGCTTCTCATTTCATTTATCATTCTGCCTACTTCCTACCCTGCTCTTTCACTCCAGCAGGAAAACTAGTGGCTTGTTATTGATGAAGCAATTGTCCACCACTGAAAAAGGAATGAGATATAAATTGAAAAGTTTAGGGAAATGATTTAGAAAATAGTATCTAGAGAGAAATGACCCACTGAGAAAAGGCAGTCTGGAAAACCGTAATTGAGTTTGCTTAAGGGGGATTTATCAGAAAAAACAACAACAAATAAAAGGTTAGAGAACTCTGCTTGCTTGGAAATTTAAACAGAAAGAGGAGATTTACATTTCTCCCTAGGAGAAAAAGGAGAGAAGGGAGCACTTTACCAGCCCAGAACCCATTATATGCCAAAGAAAATGGAGCAGATTAAACAGTGTAGGATAGCATGGCAGGACAGAAGTAAGAAATAGTTTGAGGCTACATAACAGGGAGTGGCAAGAAATAGCTTTTTATTTGTATTGTTCTCTTATTTGGAGGTCAGCATAATTTTATGATTCAGAAGGCTACTATGGAACTGGGTTTCTGAGAAACTGGAGATCCTGTTGTGCCTGAGTACATACTCAGTTTCGTGCTGGCTGCTGAAAACTTTTGAGAATAAGCCTGGACATTAAATATAAGCTTAGAAGTCTAATTTTAGAGCCATTATTGAACAACTAAATTGTTTTATTTTGGTTCTTGATGACCTTGTTCAGCATGGTGTCTGTCTACATCTGCAAAATTAGGATCCTTTATATCTACACATATCTGTTGAAACATTTTTTCCTCAACTGTAAAAACATGCTAAATAAATTCACTCCTTAAGACACACATTAGTTTAAGTGTAATTGCCTAGCTTCATGGCTTATTTGATCACTGTGGTACTTTGGGGTTGCTCGGACCCGGGAGCTGTTTCCTTCAGCGGGTGGGAGGGAATACTGGGCTGTGCCCACCAGAGGGAACTCCTTACTAAGCTTGGCACTTGGTACCACCAGTCCCCACACTATTCCTTTGCAACTTTTCAATAAGTACTTCACAGCTCCGAAGCTCCCTAAGTGTGTCAGGGAAGTACCTTTTGGTGCCCCAACACATCATTTTGTTAGATTCTCTGCCTCTCTGGAGACAGACCGTCCAAAGTGTACTGGCTTCAGCAATACTAGACAATAGGAAAACAAAGACAAAAAGGCCTTAATTATTCAAATTAAACCTAGCATTTTAGCTATAAGAGTGCAGAAAAAAAGATTGTTATATATACTATATATATAAAAATATGTATATATATAAAGCATGACTCTAGCTTAAATTTAACAACTGGCTACCTCTCTAATTGATTTATTTTTCTCACATGAAATACCTAAGGTATGTCACAGGCTTCACTGCCATGTGTTTATAGAGATTACCCACTTCCAGGGGATACACTGAATTCTGTATCTATTCCTATAGTCTTGCAGTCTTACCAATTTTCAGATGAAATATGTAACTCAGCCATTCTAGAGGCGATCTATATGCCTTTGGGGTTGGGGCTTAAACAATTTGGATAAGTCTATCTGAGCTTATATGTTTTGCTAAACTAAATGTCCTGTTTTTTGTTGACTCCTAAGTTTGCCAGGCAGTGTCTAGCTGTCACTGCAGCTGGTGGTTCTTGCTGAGATTCCTTCTGTAAGTGCTGAAAACTGTTTCCCCATTGGTCCTATTCAGCCTTCTGGTCAAGTGCTTGCCACCCAATTCAAACTGTGGCTTTTGCAGAGCTATTCATACTATACAGTATATACATTATACAGTATATGTTATGCAAGCACTCTGTTGTGCTTGCAAACTCTGGCAAGTTACCCGCTTCGACTACTCACCTCGTAACGCACTGTGAGAAGACGACTATCAGTAGTTGTTATTGCAAAGTCTATTCTAGATAACAATTGGTAGATGCTTTGCTACTTCTAGCAAATTTATTCTTCCCCTTAGCCATCACTGGATTTTCTGTGTTAATAAACTACTGAAGTTACAGCTCGACAAATTCAAGGTCTGGCCTTATCTGAGATGATAATTTAGGGTCCATTCACTTACCTAGATGTGAGCACACTCAATAGTTCTGCTTAGCTCAGATCCAATCCCCCACTGAGATATCCCAAACTCTCCTAATGTCACTTATTTATATTTCTTTTCTATTACTATTGCTATAATAATATTATCTATAAGTAGATAAGTAGCAGAATTTTGCATTAAAACTACGTAAGCTAAGAGGTTATGTTTCAATGAAATTAAGCTGAAGCATTATCCACTTAGAATGATCACAACCAACATCATGGCTATAACACAAACACATGCTTTGGTTGTCTAGGACAAACATGTTTCTATAAACAGAACATTATAACTTTAGCAATGAAGCAGCAGACATCAACAAGATGTCCCTTGCAATTTTCTTAGAGTTCCTTAAGAACAAAGCGATAAGAGGTTCACTTAAATGTCTGCAACCATGTAGTAGATGCGTTAGGGCTAGGTCCCACTGGTTATAAATAAAAGCACTTAAAATAGAGCGTGGATACTGGCACCAATGCTAAAACTAGGCACAAACAAAGCAAAATTCTAGTATATACAAACAACTTTATCTTGGTACTTCTCTGCTGGAAACTGTTTTAAGACACACACTATAAAAATACAAATTATGGACAAATTCTGTGTTTCCTTTTTCCAAACAAAATCTGATACAACACAAAAATTGATTCCATAGAGATGAAGGAACAAATACAGCTCTTTTCTTAGCATCAACAGGATTAAAAATGATACCTGTTCAACTAAAAAGGCTAATTCCTATATATTTATAATTTATGTGAAGCAGTAGTTTTTGCTAACTCCTTAGTAAATTTTGCCAGGATGTGGTTTCATTTGCATTCTTCCTGAAAGAAACCCTCTCACCTTCTGCTCTTCTCTGGCTGCTCATTTCTACTTCCAGACCAGGCCATTGGTCATGCTGACATGGGCACTGGGGCAACTCCATGTTGATCTCAGTGAAGGAGTTTATCCAAATTAAAATTAATGTTTCAGAATAAGAATACTTACTCTTAGTCCAGCTCCCCAAGCCAGTTTATCATACAGACACAAACACTAGTGCTGACACATGGAAGGAGATAGCGTGAGGCTGGGAATAAGTGGTGGGGAGCAAGAAGAGAGAACTGATTCTTTAGGTGACAGAAGTTCTTAAGATCACCTTGAAGTTTAAGTGAATATATGGATGAAGGGTAGTTAATTAAGACGTACAGTGATACTATTCTGCACCACAGGGACTGCTGTCTATCATGCTTTGCAGTGCAACTTTGTTGTTTCCTTGTGCTCCTCCTCTGCCTGTTTTATCAACCTTTTTTGGTTCATCTTGTTTAGACTGTCAGGTCTGAGTCGGCACAATGGGTTACAATAAAAAAAAAGTTTGTCAATCAACATTTTGGATTGACTCATTAAAGATGAGTCTGTATTGCTTGAAAATTAATCAACATATTCAGTCAGACTTTATTAAGAATTATTTTTAAATAAGCTTGGTATTCTTATCATGCCTATCAGGCTGGTGTGAACATCTAACAAAGGAGTTGGATGAAAAGCAGAACAGACAATGCAACATCATGTGGATTTTCTCTATCAGACTCTGTGTTGTGGTTGCCCATGTCACAACTGCATCCACAGAACAGGAATATTTTTTCTATTTAAATCAGTAATGATGGTTCCTTAGTTGATCTGCATTAAAATTTTGAAGGAATTACATCTCTCATTTCTGTGTTCTTATTCGCTAAACAGAAAACAGCTTGAAACCTATGGGACCAGAAAGGCCAGGAGTTTCCTTAGCATTTAATGCTTTACCATCCAGTCACTTTCTATAGTTCACAAATTGGGGACAATGTTGAAGTCCCCTTAACCAGCTCCCTGCCACCAGGCCTGCTCATGCACAGCTGTTATGCTCAAATCTTTACTTCATTATAAGGCAACTGCACAAGTCCTGCTACTGAAAATCCCAACCAAACAATCAGGAGAAGACTAGAAAGAGCAAAGTCCTATCTACACATGTACACACATGCACATGTTTCTTCTAAAGAGGATGTGCTGATGAACTGGCAGAACTACATATTTAAAGCTGTCTGGCAGCTCAACATTGTGCTTCTACAGTGTGTATTTTTCTTTTGTAATGCCTTCTTTTATCCTGACCACACATAGGCATGTTTTTAAATAGCAGTTGGAGTGAGAACTGATGATGACTTATGCTGCCTGTTCTCTCTTTTTTTCCAAGAACTAGCGCAACCAGAGCCTGCCGCTCTTCCCTGCAAAGGAAATTCAAAAACACAGGGCAACAAGTGATAACAGCAGATAGCCGGTTCAAAACAAGGAAAAGGGCATCTCCTGGTGCCCCTTAATAGTGTGTCATTAACCGTAGTACACTCTGGATGCCAACTTAACCACGGATTCAAGGAGCAACTAGACAAATTCAGAGAACAGAAATCTCCACTGAGGGCTATGAAATACAGTTTCTGTAGTTTCTGAGCTGTTTTTTGCATGATGCTAGGAAAGTACAGCTGTTCTTCTTCAGTATTCTTGTAGTCTTTCTTAGACATCAACTTCTGGCCACTGCTGGAGGCAGGATGTTGGGAGGGCTTTCGTTCCTTTGCATGGCACTCAATGAGCTACAGGATTAGGTGCCTGACTCAAAAGGTTTTCTTGAACCACAGAACTGAGGAGAGGTACTAGTCTGTCTTTTGAATCCTTTACACTGAGCAAAAGGATTCAGTAAAGGTACTCCAAATGGACAGAGAAAGGTAGTCCTGTATCAGGAGATGTTTGGAGATCCCACAGCAGATTCCAACTGTTCCTGTTATTTCTGACCCCCACAGCGGGACCGAGGTTACAGTAGCAGCATGTTCTCTAGGGCTCTGGGACAGTTTAGCTTACCCTGGGAGGAAATAAGCACTCCTTCGGATGTCTCATAGACAAGAAAAGCACGGAAACCTCTTCAAAACACTGTCTCTTCTCTCATTGTCTGAGCAGGACTCTAGGATAGCTTGGGATTTAGGCCACTAATGATTGTAAGTATTGTATATGATATATGCACGCTATAACTGCATAACTAAACAAAAAATCATTTGTGCATGAGTATTTTTTAACATAAACTTGGGTATGGATACAGATGAATAAATTAGGCAACAGAAAAGTATCAATAAAATATCAGTGTATGAAATTAAACAAGAGCTTTGAAAGACATTAACATCTGGACACAATGTATCAGAAAGATCAGAAGATCAACCATTAATTGATTAACTGTAGCAGCCCAATATTCTTCATTACCAAATTCCTGAGTTAAAATGTCAAAGTTAAATGACATGAGCTCTTGGATGCTGCACCAACAGCCTCTAAGCTCTATAGCAACACTGATTGACTTTATTGCCATCCGTCATCCTCCATATCCAACCCTTCTTTCCTTCTCAAAACCATACCCAGCTATGCTCACAACTAGAGAAAAACTTTGATGTAAGACTATTAGATGATTAACTTCTACAAGAGTCATTAACTGAAAAAAATACAGCTGAGGAAGATTTTCCCCTGTGTTCTCCAAGAACTCCAGGTTGAAATTCAAGTCTTGTAAAGTATCTGCTGGCACAGCTCAGAACCTTTTTCAAAAAGTAGTTACCCTCTTCTGAGTAGCACATGCGATAACATTTGAAGCATACTTTGCATAGTGCCTTTAGAGAAAAATCACAAGACACAATTACATGGGGTTTCAGTGAGGTACATTTAATCCCATGTAATAGCTATTTACTACTTGCAAGGCTTAACATTGCTGGGACTGGGTGACTTTGAAACAAAGGCAAGAAAACTTAGCCATCCCATCTAATTTCTTGGAGCTATGGTTTCAGACCATCTGTATCCAGGAAAGTGCCAGTGTATCAGTACTCATTAGTTCATACCCCCAAGGAAAAAAGAAAGGGCTAAAGAGAGAGGACTCTGGCATGTAATTATACAGTTGTGACCTCCAGTAAAATCCCAGCTGTGGAACAGCAGTGGCCTTGGCATTAGGTGACCACATTGTAGGCAGCTGCACCATGTACAGGAGTGCCTGAACCTGTGTGACGATGGGTAAACCTTACTTAGCGGCCTCTAGTAACACTATAATTACAGCAAAGGAAGGTTGCCTAGCATCTCACAGAGTATTCTGTTTTCCTTGCTAGGATAGGCAGATCTGTGGGAGACAGCACAGAGGGACAAGAAAAAGTAGTTGCTGAATTTTTCTGAAAAAAAAATGGAAAGGAGAAAGAATAGAAAATTCAAGCTATGCTGGGGAAGGATATATTTAAGTTATGCCTCAGATATGAGGAGATGTCCTATTATGGTCCTGAAGTGTTAGTCTTCTGATAACAGTAGAGCTGCTTGTTGAAAGATTAATTTCATTTCAGCTTGTAAAGCTGCCACATTCAGGAAGACATTTTAAGAGCAGAGAAATTTCATATTCTTGCAAATGTTGCTCCTCTTCAGTTTATTTTAATTGCACCTTTCTACTTTTTATCATAGTCCTTGCTCATTCTGCTTTGGTTTTTTTCAATAAACTGAATTCTGCTTATTGCAATATGTGATAATTAACCTCCTTTATGAAATGCTTCTCCCCAAGCACCTTCTTAACTTCTCCTTTATTAAGTTTTATATCAACACTCATTTAGAGAGAATATTGTCACCTGCTCTTTCCACACTCAAAACCTGCCAGCATATACTTATGATTGCCTGCAAATAATAATATACAGTAAACTTTAAACACAGAACAGAAACTGAAGAAAAATGATGCACCATTCCTCACAGTGCTGTGGGGTCTCTGTGCGTTGTTCTGTGTAAAATCAAAGCTCTTTAGGGCAGAGATTGGCTGCACTTTACATGGTCAGAGCTTAAAAGACAGCTGTTGATAACAAGCAACCAAACAAGAACATAAAGAAAAGGCATCTTCTCTGGAACTTCCCTATAGAATATACATAGGGGAAAAGTTCCACAAACTTTGGATGGGAATACAGTAGATTTTGCTAGCCAATCATCTATCCACATAATCTGGGCTAAAAATCCCTTGCCTTGTAATTGTAATAAATGAATGTAGAGGTTTTATCCTTAAAATCAGTTGACAATCCTAACCAGATTAGATTTTCAGCAAAGAAAAGCTGATCTATTATTTGAATTTCTGATTCTTGCAAAGGCAGAGGGTATGTTTACCTTCCCAGAGCACACTATATGATTTTCTCAAGACACAGGAGATTGTTTGTCTCTCCTCTCAGTCCTATTACCACTCTTCCAACTGTCTCTCACCTCTGAGATGGAGACAAGCCCGGCAGGATAACGAAACCCCGCTCCTGGCAGGAACAGCCGCTGGGCTCACTCCATTCTTAGCTCCTCTCCATTATGAAAAGATCCATCTATGGCCGTTCTCTGGTTCCTGGGAATTAGCCAATATCCTGTTTCATCTTTCACTCAACACTGCTTTGCCACACTTCATCGTCTCCACTGAAGAATCTTGTCAAATGATTTTAGAAAATGTAAATATGCTATCCCCAATGAATATCACTTATCTGACACAACATTTTAAAGGTGCTTTGAAAGGACTTCAGGAAATTAACAGGGTTTTCTCTCTTGGTTTCAAGATGTGCTGAATACTGATAGCTAAATCATTTATTTTCAGGGATTCTCTGATTCCTTGCATTAAAGGAACTTCAGAGTTTCGTGTAACAACTAATTTAACAAATTGAAATATTATAGTTGCTCTTCCACGAGCCATTCCTTCACTTTGAATAATCCAGCAACAGAATAAAAGATGGCCACTACAATTCAAGAAGTGGAAATAACTGTAACACAGAGCTCCCAGCTTGCACCCAGGGAAGAAACTGGCTCCAAGCCATGCCGGCTGAAGAGAGGGTCAGATGCTAAGCTGCAAGGCTTACAGAGGAAGGTTTGCCCAGCTGTGCCTGTGGGTGAGTCAGGCCACAGCTGCTGGCAATCTAAGAGCACATGGGCTTGATCCACAGTCAATCAGGTGCTTCTGAATCCACCCTCCTGTGCCAACTCAGGGACTGTAAACCTTGCGGTCTACCTGGGATGGGGATGCATGACAGTGCAGTTCTTGCAGGCCTCACAAGACAGTCTCCTTCTGGGAACAACTCCCAGGACCTACAAAAGCCCAGAAGAGCCTCTCTTAGCTCTTGATGCTGCTGTTCGGGGTGGGATTGCCAAGGTAGTGGCTCTCTGGCACCTCCCTTGTGTTCATCAAACAGGGTTTAGAAACCTCATGTTAAGGAGAACAGCATCACACGGTGGAGTGCTTCGCTGGAAGAGAAGCCAGAGAGGCCTGCTTGCTGAGCTCAGAGCTTTAACTTAGGTTGGTTCGACTTCCTTACACAGAAAAATCAATGAATGGAAGATAGCCTGACATGTTTAAACGATAATGTAGAATCCAATGAGAGGAGAATGAGAAAAAAACCCTGTCCTTTTACCCTAGGATTTTGTGCTTCAATTCCACACTGATAAAGGGTTTTAAATAAACACACTGTACAATTTTTAGAAAGATGTCTAATAACCCATTCAACTGCCTAGCTCATTCAATATTAGTTAAGCTGTTCAATAGCTCGGTCTCAGCCTGAATTCTCCTTCCTGGCAGCAAGCGGAGAAAGCAAATCATCCCAAAGTCTAAACCTCAGTCTAAACCAAAAGCCAAAATCTCCTCATGCACCAACTGCAAGCTGCCCAAAAAACCCCTTCTGTAGAGACATGTCTGGTACCTGCACACACAACATGAGCAATAGAAAACCATCCACACAGAACACCAGGGTAAAAGCATTCAAGTACTTCATACTAAAAGGGGGAAAAAAGCATCAGATGATCTCATTTGTGGCAGCAGAGAAGACAGAGGGCTTTGATGAATTTACCTGAAAGGGAATTAGAAGTTCGTATTTGGGATAACTGCTACCCTCTCCTCACACTGCCACAAATCTCATTGCAGCTTGAATCTGGAGTGGTATCTTTGGAAACACAGCCAGGAACTACATCTCTTTATCCACATGTCATGTATATTGTATCAAATTTCCCATTTCCTTTTTTCGTGTGACCTAAATAAAGAACTCTTATAAGCAAAGAATGAGCTTTTTCTTTCTTCTAAAAAACACTTTACATTTTACGTATAAATAAGTAATAGTGAGACAAAGCATCTGGGCCAAGTTCACTATAAAAAAAAAAAAGTAGTTTGGCTGCGCAAAAAAAGGAATAGACTCATTAATGCTAGCTTTAGTTTCAGAATGGATGAATTTCTTCCTGAAGCTCCTTTTGTGCTTAGTATACCTTAAAGCTCTACAATTCCTGGCACTAACAAAAATAAATAAGGTGGATGAACTCTGGTCTCTTTCTTTTTAACCTCTGCATGCTTTTGGATGTTGCGGGGTTTTTTTTTCTTTTCTTCTCAAAACACAGACGATGGAAGAGATTATTGAGAAAAAAAGGACAGACATTTTGCCAGAGTCTGAGAAGGAAAGAAGAGATATGCAGATAAGGAGAGACTTCTCTTATCCATTAAAAGCTGAAACAGTTAAAGAATTAAGATCAAAATAAAAATCATTTCAAGACGGAATAAAACAAAAAGATGAAATAAAGAAGAAACAGGAGATATAATAGCAGCAGAGAGACGAATACTCCATGATCCTTATAAAAACTCATTCCATTTTACCTTTCTACTGATTAACCTGTTTTGTACTGAGGACAGCACAGTGCTCCCAAATTACTCCCAAATACAAAATGTAGGGACCTTGATCTCAGGCCTTCATGTAAAAAGTGAACAATTTGTCCCTGCTTTCTATTCATCTGTTTCTATATCAGTCTCTAACCCTGAGCCCTATAAATCTTCTCGAAACCAGGCCACAGATTTTAATAATTTGTTGTATTTCATTTGAGTTTATTTCATTTTATAGATAGGTCAGTAATGAGCAAAATATGCTTATATGCTCCGTCAGCCTCATCTCTTCCAAGAAAATCCTTATTCTAGCAGGGAGAAAATTAATATGGTACCTTCTCTTCATCAGCGGCCATAACAACCTCCTTAATGTGGTCTAACTCGTCAACGCTCCTTTGCGCAACTTTTCACTATATTGTACCTTTGTTGGAACTGCTGCTTACTATAACTGCCAGACCAATGGTGACAGCTTGACAATAGCAATAATCTGAACAAAGTGATACCGTTTCCAAATAATGAACCTGTTAAAAGGATGCTAAACCTATTCCAAATTAATTAGAGAGAGAAAACAAGCCTAAGATAGAGACCATATATCTTCTTTCATTACTGCTGCCCCTAAGGTATAATTTACAAGTTCTGATTTGACTCACTTCAATTAACAAAACCCAGAAGCTTACATTAAAATGAGGCAGGGAAGGTAAAAATATTTTTAAATCAATTAAAATTTGAAATTAATAATCAAAATAAATAATATCAGATATCAAAATATGCAACCAAAATTACATCCACAATTTAAGTCTTGACTGGAGATATTTTCTAAGAGAAAAAAAAATTCTGAATGAAGTCTGAGAGAGTCTTCTGAGGAGAACTTGCTGAACCAGCCCTCAAAAATTGGCTGAATGACCTAAAAGGGTTGTGCTATCATTCCACAGCTGTATCAGGAAACACTGCTGACAAGAAGGAAAATAATCTCAGAAATTTGACTTCTAAACATACTTCTCATGCTGGCACCTGGATTATTTAAGGCAGTTAAAAAAATGACAAGATGGCAGCTGGTTGAGCCAAAGGGGAAAAATGTTCTTTAAATAGGGGAGAGCATGAGAAAATTCATGGAAAAGTTAACAGTCGGGACCTCAGGTCAGGAAATTATTCAAGAATACAAATCAGTTTCTCGAAGCAGTATATGATTTTGGATGTTTCCTTGCAAAACTAAAATCCATCTGAGTCAGAGATGGCCTAAAGTTAGATCAGACCCACTCCAGGACAGTGCACTGTCTGGCCCACTGTCCCCTGTTCTCCTTTTGTGTCAAAGAATCCACATTTTTCAACAAAGGAAAAAAAAGAAATGAAACTGCTCTGGCCGTCTCTGGCCAGACCCTGCGTTTCTTGTGCCGCTTTAGGGATTCTGGTGCCCTCTGAAACTTTTCAGTGGATTTCAACGCCAGTGAAAGCGCCTTGTCTAAACTCCTTGCATTTGGGTATATTCAGAGTGCAGGGAACCCCCACATTATACCACCAACTAGCTACAGAGACACGAAGAAAAACATCTTCATCCTTGTTTCCTCCGTTCCTGGAGCTTCAGAGACTAGTGAGGTGGCCTAAATGAGCTTCTCTACAACAGGAAAAGACGTAAGGCTCTGTTAACGTACACCTTCGAAATGCCACTGCCCAACAGCTGTGCTGTACAACGTTGGATGAAGGAATCCCTGTGCGGATGAAATGGATTGCAATAAAACGAATATGCAGCTCCTGTTGGAAACTTCAGCCGTCCCTCTTGCAGAATGGACTTACGCTGGGTCTGCTCACAGCCATTTTGTTACCAGTACGGGTGTCTATTTACAGCACAAAAAAGTAGACGAAATAGCAGGTGGTGACGGATTTTTGCAATTATTTTCCCAGGAGATCATGGTCAACCTCTATGACAGATAGGGAAACAGTCTGAACATGTCATTTTCTTGGATTTCAAAAATGCACGTCACATTGTACCCAGGAGAGGCTTGCTATATCTATTATCCCCGCCAACCAAATTCTTGAAAACCTGCAAGCTAACTTCTCAGCTGAGTCAGTCCTTCAGAAAATAAAAATTAAAGAAAAGTAAATTGCAAGGAAGAAGCTTGCAGATGTCTACCTGGATCTGACCTGGACATGCAATCAGCAGTTGGGCTTTGCATTTATTAGCTAATTCTGTTTCCCTCAGAACAGTAACAATTCAAGCTGATTCTATTTCCTCAAAACAGCAGTAACTCAAATCCAAAACCTGCTCACAGCAATCAAAAATATTCCCATTGATGTTAATACAGTTTGTACAGGACTAGAGGAAACTAAGGACGAAGCATGAAGCAGCTTATTTTTATTTCTGTTGTCTAATGTTCATTAGACAGGAAATGAAAGGTTTCAGAGACTGCAGCCAAAAACTGATTATTAACTCGCAAATCTCTGCAGGACCATCAGTACAAAGTTTAAAAAAATCTTAAATGATCTGCTTATGGTCAAAAGGAAAGTTTATAAGATAGCTCAGTTAAAATCCAGATTTGCAAGGTCACAAGCTAGTTTGCAAATTGCCATCTCCAAGTATCGGGGTACCTTAAAAGGAAAAATCAAGTCTTGTATTAGCATCTCATGCTACATATTCGGAGCACTAAGATATAAAGATCAACTTCTGTCTACTTTCACTGCTGGAAACAACACTGTTGTGTAACCCAATTTCTGAGCAATAGCGTGCTCGTCATCATTCTTTGCAAAAGCAAAACTATTAAAGGCTGAATAATTAATATCATAAAATAAATTGGGGGAAAAATACAATCTCTTAAAGTCTATGTGGCAGTAGGCACTGCTATTTCTAGGGCAGGCTTTTTACTGAACATTGTCAGAAGCTAGATAATATTTCTAAAATAACCTGTTTCAGAGCTAGGATTAAATAAGTATGTACTAAATGCTGCCCTTGGCAAAGAACTAGTAAGCTTCTTATGTTCTGTAAAAGCGATTCTTCATGTTCTATTTCCTGTATTATTATACAGCTTCTGAAATTGCTTTCATGATGGACAGCCGTAGTTATTTGCATGACGTAGCCATATTTGGTTATGACTGTGTACACTGAAACCCTTTTTGACACTAGGCCAGAATAAAAACTTCTATTGATTTCATGTGCACTGAGTTCAACAACATGATGAGTTATCTTAAAATACTACGCATAACTAAATAAATCTCACTCTTCTTTTCTGAGAAAGGCTTTCCCCTCATCCATTATTTATTGATGCAGCACCTAAAACGTCCCTGGTTATTATTTTGCTTGGTGCTGCACAGACACCCAGGAATTTTCACGGCAGAAGGACTTCCAGGTGAATCTTGACCTGGACCCTTATGATAACCATCTGTCATGAAAATACCTTTTCAAACAAGATGAACGGGCACTCTGCTACCTTGCTGCAAGAGTTCTTCTCTGCAGGTTCCATTTTGAGAGTTTTCGCAGAATGCGCTCTCATTTTTTGCAATCACAATTTAAAAAATAAGTAGCTCAATTTACGGCTTCTCTTTTAAAAAGTGGCAAATTTAAACTGCATATCTTAGGTATTACAAAACCTAGCAAGTGCTGAGAACACAACGCATTCCGTCCACACCGCATGCCTCGGCTACTGAAACCGACTCTGCGCAGAGCGATTCAGAGCAGGCAGCACATAACCCTGTTTCCGCACCTTAATCTAATTCCATACTTCTCTTTTTTTGTTATCATGGAGCTGTCCTTGTTATTCTCTAACTTCAGAGAGTAAAAACTGTGGATGTGTAGGTACAGCCGTGTGTGAACACCTGCCAGCACAACAGGCGACAGCACCACAAATATCTCTATGCTGAAAATTCACTAAATATCTCGCCAAGCTACTAATTAGAGGCTCAAGCTACTCATGTGCTCCCTTTTAAAACTATCATATGCTCCCATTTTAGTCCATAAAGAAACCTCAGTTCACCAATATATTCTGTTAACCTCTACATTTGAACGTTTCCACTTGGGGGCAGGGAAAACGAGCAAGGGAGTGATGTGCATGGATTGGTGTGTTACGAGAGTGTGCAGGGAGTAACACTGTGTGAGAACTGATATCGAAGGAACGAGTATTGTAATTGTCTCCAGGGCTGAAGTCCAGACATTGGACAACACCTTGGTAGACATACCTAAATATATAATCAATTCAAGTTATAATGTTAACCGAGCTTGGTATGGTTAATTTTATAAATTTAAAATGTATAAATTGTAATACATTTCATAATTTTATACATATTATTAAAAAAATACCATTTTATTTATTTATTTGTATTTTCATTTGTACAACTGAATGTACAAGTGCCTCATCACATCTTCTTTTCATTTTTTTAAATGTTCTTAATGGAATTATCAGACTACTCTTGAAACATATTTCTTGGAACGGTTGCAGAATTTTTCAGGGACTGTACAGATGACAGCAACTTGGTCTAAAAGGACCAAATTAGCCTTTGGTCCTCATACTGTCTATAGACGATTTCAACACACCTGAGCAGAACGGCCCAGGCACTTCCGAATACTCACTGAAATGGCCCAGGATGACACATGCCAGCGTCTACTACTACAGAGGTCTGGAGCGAGATCTAGCGGGCAAGTACGCTGTTTACTGCCACGTACAGTCTACTTTACTACAGCAGAATTTTGTGACTTAAGCTGCACAAGAAATCCACTAGTAAGAAACATACTGTATGTCAGTATGGTGTAGTAATGTTTTCTTTAAAAAATCAAAACATCAGTCACTCAGCGCAGGAGAAAATAATCTGATGGATTTTAAGTGTGTGAAGATTGATCATATACTCTTGTTGACACCAAGACTGGCATGGAAAATGAGATAATATCTAATCATACCCATTATGTGTGACACAATCAGATGGGATTGATCTGACTAAATATAGATGTACATAATGCAGACATCTGCAACTGCGCTAGGCACCCCAAACCCCCACCACAGTCCATGGACAGAAATAAGCCCTTCCACAACATGATTCATCTCCTAAAGTAAATGTCTAAATTGAATTGCACATTAGAAGTGCCTTTTTATTTCCACTGATTATAAACCAAGCTAGGCATGCCTCGTTGAGATGTGCATATGTACATCTACAGCACTCAAGTTACCCAAAATGAATAAAGCCCTTTTTCGTGTCCTGATTCAGGTCTTCGGTTTCCAGCTATACTAATTGGTCCAATACAAGAGATCACCTCCATCTACAAACCTGACCTTGTCAATGCTCTTAAATCATTCTGACTATAATAACACCGCCACTGGAACCTGCAGGATACTCACTTTTCAAAATGCACATGTCTGTCAGGCAGAATACAGAGCATTGTGCTCAAAGTTGTACCAGAAATTGGATTTAAAGCATGGATTCCAGAGGCTTAAATGAATCGATGCCCTCCTCTTAGTTCAACTATTTTAAAACATAGCTTTCTGATATTTACTCTAAGCTATTGCAAAAGGTCAAATACTGCTGTGAAAACTCCCCAAGCAGTTGCATTTGTATCATGTCAGCATAAGCTAGATAAAGCCAAACATCGCTCAGGCTCTGATCCAAGTATTACTGACTTGTGTGAGAACTGGTATGGGCCTTTAATGGTCAAAAAGGGTCTGAAAAGTCCTGTGATGAGATGAAGTAATATTATCTGATTTAAAGGGATGAATCACTATTAAAACAAGCAGCCATCTTACTTTAGCTACCACACTGTACTAGAACACTTATGTAAAAAAAAAAAAAAAAAAAAAAACAGAGCTAAAACTCTCACTCCATCAAGGACAATAAAAGTTTTGTGGCTCACTGTAACGAGGCTGGGATTTCACTGTATGACTTTTACAGCGATCAAAATTACAACTCTCAAAAGATAAATGTGTTTTGCTTTGCTGAACTATGCAAAACAGAAGTTGGTTTGTGTAAATTTAGAAAAATTCTGCATATTGAATTTTTGGTAGAGATGCATGCTTGACTTTAATCCTATAATTAAAATATACATATCCATGGATAATTGGAGTTTTGACCATTTAATTGTGTTGTATTGCTTATGAGCACATATTTTACTAGATCTCTACAAGGAAATAAAGACAAGTGAATTCCTGAAATGAAAGTTAAAATTCCCAGTTTACTTATTCCCGTTACTAACACAAATTGCCAAGAGAATAACCTTTGACAATGAAACAATCCATTTGTATAAAATATGTTTGGCAACATTTAAAAACTGTAGTTTGAAATAAAAGTAAATTAATATTTAAATAATGGGATGAAAGCAAGTAAGTTCATAAAAAGGGGGCTTTTAATTTTGGAGCCAATAGAGTAGAGATAGGATATAGTTATTTTAAAAGTGTCTTATCTCTTTAGCTAACAATTTTCATAGGCTTTTGTGGCTGACTATCTTCAGACTCTGCTTTCAGCAGGTAAGTAATTCAGTCTAATGAGAAAGCTGTCCTAGATTCACCTTTAATATCTTATATGACAGTAGGCTGGATTTGAATGGTTATGCCCAAAACTGAATGTTTCAGGGTAACCCAAGAACCAATGTCCTCGCCACAGACTGTGGGACCAAAGCAACAAGACAGACGAGAGCCCTTTGCTCCTCCAGTAAATCTGTACCTGAAAAGTGAAATGGTGTTTCATGAACTTCCCCCCAAACCTTTCTCTGGGGATTTCATAGCAACAGCGAAATTCTGTGGTGACAGGATACACAGTTATACTTCTTCACGCCCCGTTCAAATCCATTCTATGTTAGCAGAATATGAGGCAAAGAGCCTTGCCTAGCTAACGGTGTTATACTTCATGGAACCTAAAGAATCTGCCTTCAGAGGTTACTACTAATAGCTTCTTGCTCTGTATTAGTAAGAAATTATTTGGCATTCTCCATTCAGTTCGGCAGGTACTATCGGCATATATGCACCAAATGTTTTTCCCCTTGCTGTCCATCTGCAAATTGGAGATCTCACATGCACAGCATGGACAGCCTGCTGCTCCTGCAGAGGACCTCTGCATGGGTATGTACACGTGGTCCTTCGCGCGTGGAGGCCCACCAGGCCTGACCATGCTCTTCCTCAGGAGGACGCATGCTAGCGGTGCAGGAGAGCACGCGGCCGATGTCGGCCTGACGCGGGCGTTACAAGTTCTGCTGCAAGGCAGCATAGCTCAGACTGAGCTGTGAGGTAGCTGTGGCCACCCAGCTTTGCAATGGGGGGGCCACGTCAGGCCAGCTTGGGAAGGCAGCCAAACGAATGCATGCCTGTGGGCAATGACTACACAGATGCCAGACTGCCACTTTCGATGTCCCTTAGTGGGCCTGTCCAGGAACTCTGATGTGTCTGTTTGGCTTATACAAGGGAAAAAGAGAATCTCCAGGACCTTGGGGCTGACTTTAACAAGCAACTCAGTGATAAAGGTGTATGGTCTACTCTTCTGTCATTACCTTAACTATAGATAAGGCACTGAACTGTCACTTTTCTGTAACATGTTGACTATAGTCTTTTGCCCTCACCAAAACATTCCTTTCCTTACAGTTTTGTTTTGTTTTTTTTTTAATTTGACATCTAAGAACATTTTCAAAGCCTTTTTTCTTCCAATCATTCTAATTTTCTACTCAGCCCAGTGCTTATCTTCACCAACATGTGAAAGATTGCAAGTTACCCATATAGGAGGATTTGAAAGAGCCAAAGGATCTTGAAATGGACATTAGTTAGGATAAAATTACAGTACTGTTCTTTTGGATGAAGCTGTTCTTCCTTTCTGTTTCCCCTTCTATGAAATATCTTAATAAATCATTTAACAATTGTAGACTTAGAGATAATCATTGTTGGTTGAAGCTTCCTTTTAATTGTTTTTCATTTTCCATTCTTCAAACTCCCTTATGTTTACAGAATCTAAATGTCTCACTTATCCATTAGTGCAGACCTCCTCCCTTCTTTTAGTAGGATACAAACCACCTTTTAATTCTAAAACAATATTTACATTTTTTTACATTGCAAACAGCATGTACAGAATAATCAGAAGGCCAATTTTGTTCTAATAGCTGTAAATCTGATGAAGACAAATTCATCAAGACTGGAAAAAAAGCTTCTTCCAGTTTTTGTAGAAAAGATTTTTTTTGTGGTTTTAGTAACATTACACATTCATAATTCGGCTCTGAGACTTGGGGCTTTTTTGTCTCCCTCTCTTCTCAAGTCATCAATAACATCACAACATTCTTTCCTCTTCTTTGTTTTGTTTCATTGCTTGTCTTTGGAAATACATGGGAAAAAAAATCTTGTCATTCAGCTTGCCATGTTTCCTGGGATATGCAAGGTTTATTATTTGTTTTGGAAACACAGGAGCTCTATTAGGGTTATTCTTGGGCATCCTCTCTCTCTACGTTTTTCTTGCAGGACCCAATGTGCCTTTTCAACTTTTTTTGTGAGTATCCAGGAGTTTCACAAAGCACTTGTAAAAATCAACAGGTACCGGGTATCAGAATGCAATGCATACTTAAGTCCCCCTCATAAGCCTGTTGACCGCAAAGCTACTAGGTTTTCTTATGTGTCTGGACAGCATCTCACACAAAGGGTTTCCGTTCAATGACTACAATTCTTCAGCTATGTCTGTACTAATAAATTCAGCATTACGAGGGAACGTTCCTGGTACTAGAGCTCAGTCATATGTACTGCTAAGATGTTAGAAAGGTCCCCGGTATGTTTTTGGGCTTTGCCAACAAGTACTCCCAGATATTCCCAGGCACTGTTCAGGAGCTAGCAGAGGCCACAGAAACTTTCCATCGGGCAGTCTGAATGTTGCCATCCCATTTTGGACACTAACAGAGATTCATAAATGGACATGGGCTGTTCAGTGCCTGTTCACTTCAGCGGCCCCAGCACATCTAATTTATTAGCATAGATACAGCCTTAAAGCTATTCCCAGGTCGCAGATGAGCACCCCAACCATATTCTAACTCCATGTCAGAACAAAACCCAAGAACTCATCGTTTTCTTCAAATTTCATTCCTATGTCTTGGGGCTTCCAAAGAAAGAAATTCGGAGCATGCCAGCTGGAAGGGCACAGTGTGCTCCAGACAGGGCCTTAGTCTGGACAGTGAAAGGACCAGCGCTGTGGAGCATGCAGCAGAAAGTGCCTCCCATACTGTTTTCCTGTAGCCTTATATAACAGTATGTCCCACTCTGAGCATAAAACGTGTTTATTTCAACTCTGTTTCCTGCCTTTAAAGGGAAATTACCTTCTTGGGAAACTGCTTGTACTGCAAACATTTGCAGTCTATCGTTCTCTTCAGGACCCCTTCCCTCTGATACAGCAACTTGCTGCACCTGCTACCTGAGATCAAGAAGTGCAAACGAGCGGAACAGAGTATGGCAGTATGAAAGCAGAGAAATGAATGAGCCTCAGTATAGGGATCCTGTCCATATGGGACCTCATTCTGAAAAGAGCTCCAGGAGAAGACAT
Organism: Dromaius novaehollandiae; assembly: GCF_036370855.1. Classification (NCBI taxonomy): domain Eukaryota; kingdom Metazoa; phylum Chordata; class Aves; order Casuariiformes; family Dromaiidae; genus Dromaius; species Dromaius novaehollandiae. The sequence goes on along the minus strand of NC_088098.1, from coordinate 204,330,395 downwards.
ACTTTGCATCAGAGGCACGGCATCACGATCTCCATTCCTCCACGTTACCAGACCATAGGACATATATATTTTTGAAGGGGAAGGTTGTCTAACCTTGGGGCCCGGCAGCAGGAAGGAGTCTTCCTCAGAAAGTCATCCTCAAATCTAGGAACCCTTTACCCACCATGCAACAGTGAAGCCTTTCCCTCACTCCCTTCAACCCACTCTGACACCCTGCAGGTCTTGCAGCCAGGTTAGAATTGTGCCAACGAGTAGGAGAAAGGCAATGGGAGGGAGGAAGCCATGCACGTGGGATGAACGGTCAGCTCTACGCTCTGTGAAACAGGCATTTTTGCTTGCCTGGGGCCCCAACTAGCTTTCAGAGACCTTGCTTTGTCCACAGGATCTTATATATTTGGGTGGCAAAAAACTGAGAAGTCTTAGTAATAATGGTAGTCACACATATCTCACTCTATTGTCTTTGTACCCCTGGTAGATTTTATCTCATCCGATTCTTCCTTTTCTTCTCTTGACCTGTAGCTCAATAACCTCTCTACTTCCTTTATAGAATACTGCTTATCTGCTGCATAGCTTTTATTAGATACTCACAATTACTATTTTCAATTTATCTTCCCATACTTCCCTCAGAAAAAGTTGCAGTTTAAATAAGTTCTGTGTCTTCCTTCTTCTCTTTTATGCTTCTATTACTGGTCTGAATTTTGATAGTGACATTGGAAGCTAGTGATTCAGCAAGCTGATAGCTTTCACTGCAGCAGTTATTTTCTGATTATAGCAGTAGCATCAGCTCCCCACTTGTCTGATAAATAATGTGGCAACTTCTGTATTTCAGTTGACTTAATTTGGTGTTCTAAAGGGACTTTTCAAGACTCATTATTCATTTAGCAAGCTTTAGCAAGCTTTTCTATCCTCCAGGATCAATTAAACTTTAGACTGACAAGCCTTGCTGTTGTTATTATTTGCAGACTCTAGCTATGACCTGACTTGACATCTCCTTATTGGAATATTTTCAGTTTTATCTGTTTTTATCAAGGGGAACATCCACAATATTCAAAACAGTAACAAATTAGTCTGTGCTTAATAAGCAAAAATTGTAATGTGGAACTTTTGCACAGCACAAAGAAATAGGGGTATATGAGCCCCACATGCCCCTCCAGTTGTGGATGATACTTATTTCAGTCAGGATGTGGCTGCTGCTTAAATCTGCAGGAAATCGTGTTTTACAATCGTTTGCACTAAAGTTCTTTTCATTTTCTGCAAGTCAGTACTTCTACACCATTACGTTCTGCACCAACTAGATGAGCAGATAGTGAGGTGGATTGAGAACTGGCTGAATGGCAGAGCTCAGAGGGTTGTGATCAGTGGTGCAGAGCCTAGTTGGAGGCCTGCAGCTAGCAGTGTCCCCCAGGGGTCAGGACTGGGTCCAATCCCGTTCAACTTTTTCATCAGTGACCCGGATGAAGGGACTGAATGCATTCTCTTCAAGTTTGCGGATGATACAAAACTGGGAAGAGTGGCTGATACACCAGAGGGCTGTGCTGCCATTCCGAGGGACCATGACAAGCTGGAGGGATTATGGGTAAAGAAGAGGCTCAAAAAGTTCAACAAAGGGAAGTGCAGGGTCCTGCACCTAATGCAACCCAGGACACCATTGGCCTTCTTGGCCACAAGGGCACATTGCTATCTCATGGTCAACTTATTGTCTACTAGGACCCCCAGGTCCTTCTCTGCAGAACTGCTTTCCAGCAGGTCAGCCCCCAGTCTGTACTGGTGCAGGACCATGAGACAGCAATGTGCCCTTGTGGCCAAGAAGACTAATGGTGTCCTGGGTTGCATTAGGCAGAGCGTTGCTAGCAAGTCAAGGGAGGTGATCCTTCACCTCTCCTCAGCCCTAGTGAGACCACACCTGGAGTACTGTGTCCAGTTCTGGGCTCCCCCCAAGAAACATGGAGCGACTGGAGCAAGTCCAGCAAACGGCTACTAAGTTGATGAAGGGACTGCAGCATCTCTTGTATGAAGAAAGGCTGGGGGAGCTAGGCCTTCATCCTGGAGAAGAGAAGACCAAGGTGGGGTCTTATCAATGTGTATAAGTATCTGGAGGAAGGGTGTAGAGAGGATGTGGCCCGACTCTTTTCAGTGATGCCCAGTGACAGGACAAGAGGCAACGGGAACAAACTGAAACACAGGAAGTTCTGTTTGAACATGAGGAAAAAGCTTCTTGACTGTGAGGGTGGTTGAACATTGGAACAGGTTGCCCAGAGAGGTTGTGGAGTCTCCATCCTGGGAGATATTCAAAAGTCATCCAGAAAGGGTCCTGGGCAATATGCTTTTGGTGACCCTGTGTAGTGAGAACAGCTGTGGAAGCTCAGGTGAGGAGTCAAGTGACTGGCAAAGCACATGATCGCAGCCCCAGAGTATGCTCTCTACGCACTGACCGAATTCCCATCAAGGCCAGACAGGCATATTCCACTTTGTCAACAGTGTCTAGCTGCTTTGCGGCCAGTAGCTACTCAAGGCTAGCACAGCTGAGATAAGAAAACAGGTCTAGTAGATTTAAGAGGCCCTTAGGATACAACGAGGTGAGTCCTGCCTGGGCGTCCAAACCATGCATCCAGCAGCCTCCCATCAGTGACCCCTCTATGCAGTTCCCAGGGCTCCCTGTGCACTTTGGAGTGTAAGTCCTCTATTAAATCTATCCTGTGTAACCTCTCATGAACCTTGAGTGTCTCTCTGTGCCGGTGTCCGACCCATTATTTCCTGCCTTGCAGTCACACCCTGCTTGAGCAGGGTAGTTGGACTAGGTGATCTTTAAAGGTCCTTTCTTACCTCAACTGTTCTGTGACTTTTATAGCTATCCTTCAAATATCAGTGTGACACAGTGCTGGGATTCACATGCATAATGGAAAAGCTGTGACAATACACACAGTGGGAGTGTTGTGCAGAAACAGAGGTGACACCACACAAAGCCTGCCTCGAGCTACCACGCTGGCATGGAATTGAAGTTTCTGGGTCCATAGGACTCCTGCAATGTTTCAGTACTCTGGGATGAACAAGAAATGATTGGTTTCAGCAATGGAGCAGGCATGACCCAGTGTGTACATATCCAGTGGTATCCAGCTACTATGTCTCTCCAGTGCCGCAGATGGCTGCTGAGACACTCACTGCAGCTTTGCCCTGGCCTGGCTGATGAGCTCCTGTTCAGTACTAGCCACGGCAGTGTAGGATAGCTCCACGCACATTGAGGTGGGTGTCACTGCTGAACTATATCAATACACAGATTTAAAACTCAGGATTACAAATGTAAAAACTTCATAAATAGTTTCCATAAATTTAAAGAGTGTGTACCATATACAGACCATATAGAGGAGTTCATGGAGGTATAATGTCCACTGGAAAGACTGCAAACATTATAAAACTTCAAAAATGCTACTTAGAACACTGTGAATAACTCTTCAATGAAATACTATCATGCAATAAATCTGTAAGTGTTCCTCAGGCAAATTTCTCTTTTTTGTTAACGTGACAAATTTTGATTTTATTACAAGATTTCAAGAACGCATTTACACTTCTGTAGTACAACTGTAAACACACTCCCATTCAGTGTATTGTCAGAGATGATTTTTTCAATGGTTGTACTGTGGCTATACTATGCAGCTGAATGAAAGTGTCACAGGAGGTGTAGTTATTGAGTCAAAACGCAGCACTGAGTAAACTCTAGAGAGTTATGTCTCCCTCCCAATCTCCGTATCAGTTTCTCCCCCATAAGACAAGAAGGTGGGGAAGGTAGAGCGGGAGAAGGAAACTATGATCTCACCTATTACGGCACTGGAAGCTTCTGGGGAATGTGTTAGATCCAGGACTTTGGAAGTGTTCCTGGACCAGTTTAGATAGATAGTCTAAAAGCATCGGCTGCTTCTTCAGGCTTCCCTTCTTGATTCAGCATGATGGAACAAAGTCCAATGGAAAACTTTTGGAGGATGTAAAACTAATAAAAAACAGAGGCATTGGGAAATTATACACATCACTGTGCTCTTACTAAATCAGCAACAGATTCTGCATTTACAACTTTCCCAAGTCAGGACTGGCAATCTATACATGGGGGAATATGCACAAACACACACAAAAATTTGTCTCTCATTAACTTTGTATCTTTCCTCTTTTTAAAGAAAGTCTACTTTTGCAGAACAAAGTGTGTGTGTTCTACATATGGGCACTAGCTGGGACAGTGTATTTCACAACGGTAGTCAATTAATTGTTTGCATCTCAGGCCTGTAAGACTACTGCTTGGCTATGTCTACACTAGTGAAAATGCCTAGGAATGTTTCAGATCTCTAAGGCCAACTGGCATCCAATAGCCCAAAACTACGACGACTATGCCCAGTTCCAGTAAACTCTCTTAGTGTTGAAAACAGAGTGGCTGCATGAAAACTGACAGCTGGGAATAGTCCCAGGAACACTCTAACTCCCAAAGTGTGACAAGGAGTTGTTTGGGAAAGTGTAGTTGGCTCAGGCAAAAAGCATGCCAGAGGACTTTCCAACTTGTCAACCACAAACAAAGAACTGGTTCAAGGTATGAAAGTCAACGGCAGCCCTGTCTGCAGGGACCATGAGATTGTGGAGTTTAAAATCCTGAGAGATGAAAGACAAATAGCAGAATTACAGTCTGAGACTTCAGGAGAGTAAATGTTAGCTTGTTCAGAGATCTGCTTAGCAGGATCCTGTAGGAGGGAAAATAAGTCAATGAGAGCTGGTTGATCTACAAGGACACCCTCCTCAAAGCACAAACACAATCCTTTCCTCCGTGCATGAAGTCAAGCAAACATGGCAGAAAGCCATAATGGATGAACAAGGAACTTCTGACGGACCTCTCGTGCAAATACGAAGCATACAGATGGCAGAAGAAGGAATGAGCTATTCAGGTGCAATACAGGGCCTGAGTGTGCAGGGATGGAGTTAGGAAAACCAAAGCTCGGTTAAACTAGCAAAGGATGTGAAGGGTGACAAGAAAGGCTTCCAAAAATAAATTTGCCGCCAAAGGAAGGCTAAGGAGAATGCAAGTGCATTGCTCAATGGGGCAGTGGACCAAGCGACTTTTCCATGTCCTTACAGGAAAAAAACTTGGGTGCTCAATTTTGCCTCAGTCTTTACTAGTGGGGTTTGCCATCAAGCCCTTCAGATCCCTGAGCCAACTAGAAGAACCCGGGGGAGTGAAACATTACCTACCTCAGAGGAAGACTGAGCTGAGCAACACTTATTGCAATTAGATATGAAGAACTCCATGGGATCAGACCAGATGCATAAAAAGTTTCTGAGAAAGCTAGCCTTTGAATACAAAGGAAACTTTTTGGTGATCAGGAAAGATTCCTGATTCCTAGCGACTGGAAAAAGGAGAATGGGTGTGAACCCAACTTCAAAGCAGGATTTGCACAGAAGTCGGATCTGGGAAGCTGCAGGCCAGTCAGTCCAACCTCAGTCCCTGGGAAAGCTGTGGAGGAAATCCTCCTGGAAGACACCAGAACATGAAGGACAAAAAGGTGACTGCAAACAGCCAGCATCAATTTACCCAGGGCAAATCATGCCTGACCAACCCGACTGCCTTCTGTGATGAGATGATGGGCTCACTGCACTCAGGGAGAGCAGTGGATGTTGTTTACCTTGACTTTAGCAAAGCCTTCAGCATGATCCCTCACAGCGCAAAGACAGGTAAATTGGCAGAATATGGTTTGGAGAGGTACGTGACAAGGTTCAGAGGGTGGTGATCAGTGGCACAAAGTCCAACTGGCAGCCAGTTATCAGTGGCATCTCTCAGGGAACAATACTGGGGCCAGTATTGCTTAACAAACAATCTGGATGACAGGGCAGAGTGCACCTTTAGTTAGCACCTGGATGATACCAAAATTGGGGTAGTATTTGATACACTGGAGGGCTGGACTGCTGTTCTGGGGTCCTTGACAGGCTAGAGAAATAGGCTGGCAGGAAGCTCTTGAATTTCAGCAAAAGCATATGCAAAGTCTTGCCTCTGGGATGGAACAAACCCATGCAAGAGTCTGGGGGCCCACTGCCTAGAAAGCAGCTTTGCAGGCAGGGGCTGGGGGTCCTCAAATTGAACAGGAGTCAGCAATGAGCCCTTGTGGCAAGGGCATCCAACTACATAGTGGGCTGTATCAGCAAAAGCAAAGCCAGCAGGCTGAAGGGAGTGACTGTTCCCCTCTATTTATCACCTGTGAGACCACCTCTGGACTGCTGTGTACAGTTGTGGGTTCCCCACGCAAGACAGACATGGACATACTAGAGTGAGTCCAGGAGAGGCCACCAAGCTGGTCAGGGGGCTGGAGCACAGGAGTAGGAGGAGAGGCTGGGGGAACTGGGCTTGCCCAGCCTGGAGAAGGGAAGGAGAGGGGGTGATCTTAACTCCTATCCACAACTACCTAATGGGAGTATATAAAGGCAACAGAGCCAGACTCACCTCAGAAGTGCACAGTGAAAGGACAACAGGCAACAAGCAGGTGCTGTAACACTTTTTCATTGCAGCACAGGTCAGCCAGAGAAGTTGTGAAGTCTCCATTGCTGGAGACAACTCAGCTGGACAGCCTGAGCAACCTGATCTAGTTGGACCTTCTCTGAGCAGGAGTTTGGCCTAAATGACCTAGCGAGTCCCTTTCAAGCCACATTGTTCTACAATTTGATGACTAGGAGCAGCTTAGTAGTACATGACTGCATTCCAGTACCCAGGAATATTTCCAGGTACTGCCATTTACCATGAAAGTAGAGGTAGCCTCCCATTCAACCTAGAAATGAACAAACAAGTATATTTTGGAAAAAAAGAAACATAAGGAATAGGAAATGTGAGAGAACACTTACTTTGCAAATGATTGAACAGGGACCCAATCATCATAAGCAAACATGTGCTAATAATTTATTAGAGGTCAAGAAAAGATGATGTATGAGAAAAGACTAGAGGAACTAGATTGTTCTCAGTCTGGGAAGACTTATGCTATACAAAAAAGTTTTCAGATAGGTAATGCTTCAAAGGGGAAAGAAATAACTGTTCCCTTTGGACTACACAAGAAGTAATTACACAAAGAAAAACTGAAGTTAGACATTTTGAAACCAGAACTCAAAACTTTATTGCCTTCCATTAAACCAATTCCTTCAATTACACCAATCTTTATCAACTTAGCAAATAATTTCCCATATGGCATTATCTCAAATGCTTTATTGAATTCAGATATATTATCTCTATTGTCTTTCCTATTCATATACAATGTTTCCTACTAGCCTGTGTTGCACTTTATCCCATTTTTTCCAATTATTCTTTCCTTCAAAATTTGTTCTAAAACTTTGTATTACTGTTCCACTGTATCTTTCTTAAACAGGGTTAGTACATCTATCATTCATCAGTCATGAAATACCACCCCTGTTTGATAGTTCTATTAAAAACTGAAATGGCAAAGGAAAGTGCCTTTAGAAACTGAAAGCTTCTGTTAACCTTGGAAAAAATGACGGTAATATTTTCCTCTATTCCTTTTATAACATGTTTTGAATCAGCTATACTTACATGAAATTTAATTAGAAGAGACAGTCTTGTAACTCTTGTGCTGAGCTTGTATCTGATTGAAATATAGATAATTTTTTATTGATTGTATTTCACAAATTCATTTTATTAAAGTATCTAGTTTTGTTTACAAACCAGCTGAAAGGCAACAGGAAACTAATTTTAAATATTTCAGATTAAATTGTGTGAGTGAAGAAAAATGAGTACCATGGCAATGAATAAAAAGGGAAATGGGTAAAATACAGGAAGAGTAACAGCAAAATAAAAATAGTGGATTACAGCAAGGTATATTTCAAGAAATGGAAAATCTTGGATGAATATCTAAAAGGAAAAGAGGTTAAAAGAGTTAGCAGTTAATTTAAAAAGAAAGCCAATTTTATGGGGAAAAATATAAACTTTCCTACTGTGGAAGAAAGATAAGAAGGTTAATAGAAGACCATCTTGACCAAATCATGAGCCTTTCTGGATACATGAGAGGAAAGTATTGCAAAGTACTGTGGTTCCACTACTCTACCATGAGTAGAAGCTATCAGTGGAGGATTCCAAGAAGCCCCAAATAGTTAATGTGCTGCTTGAATCAATCTTCACTAATCTTCAGCTAGAAAACATCGAAAAGAATGAACTGCAATTCAGATTCTATAGCAATTAATAGCATTACAAAAGAGAAGAGACTAAAAAAGAAGCAAGGATTCATGATAAATACGTAAAGATGAATTAAAAAAAAGATTGTGAAGGGTTCATTTTGGAACCAATACTGTTCTGTATGTCTATTTTTGACCTGCATGATGGAATAAAAAATGGCAGGGCTGAGCCTCCATACGTCTTTTTGTTCTATACACTGAACATATTTAAGCTGTTCAAACCTGTTTCAAGATGAAAGATAGCTTCTGATTTCCATGGATGCCCTGGTTTGCTGTTCTACATGATCCATTGACATTTCAATATCCATGAGAAAATGCATCACAGAGCCTTTCTATTGTGAACTGGGAATAATTTTATGCAAGTTCAGATATCCCATTTGACTTGCCTGAAAGACAAGTTTAAACATGATTAATGTAGTCGTTTGACTGTTGCACCACCATTGAAATAAACTGTGCTCTGCCACTCTTACAGAGCTATCTAAATAATACATATAAAATAAGTAAAATGTGGATGGGGGAACCTGAGCTAGACCACACTGCTCACATCGTAATTGTCAGAGAGACACAGGAACCATCATGGTACAACTCACCTAACCTATTTTTGAGTATTTCAGACATCTTAGAGTTCTACATTTAGGCTGACAAGAACTGTACATTAAAAATGACTATTTCTCTCTACTGACTGTAAAAGGACATTAGGGTAACTAACTGCAATGGTTAAATGAATTGCACCCTGGATATCAATGATCGAGTGTATGATGCACAACACACTGCAAGCTGTTTTTTTAGGGAAAGTGATCATGAAATTATGTCCAGTGATAATGAAAGGTCAAACCAGAGACCTGTTCTTCAAAGACACATATGATCAGTTCTACAATAATTTAGCTCTGCTAATCATTGCTGCATTAACATTTCAACCACTGCAACTCTGTGATGTTTTTGGAAACGTTTTTCCTCACTTAGTGCTTGAGCATCTTCCAGCAGTTCACTGAGCAATATAATTAACATTGTCATATAGCCTTTCCTCTCTTTCATCCTTGTTTATATACACGACTTATCTGACATGATCACCATGCCGTGACTCCACTCTCAGGATTTTCCCAGGCACTGGGCGATCAGGTCACTGACCTAAAGATTATCTACTGTTTCTGCCTCTTCCAAACCAAAAGTCCCTGAAATGTCAGTTGCATTTCTAATACTTTCAAGGAGTTTCTTTAGAAATACTGTAGCTGACATCCCAACTGGGGAACAAACAAACTTCTTCCCCCAGGGGTTGCATTCAGTAGGGCTATATATTAGGTCTGGGTCTTCCCACCGTAAGTAAAAGGATCAGAATCAGTAAGGTGTATCATCGACTTTAATTGAGAGCAGCCCAAGCTTCTGGGCAATAAACACTGGAAACTTTAAAGAAACGCAAATGTGCAAAGGCACCTCTGCACAGCATACAGTTCACTGCTCCATTTGAATTACTGTTTCCAGTGAGATGATGCCTTTAGTCCCTAAACAAGAATTTTGGTCACACTGCAATAGGCATTTTCGCATAAAGAAAACATAGGTTATATCTGCTTCAGAAAGCTCACCCTGTGATAAGGGTATCAAAAGCATCTGTTGTTTGCTCTGAGTTGAAAAATGTCAACTATAGTAAAAAACTACCTGCTTCAGAAATTCTATAAACAAAATCAGATCAACACACAGTATAAAATCCTTAATGGCAGTTCACAGCTTGCAAGTGTACTATAAATCTTGAGATGTAACTTCAGAGAGAGTATGAAATTGCTGCCACATCAGCATTTATAATTTTCAGATTCAGTATAAATTTTGACAGAATGCAAATAAGCAAAATACTGCCATGATGACACACAGGGAAAGGTATGAAACTTTGAAGTTCACCGTAACAAATACATACGTAATTCTCAAAATCTGAAATCTCAAAAATCCTGTGATGATACACAGCCAAAAGCTTTTTATTTTGACAGTAGCTATAACCTCCTCATACTACAAACTTCTCACACTAAATATGATGTTATAAAATGAATATCCACAAAGAGAAAGACTAGTCCTTGTAAATTTAAAACAAATGTATTATTTGAGGGCTTTACATGCATGAAAAAATCATTTTTTTAGTTCACAATAAGTCATTTTTTAAATAAAATATTTCTTAGTGTTGTCCATCCACAGGGCTATACATATTTTTTGTTCTCTTCCCCCAGTCAGTGCCATAATTAAGGCAGACCTTCAGATGGTGTAAGCAGTTGTAAATCCACTGAGCTTTTCCACCTATTTTGACTTACATATACCCCCAGTATCCCCATAATACTTATCTGTGCTTTACTTAATTGCATTTATGACATCCCCCATCCCACTATCCTAAGGAATTGTTTCTGGAAATTGATAGGAACTGTAAAGATAACTGCAAAGTTGTCTGAACTGTATTAAGAAAAGTGGATCACAGTAATGCTAATTGTTTGCAGTTTTGCAAGTAATCCAATTACAAATCATTCTGCCATACTTCACTGCTAAAAATACAGAATGTGGAAGTTATTTAAGGTTCTCAAATCTAAAAATCAACAACAAAAACAACCCCCACCTCCCTACACACACAACAAGGCACTTTAATAAGTAAGAATGAAACAATCATCCAGGTAACCAGGAAGCTATTCAGACTTTCCACAGACACAATGACAAGATGATGGGCAAAGAGCTGGAGGAAGTGCCTTTAAAGCTAGAAGCACACTGTATGTTTTATATTCGGAAAAGAAATAGTCTTACATAAGTACAAGGTAAACAGACGGAAGAGATTTTAGATGCCTAAATTAAGCTTAAGCTTATTTCTCAATCATATAATACACTAATTTCAGGTCTATTTCAGGAGAGCAATAAAAATACAGGTCTGGTGTTTGCATCTTCAGCTCTTCCTACAGAACACAGCAGGAGAAGTTCTGGCAGGGGACACTTCAACAACTGACTGCAGCCAAGACACGCTCTATGTTTTAAACACTTCCTCGGATATATTTAGGCTCTTCTTTTTTTTTATTAAGTGCTCAAGTATTCTCATTTGGGCTTTTAAATTAAAGGAGTGGTTAATTTTTTCAAGTACTCAGCAGTCCTCGTTTTCAAATTCTTGTTCTTAAACGAGGTACAAAACATTGTGATTGTGTCCATTGACTCTGCTGTCAGTTAAAACCACTACCACACAGAGCTGATTACGTTTAAACTGCCTCAGACAGCAGAAGAAGCATCGGTGTCTTAAAAGAATTCTCATTCTAATATTATAGTCAACAGAAGATCTTAACAGGTAAAGTCCTATTACTCAGCTATACCCAAAATATCTTTCAATCTATGTTTATGCAAATTAACTGATGTTTATATCCCCTTTTAAATTTGCAAAACTGACAAACACTTTGTAGCATTTGAATATCTCTATAAAATCTACATATAGAAACAAATCAGCTCTCTCTCCCTGTACAGTATCTCTTTGCCTACCTCTCCCTCTACCATATTATACGAACACTGTTTACTTACATCAAATACTGGTAGTTGAAGTTTTATGTCTGGCAATTTCTAACACATATTATTATGTAGTAGAACAAATGATTGATTAATGTTCAAATAAATACTACAGAAGACTTAAATGTATTTCCTACCAATGTAATATATCACAAAAAGAAAAGAAATATCACTATGATATAACGATTAAAATATGCACAATGCCACGATCATATTCAGCAGTGTGATGTAAAACAGACACTAGCAAAACTTAAGCATATCCATTTTAATACATTTAAAACTCTTTTCTTTAAACCCTCTACAATGAAAACACCACACAGATGTGAAACTTGCACAAAAATATCCTTATAGGAGCAAAAAAGCAGTAAAATGCAAGAACAGGTTCTTTTCATTTCCTTTGCTTTAGCTAAAGCCTAGCTTCAGAAATAAAGCCCTGCGGCTTTCACTTAAGACTACACTTTAGTTCCATTAATACCATTAAGACTTAATCACATGCTCAAGTGCTTCCTGAATTGGAGGAGTCTTAAATACATATTTTACCTTAAGGATAGGCTTAGATAATTTAAATTTTCATATTACTTCTCCTATTGTTCCCTGCTCCCTTTGGGCATGGATGAATTCAAAAGTAAAGCAGGTTCTACAAGACTGTGATTTAAGGATGTATAATCACATTTATCAAAACAAACTAATAGTTGTTTTACATTTTAGATAAATATTTTAAATAAATATGAGTAGCCCTCATATATTTTTAAGCTACTAACAACAATCCTTTTGTGTTTTCCTACGCAGAAATCACTTATTTCCTTGAACCAAGCCCCCCTACTCAGAGATGACCTCAAAAGAGGCAGGTGTGTAGCACCATCTACCCACTTCCCAGCCCAGTTTTCCTTTCTCCAGAAACAAAGACACCACTGGCTGGCTCCCAAAATTAAGGAAAACACAGAAATAGGGCAGGCCAGATGGATATCTGTGGCACTCTCTCTTTTTTTTTTTTTTTTTACTTTAACATTATAAAACTACTGTTGCTTTTGTCAAACTAGATTTTATCGCATGCTTCTGGATTGCACCTTCAACACTACGCTTCCATATTTAGTATGTTTTCTCCTAATAAATTCACAAGCTGTATCTCCTGTATTTGTCAGCCTCTTCATCACATGTTTATTTGCCAATATTTAAACACTATTCAACTTTGCTTTCCGTATTAACGCCATGACCTACCGACAGTAGGTCTCTACGGAGCCCTGTCTCTCTGTAGTCATCATAACCTGGGGAGTTACACAGATACATCTTGTGTCAAGCAATGGAAAAAAAGTATAAAAAAATTAGCTAACATACACTGAAACAGTGGAAGTAAAACTGATTTCAGGCTTGCAAACGAGAGCCATCTGTCACCAACACTTGCTCGAGCTTTCCCTTTCCCAACTTTAGGCCTGGTCGCCACGAAAGCTTTGGGAGCCTTCTCCTCCTTCCAAACAACGGGCTTAAGCTGACGCAGTAAATATTTGTGCCTTCAGCTCTGGAAGGCCGGGTCCGAAAATGCCACGCTCAGACGCTTTGCTTATGTTTGCAGCCACTTGCCAAATGTCGGAGCATGGCACTCGGCCACGGCGCTCCGCGACGGCGGTGCTCTGCCGCGGAGGCGACCTGCTGCTGGGGCCTTCCGCGGGCTGCGTCCAAGGGGCGAGACGCGGGATGCGCGGACGCCCCCGGCTGTCGCTCAGGCTGCCCAAGCTTTTAAAAGAGGTGAATTGGCTTTTAAAAGAAGTGAACTGGCATGTGCTGGCTGGCGTCGCATCTCCAACTCCACCCTCCACCCCCTGCCCCAGCGGCTCCTGCCCGGGACCCTGCGGAGGGGCGTCCCGGCAGCACGGCCCGCGGCCTCCTCCGCTCACACACCCTACCTCCCAAAACCCAATTTTCACAGTTGAACCTGCAGCATGGTTTATTTACAGATTCGTCATCCCGGGCACTGGGGTATGCTATCAACAAAAAGGTCGGAGAAATACAAAAAGTCATCTCCACCAGAAGGGCTGGAGAGGGTTAGAAAGAGGATGATAAAAATAACTGAAAATGCCTTAATAAGGCATGCGATCAGCACAGCATTTCAGCTAGCTGCTTCTTGTGCTGCTTGGTCAGAGAAATCAGGCCAAAGATAAGCTCTATAAATAAGATACTTTTATTCTAGTTTTGCACATCATTTTTAATTTCAGCCGTTAAAACCTATTGCTTGTCCCAAGCTGGGGCTACCTGACATCTTTTAAGACATATACATAAAAACTAAGATCTTCAGTAGAACGATTCTTATCTTCCACAGCACAGAGCTGACAATAAAAGAGAGGAAGCTGCAGAGTATGAATTCTAGACAGGAAACAGCATGAGAACTAAAATGGTCCCAATATTTCCACCCACAATAGAGTCGAAGATAGAAGAAAATGGAAGAAAATCAAGAGGTGATGAACTGAATGAGGGGAAATGCACAGTCATGTGGTTTATCCATAAACCTGTGCTGTGAAACACGAAACAGTGATCCCTGAACATGGAGATGGCAGAACATCAGCACAGCTTACAGTCAACACTGAGCGAACGCTCCAATTTAAGACTAAATTGTGCTTTATTCCCATTTGTCAGTTTCTAGACTGTTATCAAAAACTCAGTAATTTGTTTACCTTCATGAGATCTATTCAGTCCCTACTTACTTCTTGAAAAACTGTCCCTTAACATGAGATGTAACTGAAATCGATCCAACCAGCTCATCGCTACTACGGAGGACAAGTTAGTCCGATTTTTCAGTCTACTGCAGATACGAAATAAAACAATCCCAAAATATTATTAAGTAGTACCAGAACATCTGTACAGTCCATAAATGCAGGGCTGTTCTTTCTCAAATATTATTCAAATCCTATTCTTTTAAAATATATACAGTATCTTTTGAGATATGCTCCTTTCAATGATCTTGACCTGTTACGGGTGAGGGCTACAAACTGAGGAAAGTTGCCAAGAAAAGAAGGATGAGAAGAAAAATGGTGAATACATGTGTCCCATAGGATTAAAGGTGAAGTAAACTAACATGCGAGTTATGAGTGAAGACTACGAAATGTAAATTGTGGATAAAAAGGACTACGATATGTAAGCCATGTAAATAACTAATCAGGAAAACAACAACTGACAACTTCAGGAGTATTCAGGATAAGCACTAAAGGTCTTATAAATGTCTGGAGGAAAATATCTGTAAGAGAACCTACTGAAATATAACGAGTGACTAGAATTGGATAATACAGAATTTCATTCTGCAGAAGCAGGACATAAGTGTTCTGCTTAGCAGCTGCAGAAGAATGGATAGTAAAAGTCAACCTCATATTTGGCAAGAAGAAAAAAAACAGAGGAGGATATAATTATACTGAAGACAGCAATTAGCATAGGGCTAATTGTGTTTCCCATAGAACAGATATGCAATAATATATCAAACAAAATCCCCCCAAAAGTGGCAGGTATGATTATTCTAGCAGTCACATTTGACTGTTTGATTAACAATTTTAATACATTTATTCACTTATTCATTCATTATGGGCTATAGCACAATTGAATATGTCCATCAGCTGACATGAATATCTGTCTAATACAGCATTTCTACAAAATGAAAATCCCCCAGAAAAGCTTCATCTGTAACACAACCAATGATGAAACACTGAAGCAAACTAGCAATCCTATTTCAATGCAGATCTTTCTTTAAAAATATAGATAAGGAATACTGCACAAATTCAGAGGGAACAATAAATATAAACCAATTCTTTTTTATTGGATAAAAGGGTTTTCCACAATTATTCAAGTTCCAGTACAGTAGATTTTTTTTTCTCTTCTGCTTTTGGTAAAAGAATTAAATGCATCCTATCTATATTCTTCCTGCATCTGTGTTAGGAAAAAGTCATTTTCATTATGCAAATGTGATGTATAGTTAATTAAATGGAAATAGTAGCAAGGCATTATGATAAAGTCTACCTCATAAGTGCTTAAAAAAATGGTATTCAGCAGAAAGAACAACTGACTGGTCTTACTCTGAAGAAAAACAAAAATAAGAAGAAAGATGAAACTAAATTCCATGAAAGTAAGAAAGGATTGGTTATTTCTGTAGATGTTACCAACTATCTGCTGCAAAGTAAGATGAAGAAATACCCATTCTGTACAGAAAATGACGAGAATGCTACTAAAAATAAGTCTAGTGTAACTTTAGGATAAAGAAAAGTCACTGCGGAAATGTTTAAGTGTGTGCTTACAAAAGGGGGAAAATAAAATGTAAAAAAAAGAGTAATGACTTTGTTTTACTTTTGGTTACTGTAAACACCAGGATTTAAATGTAATTATTTTATAAGAATAAAGAAACATTACTGATGTTTACTGTTCCCTGCTGCGCATAAATAAAGTACTTTACTATCCTGACCTTAGCAACAATTTCAGTGAAAACACAATTAGAGTAAGTCACACAAAGAATTCCAGCACGGAAATACTGTTTGCCATTCACAGACCTGAGAGACAATCAGGATTCCAATAAACGGCATAATTAAAAAAAAAAAGACATATTCAATGCTTCAAAGAAATAAAAAGAGAGCAAAATGAGTCCTTTTACAGGTATATTTCCTTTCCTAATTCCAAAATACTGTCCTGTGCCATTCATAAAATTTAAAGAAACTCTCTATCAAAAGAAAAAGAAAGCCCTGACATCCACCAAATACTCTGTTTCCTTTGATCCTGCAGAACACAAGAAATCCCTGAACTAGTATATTTGACAATATTGACAATAGGTGTTGATAACAGTCCGTAGTTAGGAAATAATAATATACTAACAAAAATAAGTATTTACAACCTGTTGACAAAGACTTTTATTAAATGGAAACCAAAACTTTCCATTTCACAGCAGAAAAAAAAAGTTTCAAAACACACTGAGAAAACCCCAGACTTTCACCTATCTTCCTGAAGAAACCCGAGGAACAGACAGAAACATGCATCCCCAAGCTGCTGGCATTTCTCCGGGAGGTGGCAATTTTGGATGGAGATTTCTGTTCTGCCTGAGTTGAAACAAGTCTTGCAGCTCAGCCTTTGACATCCAAGCATGTACCTTAACAGCAGATAACTGGCTATCCTGAAATAGAGAAATTAGAAACCTTCCTAAGGGGTATTTATTCAAACTGATATATTTACACACTTAGACAGCCTTTGGAGCTGCGGTACAATGGTAAATACCCATGGAAAACATCTTGTGATTACTTCTCCTTGTTGCTCTCTAGAGAAATTATGTTCCGGTTTTCGCAATGCACTCTAGAGAAGCATCATAATGTAATTAAACTTTTAATTACATAGAAACATCATCCTTTATCACTTAATACTAACAGTCAGAGAACTTGTGGTGAATCAGGGCAGGATAAGAATTTAAGGCTTTTTTTTTGTTATCTGAAGATCCACATACCCTAGTAGAGTTTAAACTCCGTCTCTGGGATGGCAGGAAACTCTTCTGCAGGAGGAATAAACCAAGCCGGGAGAAATAAGAACTAAGTGGTCTTTTTTGTTTGGCCAGTGGCAAATATAGGTTCCTCAAAGCAAAAATTTTCAACGGGATTTTTTTCTTGCGTGTCTAACCAGGTTTACCAGATTTTATGGAGATATATGAAATGGAGGGGGGCAGGAGGGAAGTTGTGTTGCTTGGATCCAAACCCTCGTTTTGTGGAGGAGAAGGCGACATTCTTGCTGTTGCTTTATAACTGGGCTGAAGCATTTTACTTTGCATCAGCTCCACAGAACATTTAACTACATTTTCCTGAAGGCAGCAGATAGAATTGAATTTCTGGTGACTACCATCTCACAGGCCGGGATCCCGAGGGAGCCCCATCAGCCATAGGCAAACACGCTGATATCCCCCAGCCTGAACCCTACAGCCTGTCAAGGCAGACACGTCACGCACGCGTTACGGGGGAGCGTTTGGCAACCAGCTGAAACGCCGTCCTCTACACAGTGAGCCATGGCAGGCAGCGGGGGCACAGCTAATTTTAAACTAACTCAAAACAAATGTAATTTGCAGGTGGTTTCAACTAACCAAAATTAAACATTTTTATTTCGGGCATTTTGAAATTCCTGAATGAGAAGTAAATAGTGAATCTTTCTGAAAATAGTGTTAAGACTTCTGTTTGGAAAAAAAGTTGGAATTTTAGCTTCTTTAATCATTCCAGAATGGAAACAGACATCTGTTAGTGGTAACATGTCTCACGAACAGAAACTCCAAATTTCACTCAGCTTTCACTTTTTCATAAGATTTGGGAAAATGGGAAAACAGTGTTCATAGATACTCTCTACTGGAGAAAAGAAATCATTTTGTTCTGCGAAGTCCACAAGGTAGCATCCCAGCATGAGAGCTTTACTGAACAATTTTTGTTTACTTACAAGTTTATTCTTCCCATGATACTCCTGGAAGTGGTATGTATACTCTCCAGAGGAGCAGTCAGTATAAAAAGGGGGGAATTCAGTCTCTCTCTCATGCAGAAATAATCTCTGGGATGTGAAGCCAGCCTAGTCGATGTACCGCTTGTCTGGATGCTGCACATGGGAACTGATGAAAATGGTTTCATTGTCCCTCTCCCTCACACTGTGGAGTCAAAATCCAGGGCACAAGACCAGAGAGTATCTTCAACTGGCTTCGCTGTTTTCTGGCATTTATCTTGAATTTTTAGGGAGATGTTGATGATTTGAGGCAGATGGCTATAAAAGGGTTTTTTTATTTTTTTTCTACATCCCTAGCTTTCTATATCCCTTTGAAACATTCCTTCGAATTGTGTAATTTTTAGCACCTTGCGTTTTTTTTCCATAACGGACTTAGCAGTCATAAGTTGGTCCTCTGGAATTTATTCTCTTTTATGTTCTCAGAACTGATGTTTTTTAATATACAAAGCAGCAGTAAATGCCTTCTTGTTCGCTTCCAGCTTGTGCCTCAATGTTAAGCTCAGGCGTTACTGAACAGAGCAAGAGGCAACATGATCATATCCATCACTGACCTTTCTGCAAAGACTGTGAAGAGATTTCCAGGTTGTGCCAAAGGGGATCATATTAGCCTATTCAGACTTCAGTGCAATCTCTGATTTTCCATTTCCTATAGAATAATAAATGATGAAATTACAGCTTTCTACATTTATGTTGACAGTTTAGAAGTAAAAAACATATTGCAACTGAACCTCTCAAACCATTCTCGAGGGTAAAGCCTGCTCAGCTATACTTCTAAAATCTATTATCCCATTATTGCAAATACTGCAGTGGTTTTCACTAAACGCACTCTATCAGTGACCTACTGACTATGCTCGAGACAAACTCTATTAGTACCACTAAGCACGAACATGCCTAAGGAATATCACATAAAAATATGCTCACCTAGTACAAACAAGTGGGGTATATCACACTGAGAAAGTTACAACACCCCTGACTGCTTGCCGTTGCCATACGGCAGGGCAGTACAGACTCAGCAGGCACGGAGGCTACTTCCACTCCTTCCCCAGTGCCCGAGCTGCTGAAGGACATACCTGAATTTTCAGGTGGCATTTACTGCCCCAAATGTTGTTCCGTATTTCCTGCAGCGAAAAGGCAGCCAGCCTTCGTGTGTCGGGATGGCTCGGTCTGGGAGCTGCCTGGTCGGTAATTCTTATTTAAGACAGCAGTCCCTGCCTCTCCCAGTACAGTATCGATCTATTTAAAAGAACCATTCCAGGTAAAATAACATACATTCAGAAATGATCATTTGCTCCAAAAAGATGCTTTGCTGTTGTCTCTCCCATGCAGTTCTGATTCTCCAAAATCATCCTCCTGTCTCTAAATTAGGCTTTTATCTTTGCATCCTTTCAGCATCAAGAAGAAAACGGCATGCTATCCCATGATTAATGAAGGGCAGGATCCTTCCTTCAGCTCCAGGGCAGTTGCTAGTCACTTGAAACTAAACCTATACATTTAAATAGCTTGTGAATGGAGAAAAATAATTTTTGATGAACACTGCAGTCACTGAGATATTGCAAATACATATTTTCATTCATTCTTGAACAGCAAATGTGCATGTTTTCTGTGTAGGCGTCATGCAAACTTTAGGTAATTAACTCTTCTACAATTTAAAAAAATTACAGAGAAAAACCTTCATTACAACTGAGGTACATTCTGGACCTGAGTGTGTACCAGCCTGCATGCAGCATGCAGAAGCTTTAAATTAATTAAGGGTGACGTCAGCGAGCCATGTGTGTAATTCAGTGGGGAGAATGTGATCTGACATCAGAGAATGTCACAGGAAACACAGCCTTAATTGTAAGAAAATCTGTTTTGAAACTAGGTGACATGACGACTAACAATACTACTTTATCCACGTTGATTAACTCATAAAGGCAGTAAAGACAAGAACCGAAATTCTGCAAACTCTTTTGTGCCACTTCTATGGAATCCTCCATTACAATTTATTTAAAAATTAAACAGACTGGATACTTCTGCATATTATAAGTGAAATTTTTAACTAAAACAAAAAAAATCGCTCTAATTGTTTGGCTTAAGTTTGCATTTAAGATTAGAAACAAAATTAGTTTTGTTATAAGATAAAGCCATTAATGTCTACCTACAATATGTTCTTCTTCCTGCCTCTGTTCTCTAATGAAGGGCAGATCATTAACAAGCAAAATATCCCTCCTAATTCTCTCTTCCCCAGAAAAAGTAAGTCAATCTAAATGTTATATAGTTCAGTAGTCAAGAGTTAGAAAATCCACACATACATATATACATATTTTTATCACAATTGAGTCTTAAAGAACTATACGCTATTTCACAGAACAACAGAATTGTAGAATGGTTGAGGTTGGAAGGGACCTCTGGAGATCATCTAGTCCAACCGCCCTGCTCAAGCAGGGTCACCTACAGCATGTTGCACAGCAGCCTGTCCAGATGGCTCTTGAACATCTCCAAGGATGGAGACTCCACAACCTCTCTGGGCAACCTGTTCACTGTGTATCATGGATTTCTCATTTCTATAGTCTGTTCCAGAAATACGCCATCTTTTTTTCCACATCTAAATTATTAATCATCAGGATACAGTACAAAACATACAGTGAATCCCAAGACAATATATACTCAGGGATCTTAAAGACTGAGGATAATACTTTTCACCCAGGCATATGAATGCAAAT
This sequence comes from Dromaius novaehollandiae, assembly GCF_036370855.1. Classification (NCBI taxonomy): domain Eukaryota; kingdom Metazoa; phylum Chordata; class Aves; order Casuariiformes; family Dromaiidae; genus Dromaius; species Dromaius novaehollandiae. The sequence goes on along the minus strand of NC_088098.1, from coordinate 204,309,510 downwards.
CCCACTGAAGTCAGTGGCAGTGCATCTGCACATTGTGAAATACAAAGTTGACATTCAGCCATACTCATTCCCCAATACTTTCATTACCAGGACAGCTGTCCATTTTTAAAATTCAGAGAAATTAAGTAAAATGGGCTATAACTGCCTCCGATATGTTATTCTTCTGTCCTGCCATTAGACTGAGGGACAGACCGTTGTGTCCCTGCAGAGCTCCATAAACACTGGTTGATCACATAGCATGAAGGTTTCAGGCACAAGCAAGATTACAAGGCTGACACCTTAATCAGTGTCATGTTGTGTCCAGGATGTTTTACCTCATCCTCTCCAAATTATCCAGCTTACCGGGCAGTCTTACCCACTGAAACTCAATGGAGAAAAAAAGACTCAAAAGAACACACTGTTTATGACAAAATTCAGAACAGTTTTAAGAATATGGATTTAAATGTGTAATTTAGTATCTCATTCTATGCATTTTACACTCTAAAATTTATGTCTCAATATCCTCACTGCCAAAGGCATTTTCATATCCGCAATTCAGTTTTGTAGTAATATGTGGCATATACATATATATATATTTATATACGCACCTTTTAATTAATTAGAAGCCTGAAGCCCAACCCATGATGATTGTTAAATCTCCTTCTAGAGTCAATAGAGAAGAAAATCTCTCAAATGTGATTCACACAGTTCCTGAAACAGGTCTGATGAAGCACCTTTTGAAGGGGTCTATCTCTTTGCATGCACTGGAGAGGAGCCCAGACAACGGGCCATGCTAGATGCTTCATTTCGGACAAGCCCCTGCAGCCCCATGCACTACCATGCATGATCCATAGCACCAATACCTAGGGCCTTATCTAGAAATTCAAGAAATTTGCCTCCAGGAGAGCTAAGACACACGAACATGAAGCACTCAGATGCTGCTCACACATTACCAATAGCAGGAGTGCTCCCAAGTTCCTGCGCTCCTGCTCCTGCCACCCGAGCAGCAGTCTCAAACACAGGGAAAAAAGCCTGAAGAGCACCACAGAGAGGAAGGCAGGAGCCAGCAGGTTTCCCACCTTTGCGCACACAACCTCAGGTGTGCATGCACGCTGTCTTCGGGGTGACACCCGGGCATGCACCAGCCCTCCCAGCCCTTACTCCAGTCATGATGAAAAGGAAACCCAGATAAGAACGGCGCCGTGCCCCAAAGAGCCCCCCTGTTACCCCTCCTCCTCACTACATACCTCTGCGCCTTTTCTGACCCTCTGGTTTATCAAGGTTTGCTTGCCGGGAGCAAGAAGTAGGTCTCGTCACAGGCAGTGGTCAGAAAAGACACCCAGATACAGCACAGTGCTGCTCTCCCTGCACCAAGGACTCCCCCGTGGACTCAGGGAGACAGATCAGAAATCCTGAACCTGGTTAATCCGCAAAGGATACTCTTTCCCTCTGAACTGTTAATGAATGCTCTCATTGACAATTACGGACATTTCTGCTGTTTTTCAGACTTGATGTAAAAAACAAGTAGAAACCTCAGGCCATTAAAGATCCTTAGACAGTGTTATAAGAGTAGAGCCATTAGTCTCACAGTCTCTGTTAATCTCTGCTTAGATTCTTCTTCACGTTTCCCTTCTTTTTATGCATTATTTTTAAACTATGCTACACTGTCACTGTATTTTAGCCTGGAAGTGGCTGTGGGGTAAGAAATCCCAGGGTATATTTTACTTATCAACTTGTTAGGTAAGATCATTATTATTTTATCATACAAAGCAGGGCTGAAATTTCACTATCACATCAGTCGCTGTTTATCCACCAATGTGTTCACATCAGATGTTGCTAAATGATTAAATAGCTTTCTGACCTAATCCTCTAAAATTCCTTTCCGAATAAAAATGGAAAACATTCATTTCTACTGCTTTGCATTGTAAGTAGTACAGCAGTGCATTCTGCAAACCTTCTGGAGATATTGTTGTTGCTGACTTTTTTGTTAGCAATGCTCTCCAAGATGTTTTAAATAATATAAACCTTTTTTTCACATATTTATATACCTCTTCCACTCAATCTCTTGCTTGTTTTTCACGCACAGATTCCTGTTCAAGACACTTACTATTCTTCCTCCACAGTATCTGCCATGTTGCAATAATTCGTAGATATTTCCTGGATATCCAGAGAGTGTTAGACAGCCACAGCTTCACTGACTCCAGTGAGACTCACAAAACAGTAACATGGATTGTGGCCCAAACTTTACAGTGATTTTGAAGTTGTGTGGTTTTAGTTTTTAAGACTCTGAAGAGAGAACACTAGCTAGGGCATCCAAAATATCTAGTAGTGTCCGTGGAAATTTTCATCCCATTCCCACTATAACTAATAACTAAGTTATACTGACTAACTTCTGTTGGCATTACTGCATGTAGATCCAGCTTTTCTGAACAGTTATTGCATTTCTGAATTGAGAACACTACAGATAGAAAGAAACATGAAACATCACATTGTAAGGAGAGAAGTAAGGTCCTCAGATTCACTCGAGAAAGCTACGAAACCTTAAATCTTCATAAACTGTCTTAAGAAATTAGTAAGAAACTTGTGCTAAGAGATAAAGAAGAGCCAGAGAAAGGAAAAGCAATTGCAACAATCCTGCAACTGGCTTTTTGCAGCTGGTTTGTCAGAGAATTTGGTCAGAAGACTTAAATGCATCAAAAGATTTTTTTGGAAGTTATACTACACATATCCTCATGTCTCCCAGGGCACTGGAATTAATTTAATTTCTCCAGCCTGGTACGGTGGAGCATGTTGACCCTATCCACAGCCTGAACCTCCTGAGTAACTGCACTAGCCTATGTGCTCCTATGAGGACAAATCCATAGCCAAGTGCACAGAGGAAAGTAAAAGCAAAGCAGACATGGTGCAGACAGCTCCATAAGCACACGGATTCATCCCTCATTTCCCAGCTAAGAGAAATTTTGGAGTTCTCAGTGTACTGGATTACCCTTTTAATAAATATCACTAGTATTATACAGATTTACATTAACTTACGAAAAGCGTGCCTCCCTTATATGTCCAGAACAAAACTGTCATGACCTTTAAAACACCATTTCAAAATCCTTCCCCACTTCATATACTTGCATCATATTAGGTTTACTGTAATTAATTATAAAGTAATAAATCTAGCAAAAAAAAAAAAAAAAAACCAAGCAAAGAAGCATGTCTTCAACTCATTTATAATCCAAACTTTGCCAGTGCAGATAATGAACTAGAAAATGCCAGTGCTTGTGATATATCATTAATTAAAAAAAAAAACCTTAAAAATTGAAAGTAATTTTAAATTAGTGTAAGGAAATAATGCATAAAAAAAGATTAGCAGAATGGAACTAAGCTAATAGAGAAAATCAACTGTTGCATTTCAAAAGGAACGCAAAAATTGATTTATATTCTTTGATCATAAAAAACAATTGGTTAGGAATAATATCCAAAGAGGTTCATTGTGTTTTCTAAAAGGATATCAAAATGAAGAGATCAATACAATGTATCTGATCCTACACAAATCACCAAATATGCTGAGAAACCAGCAGAACGTGACAGTAAATGTTGGTGCATATGTGCAAGGCATAATGAGGCAATATTGCAAATGATTAGGGAAAAAGCCTACAAACAACTATTTTAACGAATGTCTGAATCCTCCCTAGCACTAAGGTCCCTACCTAGGGGGGCTTGTGAGCTAACACACACCTCAGTGGTGCTGAGTGCCGCATCCCTGCTGATGCCACCACGAGGGATGGATGAGGGACCTCCTGCTCAAGCAGCCAGACACAGCAGACACCTTTCCACCACCAGACCCAGCTCATGTGCTCCCGTCTCAGCACGTGCGTGGGGTGAGGGGGCACAGGAATCCACCTGATGACTAGCAGAAGTTGAGAGGTGTCCAGAAATGGCAATTGTGACATTTGCGTCACGAGTCTCAAAGGTATTGGCTTTACTTTCCGAGTTTCATCATGCTGGTTCCCAAAGCATCCTTCTACAAATTGCACCTTGGTTAAAAATATCTTCTGGATCCACACTAGCGTTAATACTAGCGTACTTCTGCAGTATGCTGGGTGCCGTAGAGATGCTGAATTGACCCAATCCGTGATTCACAATACTGTCATTCAAAGGATTCTCTTCTGCAAAGTACCCGGAGTCTGGCAGATTGAGAGCTGGCTTCTGCTACATGTCTGTTTGCAATGCACTTCAAGAGCCTTAGAAAAAGTGCCAAGTATTGGATGATTACCACTTGGCAGGCCTAAGACAGATGTACACAGAATAGGCTTAACAAAGTTTAGCACTCTGACCTGGCTATGGTATTTTCTATTTTAGAAAAGGGGAGAAACAACGTGTATAGAACAGCTGAGATATGTAGAGCACAGTCAAAATCTTACACACAAAAAAGAAAACATGAAATGCTCCTCAAAGATGAGGGAACCATCTATTTTAAAGGATTCTAAGCAGTCAGTCCTAATTCTTAAATTCAATCAAAATACAGGATAGACAAAACCCAGTTCATTGACACTGAGAATCCAGATGGGGCCAAAGAGGAAGATCGGACCCACGTGTCCGTTGGTGTTAACATCAGCGGTGGCAAAAGAAGACAAGAGGCACCAGACCAGCACGGCAGCCCACCCAAGGAACCAGTCTACCAGGTACACACCGATTTCCTAGTTATGCCAGCCTGGATGTGAAAAAAGAAATGGTTCAGGAGGAACCAGGACAGCTGTGTGGCCACTAACAGACCTTCCAGCCCCAGGTCTCAAGGTGGTTCCTGTTCCCGTCCAATTCGAACATTGCCTACCTGCACGTGGTCGGTCCCCATGCATCATCGCTAAATCAAAGGTCTATTCAAAGTCACAGTTCAACTGGCTCTACAGGAGTAGTTTGTCCCTATCAGCAGAGATTAACCAGGGTCCAATTAGAAATATATGAGGTCCCACACCGCTGAGGGACTCCGACTTGCAGTATGCACAAATACCAGTGTGCTGCAACAAAGCCGAGCGCACGTCTGCTCTCACAGCTCATCATGGACGTGGTCAGGAGGAGCTCCCACTGCTCTTCATTTACAACGGAAGTAAATTTGCAATATGAGTCTCCTAAACACACCAGGCTGTCCAGCGAAACTCCAACTAGCTTCAGCGGGGCCAGACCTTAACACGTATGATGCCACTTGTAAGAGATGTGCTGTTTCTTTCAAGATTTGGTAATACAGCAGCATACAAACTACACGGAAATTTCCCAGTCTGAGTCTTCTGCAAAACTGCTAGCTCTGGATCACCTAACCTTGTGATCTGTACCTTGTTCCTTTTTTTTTAATCCCATTTGCATCAGACGTGATCTTTTGGTTTCTGTATTTCATGATTCTTCCTCTACTTACATGGGAAGACCTCACAGCTATTTAAAAAAGAAAATAAAAAGGCTCGCTTCTTTAATTTCTTGACCAAGGTAAATACTGACAGCATAACCAGTGTCTCATCAATCCCTAAAGGCAAAAACAAGCACCTCAGTCACATTCTTCCGAGCTGGCAGGAGGCAAGTTCAGGTTGGTTTTGTTTCTCATTAAAGATGCATGAGAGCGAACAGTAACAGCGGTGTGACTAGGGGCACGACTGAAGGCATGTTTCAGCAGAGAGGTGGGTGTCACAGCTACTTCTGAGTGATTCAGGATTATTATTGTTACTACTGTGTGTCTTTCTTATTTCATCACTGCAATTCCACGTCAAAAGAACGTGGGACATCTGCAACAAAGACTTCACACAACAAATACACATTCGCAACTCTGCCATTTTGTTCGAATTAGTGGGTTTTTTTCAAATGAGAGGAAATTGCATTCAACAGCTGTAGAAAGCAAGCTATTTGCACTTCCCACACAGCTTTGAGAATGCATCCAAGATGACAATTCTTGATCTGCAGCTCCGCTACTATTCCACTTCCTTGGGTTTTTTGTACCTAAGCTCACATGTCCCTCCTAGTGCCAAAGCTTATTTTTTGATATTGACAGATGCCTATTTCAGTATGTTCAGTTGAGGGGCGAATAAGGCTGTGTTGTCAATTTATTAATGGTATGAAAAAGTGTGGTTATCTAGAAATGGATAGAGAAAATACACCCAGACTTCAGTCATCTCCACATGATATTCCATCATTTCCAGTATGCTAAAATAGTATACTTGATTGTGTATTTAAATTGTCACTACTTAACAAATAATAACTGTTCTACTGCAAGATATAAATGCTAATCCTTTCCAAAGAAAATTTCATGTAATTTAATTATTACTAAGCTTTCTGTCCACTTTTAATTATCAAAACTTATATTTAAAGACAGCTTATCATCCCAAATCCTTTAAGCCTGCTGTTGAGTAGATTATCTGGATGGGTCTGTGTTCATGAGTGTGTGTGTGTGTGTGTGTACATGCGTGAGGCTCATTTTGTGCACTTCCAAATTGTAGTCTTTTGTTAAATCACTGCCTTGCACTGTACCACAGTCCAAGGCAGGAAACCAAGGCTACTCTATATCCCAGGAAAATTATAAAAAAATTGATGAATGCAGTTTAACTGCCCACATTTTCTTTGGCTCACGTTTGCTGAGTTGAAATGCCTAACAGCGGGATGAGGCAGACCCATCATGCCAGTTCATCGTTATCGGGGGATACTGATACTTTGCAGGGATTCTTCAGCTTCTGCAGTGGTCCAGTGGTGCCAGGAAGGTGTTCACAAAAAATTATGCAGTACACATCCCACACATTTCTTTCTCTATTGCTACTCCACCTTCCTCATGCAAATTTAACAAATGATTTATATTTACATGGCAACCTTCAAGTTTTACACATATGAGTCCTAAAGAAAGGCAACTTTCAATTGTTCAGCAGCTACATGACAGTGGTTTGCAGATGTACTCTTTTCTTAAGAATGAGTATAAATAACTCTATAGAATTATAAATAAATAATTTTCTCAGGTCAGCCAAAATGGATCATGAAGTCCTATCCCAGGATATCGCACAGTCCATGTAGCTGACCAAAGGCAGTTCATCGCTACATTAGTGAACATATGCAGTGAATATACCAGGGCTTAACAACTAAATACAGCAAATCATATCAGTCTTCACCAAAAATGAATGCAAGTGGTTTGACTCACCTTTGAGACGTAATTTGCAGCCTTGTACCAGTTTCACAGAAGCTCACTGTTTTTACAACAGCTTCAAAAGCATGAAAAGATCCTGTAGAAACTCAATCTAGGCAATACTCAGGCTGCTCAAGGGAGGTACTGGAACAGGTTGTTTCCAAAAAAGAGCAGACTGGCTGCTACCCCGGCCACCATCATTCACTTTACGGACTGAGCTGCAGAGCTATGATTCAACAGTGCTCACTAGCAATGGGCCTCAGCTATCCACGATGAAGTAAGTGCTGCTGGTCTGTTCTGCTGCTCTTTTAAAAGAATCCTTTATTGAAGGTCAAAGCCCCCAAAAACACAGTTAGGGTCTCTTTTTCTCATTTCTGATGACACAGGAAACACCAGATCAAGTCACTGATTTTTTTTTTTTTTTTTTTTGACTAATTAACCTGTCAGGCTAATATATCAAAAACATTATTTTTTATTTAAAAACAAAATATTTATTTGCTTTTCTTCACTCAGACAAAGCAAGTACTTAAGAAAATAAAAGTGGAAATCAACATAAAGCGTAGCTTTAGTTCAAGGTGAAAAATTCTTTTATAGATACTTGAAGGAAATACAGAGGGAACTAAAAGCTACATTTTCTGAAACTTAGTAAAAACAGTGATGACGATCTTTTACCCAAGACTTCAGGGATTAAATTCAGTCACCCAAAATATGAAAGCTGCAGATCTGATTTTCTCCTCTGCCCAGTGGGAAGTGGATCCATTAGTCCTAATTCATAGGAAAGTGTTCTAGCCACTAGGCTATAAAAGGAAACCCTCCCTCCACTAATTCTTCCACCTTTTTGTTGTCAACAAAATTATTGCAACATATTTTCAGAGGATATAGCATCTCAGTAAAGAGACTGGCAATCTGAAACGCAGCTGCCACATTGCACAGTGCTCCCTGAAGAGATTATGTCTAATGAAGAGTCTGGAAGATAATTTTACAGGTCATTTCAAGCAAGATAGTTGAGGCTGGAGATAAAAATGATGCTATGTCAATAGCAGAAACTGCTGTAACGCATGCAGGAAAAAAAGTATTAAACATATTATTTAACAAAGAAAGGGATTAAAAGTATGTGTTGAGTTTCATAATGCCAAGAAAGACTTGATCTGCGAACGGCAGAAGCTGAGGAGTAATCTGTGCCTCGGGGCAGTTAGGCAGTTCAGAACCCTTTTTCTCCCTGTTTTCATCTGACATTGTGCGCCTCATTTACTTTACAACCAACATTTTAATGCACAGTTGTCCTTCTACACATGTATGAGAAAGTACATTGTTTTTCACAACACAAACTGTTTCAAAGTATAAATAAGCATTATAACCAGATGTCTGACTGAATTAGTGTATTCTCACTAAATCAGTATACTGACAATCTGTTCCTCAATGACAGATTTTCACTAGGGATGTTTACACACATGTACTGTCACTTCCAAACCCCACTGTGGATCAGCACTCATATTTGGGGTTAGACCTTAAATTGCACTTTAAATCCTCTCTTTTAACTATGAAACCAGGCTCTTTGTCAGTGAAATATTTGCCTAAGAGGAAGAATATGCCTAAATGTTTGTATTTCAGCAGGCAACATATCTTCTGATATACAGGTGGAAATGTATTTTTTGATACATTAAGGGACAGACTAGAAGGCTAGATAAAAGAGGATGACTAGAAAGAGTTTTTATGTACATACCATTTCTAATTTACAGCTATTAAATTCCTATGAAAGCAGCATCATCTTTTGGAAACCATTTTATCTACAACTTCTGGAGAGAGCCTGAAGTGTGTTTTTTCTGAAGATCCTGAATTCAAAGAAAAGCAATACATTTCTGCATGAAATCCCATTAGAATGTGGTTTTGCCACATACTGCAAATAAAGGCAAGATTATTCTACCCACACACTGACAAAAAACCAGCATGATCCTATTTAGCAGGGCAGCTGAGCCCAGGCTACTTTGCTTGCAAGAAAAGTAGCAGCTGCCTCAGACACGGTAAAGCTGTTCTCCAGAAAAAAGTGGTACTGCACTCTTACCGATGCAGTAGGATGCACAGTGTTCAGTACGATGCACGCTGTGAAGTAAAAGTACTGAAACTCAAAGTAAGCCTCAGGTACACAAGCAAGTCTGCCAGGTGATGCTCTTGATACCCATGGAGTCCGTTAACATATTGACAGGTCCATGTTTTGAACATTTTTCCAGTTCATATGTAGTTTCATAATACAGCACACTACAGTGTCTCAGCTTACCGTAACCAAGAACAACCCAGTGCTGCTGAACTCATTGACACCAAATCCATCCAGTCTGGTTGATCACTGAGTTATTCGGATTTTCATTTTTTTTCATTTTCTGCATTTTCGACCATGCTATTTTACAATTAATGAAACATCAGGAAAATCATCTGAAAAAAGGGCAAACTCGGTGGCTCTTACTAAACAGACAATCTTTTGCTGCTATAAAGGAACTGTCTATTAAAGCACAGGAGTAACTTCACTGAATTAAAAGTTTTAAAGTAGTAGTGTCTGAAGGACTGGGGCTTTATTTACAAATACAAGAAATGCTTTTCTTAAAATAGTTATTTAATAATCCAGCCACTAGACTACTTCAAGGCAGTCACAGAGCAACGTATGAAAAAAATGTTCTAAAAACAACACCTGCAACAAAGTCAGCATATGCACTAAATTATCACTGGAGGAAAACAGTTCTCACATTCCGAGCGACAGTCGTATTACACCACAGTACACCATTAAGTGTGCTGCTCCTACCGTACTGTTTAAAAGGAGGTATGCTTCAGACCCTCTGGGCCTCAGCTGTACTCTGCATTACTGTTCTGCATTAATCACTGTCACACGAGATGCTCTTAAGGCATTTTTGCACGTGCAAATGATGCATGCCATTTTCCAATTAGTTTGACAAAATGTCAAGAAATGCTCTAAGTGACATTTAAGTAGCTTTAAACGTTTTAATACAGCAGCCGGGGGGTTATTTTAATTATCTAACTTATCAAAAGCATGTTCTGTGTTTCACCATAGACATACTGTTTGCTCTCAAGGGCCAGTTTCATCTCAAGGGACAAGACCACAGACCCCAAGGTTTTTATTTCCAAAGACTGCCAAAGATTCACACCAGGACTTTCACATAAAAATGTCATTTTACAGTGTGACCGGCACCATAAGCTGCCACGTTTCTGGAGAAGTAGCTAAAGAATAAGCACTGATAAACCACAAATGGAGAGAGTTGGTAAGGCATGCACACTGAGTCCAAGTGGACTCGCAGCACATGAAGTACTCATTTTGCCTACAGCAAAGGGACTCGGGAACCGAAGAGCTGACGTCCACCTAGGCAGCTCTCCCGAGCCTAACTGGCATTAGATTTTCCTTAGGAAAGCATTCATAGGACAGACGCACTCAAATATTTTGAAACGGGGTTTAAGTCCAGTGCACAATAGTGTATGCTTTTATAGCTACACAATCTTACTGAGTCACTACTGTACAGCAAAGGCACATGGGAACAGCGGTAGTGAACTGCAACAACTCCAGCTATTCTTAAATGAGGTTCTAAATACCCAAACTTTCCGGGTACTGCCCGTTTCCCTGCTACTACTCCTTTTCTATAGTCGTCTAGTTCATATGTGGCTGACAAGTCCCTCGGAGATAAAGCAGCATAGACTACCGAGGCTGGTAACTGGAGTTATCAGTCAAGCAGCAAAACACAATTTGCACGAAAGAAAGTGCACATCTTACAGCAATCACCTGAGATTTTAGGACTCTTCTTCGGTTACTTAATACCCATTTTCTCCCTCTGTGGGATGCCTTTTTCCTCAGAAACATTAACAAGTGGTAATTACAGAAGTCATGCTGATAAAACCTAACCAGAGGGATGCGATAAACAGCGAATGTCAACTGACCTGTTTTTTAAAAACCGCAGTTCCCGGAGCCTTTATAATTTATATGTTTCATTTACTTTCAACGGCAAATATTCTCACACCTTACTGATTTAAAACACTAATAACTACTCAGCAGAACTTAAAAGAAAAGGCAGCAGGTCCCGCACCGCCAAGCGCAGCGGGGCGCGGACGGCCCCGGCCCGCGGCCGCGCAGCCCCCCCCGCCCGGCCCGGCCCGGCCCGGCCCGGCGCGCAGCCCCGCGCAGCGCGGCGCACTCACGCGGGGTAGACGGCGTAGGGCGGCAGCGCGCCCTCCTCGCCCGGCTCCGCGTCGAGGAGCAGGTAGTCCTGGCTGTCGTTGCGCCGGGCGCCCGGCGCCGGCGAGCTGCTCCTCCGCGGCGCGTAGGGCTGCGCCTGGCTCATGGTGCCCCGCCGCCGCCGCCGCCGCCGCGCTGCCCGCGCCGCGCCGCGCCGAGCGCGCTGCCAGCCGCCGCCGGGGCACCGCGCCGCTCCGCGACGGCGCCCGCAGCCCGCGGCCGCACAGCGGCGCCTGCCGGGCCCACGGGGAAGCGCCGCGGGGCCGCCGGAGCGCCGCGCCTCGCCTCGCCTCGCCTCGCCGCCTCTCCGCGCCCCGCCGCGCCGCCGCGGTGAGGGTCGCGGTGTCCGCCGGGCACGACGCCGCTCCCCGGCGCTCCGCGGGCGAGACGCGGCTCCGCGCGGGGGCGGGAAAGTTTGTGCGGCCTCAGCCGGGGCGGCGGGACGGGATGGGACGGGACGGGACGGGACGGGCGGGAGGCGGCGCGGCCCTCCCCGTCCGCCCCCCGGGGGGCTGCGCGGGGCGGCGGCGGCGGCGGGGGGGGCCCTGAGCGCCGCCCGGCCCCGGGGCTCCCCCCGCAGCGCCGCCTCGGCCCCCCCGCGGTGGCACAGCGACGGCAGCGGGCGGGCTGCCGCTGCCGCTCCGCCTCGGCGGCGTCTGGCTTGGGAGGTACGAATAACGAAAAACACACAGAAACACGCGGGAGGACTGTGTGCAGCATCTCGATGCGGAAAGGTGCTTCGTTTTCAGCCGCTTTTTATAAAATACGGCCTAAGATGATCGGAAGAAATCGTGCTTGCAAACTCCTCGGCTGTCCAGGGCTGCAAGCACGCGCATGTTTGTTACCTCCAACTTTCATGAAGTAGGAGCAGGTCTTCTTTCAACTTAGAAATACACTGCTTATAGTGCTTGTATTCTTTTAGAGATACTATTGTTCATCTGTTCCACAACAAAACTAGTCTTTATCGCCTCTACTAACTTCAGATAAGAGCAGGGATAGCATATTGCCACACTTGGCAAAAAATTGTCTTTGCAGTAATGACATTTAAGCAACACTCATTCCACTTAATATTGCTCTGTTCATTTTCAATGATAACACTTCAGCTGTTTTGATGATATTCTTATTTTACTTATGTAGACCATAATAGCTTAAATGTACTAAACTAATTGCAAACTATCTTTTCTGAGGAAATGTAAAGTACTGAAGAAATAGTATACTCTGATCCACAGGCACCTTTCACATTATTATAATAGGCTTACCGTTTCATAGGGGAATATGTATAACCAAATGTTGTAAATGTGCAGTTAAAACATGTATTCTAATAAAATCTCCCTCTCACCCCCTGCCATCTTCGCATCTCAAAGCTGTTGGCAGTATTTGAATAGCATGCGGCCTTCTGCTGCTCAGGCATACGCACCTTCTCCTGGTCTGGTGCTGTGCTGAGAAACGAGGTGGGCAGAACCCAGCAGGCTCCTCTGCAGGCTGTAGAGACAGGCTGACGCTGCCGGTATTTGCCAGACCGTGGTTGTAATGACCGGGCTGAGCCCCTGAGATTCACCTCACCCATGGCCTGTAGCAGGAGGAGGTATACGAAAGGGCCCGAAGCTCACTGAAGCTGTGACAGCGTTTCAGTGGCCTTTAGATCAGGTTCTGCGAGACCTGCAGTTTTTGCGCAGTTGCTCAAAGTTTCTGAGATTTCTTTTGTCCTGCTCTTAAAATTAGACTCTAAGGGGTTTTACAAATTTTCCTGTCTTTGAAAAACCCTTTTTTCTCCTTTTTTTGTTAAAGAGCATTTTATTTTAAATAGAAGGTTTAGTAGCAATGTTACCAATGGGTTGTATAGTTCTCATGGTAATTCTTATTTCATATTACTATAAAAAAGGTATTATAGGGCTATGTGCAGCCTCTCCATTTGAGAAATATGCTGTTGATAATACTTTACAGTTTTATTTTAAGAACTGGAGGAGATTTCAAGGCTTTCCACTGCACTTGTCCACTAAATTTTCCCTTCTCCTGTCCTACCCTACCATACAGTTCTTCTCCTTTTAGTCTTTTTCATCTCTCTCCAAAATTCTTACAGTTACTTTTGACTTCTGCATTGTTTCAGCTGCTCTATTTGATATGAGGCTGTTGTCTCTCAGACTCTCCCTTCTAGGTCTTTTTTATGTCACTTCTGCCTTGTTCACCCTCTTGTATATTTACTCCCTCTTTTGAAACAAATACAATCCTACTTTTTTTACGGCCCTCTAATTTATCAGATCCTTTGATTTCAGAGCCTGCTCAGCCACTTTCTCTGTTTTCTTTTGCAGTTTCCTTCAAACTTCTACTTACTGATTGCCCCGGAATGGTTTCCCAACTCCCCTTGATACTTTTATGTCCTTCTCAGCTTCCGTCTGACATTTCTCGTTTCCCCTGGTTCTTCCCAGGTTCCTGGCCTCCCTCGATCTTCAGTCTCATTTCCCCGGTGGCCATCTCATAAGCTTCAGCATCGCCCCTGGCTCTTTGACTTTTTCTCACATAACCCAAATCTTCTACACATTCTCCAGTCGCACTCATAGGTCGCAGTGGTGACTTCCAGGGTTTCTTTCAGGCCTTCTCACACCAGCAGCGCTGCTGAAAAGTGAAAGAAAACAAGATGTTGTTTTTATTCATGTGTATGGAAGAACTGATATACTGTGAGAATGTTGGCCAACTTAACAGAGAAGCTGGTATTATTTTTGGGGACAGCTTGCGGACAGTTAATCACAAACAGCCTTTGCTGAGTATTAGATAGCTCAGAAACTTGTTGAAGGCGTTATGAACTCTCCCAGTTCTAGGACATCGCAGTTCAGGCCTTTTGATTGTTTTTATTAACAGTGTGTGATGGTCATGGGGTGACATCTGGGCTATAGGTTGCTTGTTTTGGCCCATCTGTTTCATAGCACTGCTATCAAAATGAACTATAAAAAGGAGTCTTTATAGAGAGACAACTGAATCGGCGCTGGACCATGCATTTCCAAAATAGAAAAAGTACTTATTATCTTGGGAACAGTGAAGAAGTTTGTACTATACTGCCTTTTCCATATTCACTCTGGTGATAAATAAAATCTTGAGCACCCTTGCAAACCATAATAACCCCTAGGCAACCACCTGAAGATGGTGCAATTTTATTTCACTTCATTGAATAGCATCTTGAAGGTAGGAATAGCCGAGTTAAACAATTGTAAGATAGATCATGATTTTCAAAAACATTGGCCAGAGCGAGTCCTAGGAACAACAAATGTTCTGCATCTTTGAAGGATGAAAAGGATATGTTATCGTGATCCACTATCACAGAAATATGAAGGAACTTTCCAAACTGAAACTCTGGATCTTTACAACTTGATGCAAAAAATAGGCTGCCTTTCTACATGCCGTAACAGCTGTCTAGGCTCCATCAACTGGCTACGGAGTGAGAACAGGCAGCACTATGGGAGGTTGGCCAATGTTATAAGGGTCACTAACAAGAAGATGAAAACTCTGGCCAAAGGTGATGTGTCCTGTTGCACTTACGGTCTTTCACATCTAGTTAAAAAGTAGTCTCATGTTTTGAGAGTAATTCTGCCTATGTACTAGTAAAGTCACATAGCTGGCACAATGCTCTTTTCCGGAAAAAGGAAGCGAATGTATTTCTTGTGGAGTTAAATGCAGCATATGGCGGAAGAAGGAGTGCTCCTCAAAGAATAGAAGAAAACATTAAGAATGACTGAGAAACTGGGCTTTTAGTTTGTTTAATATTGTTACATCAGTCTTAGGTTGCATTTAACGTTTGTCTGAAAAGTTCAGGGTGTAGGAGGAGTGAACTTACATCTATTTCCATACTTGGATAATGGTCTAGGGTTGATGATCCATTCCATGAGTATCTGAAAGCTAGTGAGGTCACAGACATTTTTTTTTCTTTTGTATAAGGAATGGCAAGGTGCTGGGATGAAGAAGCAAGAAATGGTCCTTTCTGCTGTGAGAGACAAGAAAGAGCTTCTTGTCGGAGAGTATGACTTTAGCTGTTCATTACGCCTCTTGCAGGACTTTTCAACAACAAAATGAAATTTATTTGTTATTCTGGCTTTGCTGTTGCTAATGACTTGGTGTTGCTCTTGCAAAGATAAACAATGTATGCTATTTTTCAGGGAATTACCCACTATTGATATTTATGCAGTGTTTCATTAGAAATTTAATTTGCAAAACAAATTATAATGAAAATGCTGTACATGTTCTAGAAGAAGTTGTCAGATCTTCACTGCAGTCTTTCCCATACAGATGTATATTCTAAATCAGAGTGAATACAGAACTAAGGTGAAAAGATGTATTTCTTCTGAGCCTCTATCTATGACTTGTACACGTATAAACTTTTCATTTTTAATTTAAAAAATCTGTAACCCTGATTGATGATACAGACAAATTGCAATATTTCCCTCTTAACTTTTTGCACCTTTTTGTTACATAATCTGAAGATACATGTCTTCTCAGATAAAGTGCACTGATGTATTCAGTGCGAAATGGCAGTGTTTGTTTAGAGCTGGCTTAATTGGTTTTATTGCAAATAGCAAGTTACAAGCTTTTCCATCATCATACACTCAACAGAATAAAGTAACTGAGACATTTCACTCACAAAGAAAAAAAAAAAACAGAAACAGAAAGCTGCTGGTCGCTATACAGAGGGAAGGCTGAGAGGCAGAAGGAACCCACACGCCAAGTGACAGGCACATTGCTCAGTGCACTATAGGAAGTCACCCGGGTGCTATGGCAATGAAAGCTGTAAAGGAACCAGTGTAGAGCAGAACAGTGCCATGATTCAGCCTCACTTAATAGTTTATATAAAGGTTATACAGCATACAGCAAAAGCAGAGTGCAGTCATGTCGCTTGCCTGCAGACCTGTGCTGGCTTCATCTCAGCCCGTTCGGATAACAGGAGGAAGTGGTGGCATCAGCCTCTGCTTGTAACCAGGAATCGTTCATGGACTTGGCGAGCGATGTCTAGTTGCTAGCATCTATCTGAAGCCTTGTTCAGTGACCAGGCCAGATTGCAGTAAGAACAATATGCCAGCACACACCACAACCAGAGGGTCCTGCCTCGAGACAGAATGGTGTGGAGATACACTGGTGTAACTGGGAGAGGGGCAATCAGTGTAACTGCACCATGGACGAAGATGATACTGCATCACTGCTACGGGTGAGAGCGTCTATTGGAAACACAAGATGTATGCTATACAAGAAAAGCACACTGGTTTCTGAGAGAGGTGTGGAAGATGTGTAACCTGCCTGCTAGTCCTTCATGTTGCACAGTACAGGGCACAAGAGTTGCTTCTTAAAAGCCAGCACAGCCAGCCGTTGTGACTAAGGAGTTTCATTAGTCCTCTCCAGAAAAAATGGAATAACCGTCAGCAACTACTGATTTTAATCACAACTAAACTCTGCCTTTCTCTAAATATGAATGAGGACAGAATCATGTTCTTTTCCATGTCTAAAAATTTGTGCTAGTATAGATTCTTCTAGCCATGACCCAGCCTGCTGCTTCACATAAGGTTCTCTTATGTCTTGTCTTTTCAAACCTGTACCTCTTTTCTTCCCACAAAAGGCTGCCTGGACATTTGTATGAAACTAAAGTGCTATTTATTTATTTACAAATCTTAATCCCTGTCAGAAATGACAGCTGGGCCTTTTTTCTGCACGGAGAGCTGGATGAGGAGGTGGGCTCAGGCAGCTAGGGGGTATCGGCTCTGTACTGAGAGCATCCTGGGAAAGGATGCATCACAGAAACAGTAGATATATTTTCAAAAACTGTCAAAAATGTCTTGGCTAGGAAGACTCTGGGGTGTTTAGGGGCAGGAGATACCAAAGGACTTTTGCACTGTCAGACAGAGGGAAGAGAAGGGGGGTCTGGGTGAGAAGGACTGGATTTTCTAAGGAGGTATTCCTGTCTGGACATCTGTAGCAAGGCTGTGGTTTGGGGGAAGAGAGGGAGCCCTAGGAGAGCCCTTCTCACTGGACTGCCAGGGATGCCCCTGCCTCCACCACATGCGCATGCACACACACATAGGAATTACAGGATCCCACCCAGCCATTTTTGCTGTCATAAATATACAAGTCTTCTCTATGCATTTTCACACAAGGTCTGTCATGATGCGTTTGGCTTGTCTCACACAGGATAATTAGTTGTTGTCAATTAGTTTTAAGAATTTGAAACATGCACCAACGCCCACCTGTACTGTATCTACATTATCAAAGTCAATACAACTTAAATATTGCCATTAAATTCATTGCAGTTCCATTACACGTTACTTGGTGGGTTTGGGGTAAATGCTGTGTTCCCAGCTCAGCAGTCTGCAACATACTGCTCAAAGATAAAGATTATTACTAAGATAAGACTATTACTAAGATTATTAGTACTATTCATCAACCCATTTTCCCCTTACAGATAATGAGATACTCCTTCTGTATTGTAAGTGAGTAGGATGATGTTTGGAGTTGAAACTAGATAGAATTAAGTGAAAAATATCTTGCTAGTTTCTAAGGAATTGGAAAGGTATTAACCTTCCAAAAACAGTGTATGTGTAAAGCGATGGTCGATCAGTGGGTGTGCTCGTGTACGCTGTGATGAGTGAGAGTAATGTGACAGAAATCAATAGAATTACATTATGCAATCAGTATAAGTGAGATCAAAATGAGAGCTATTAATTTTTTCCTGTATATATCTTCTGTGTTTACTCACATAAAGAAACAGTATTTTCAGTAATTCTGGTTCCTTTTAATGACTTACGTGACAGCTTTTCTATGTAGATTAGATGTTCACTCAAGGTAATATCTTAACTTCTGTCCTGCTCAAGTAGTGCAAAGCATCTCAGTTTGTCATCTGACTTTATCACAAGAGTTAGGAATGTGATATATTGCAGCTTGGCCCATTATGTGGTACTGAGCTTGGAGGTTCGATATTAAACCCTACCAATGTAAAAAAAAAGCTAAACAAGTATCAAATAGTGACAAATCAGTTACAGTTTTGGTGAAGAGAGATTCTTCAAATTCAAAGGAGCATTGCTAACAGTGAACCTTTACTGGCAAAGAAATGTGTTTGTACAAAACAGTTGTTTAGCTTGACAGGATCACATACTTCCGTGAAAATGCAGTGGTTCATAAATGCTGCAAGACTTTCTATTTCCTTTTCTTTTCAGTTGCAGTGATCTGAATAGATATGAAGCTTCTAACATTGAGAAAAGAATAGTCATTTTTATCTGGTGAATACTAGAAAACTTGCCTTAGCCCTGTTGGAGTAACATTCAAGTTTGTCTCTATGTAATATTAAGAGATGACACCAGTTGTTATTCTAGTCTCATACCAAGTATTATGCCTAGCGATATTATTCTATGATTTTAGTTTATTTTTGCCCCTTGCTTATTAATGATACTAGTATGAGAGTTAGCAGTTTTCTGCTCAGTCCTCACCAGCAGAACATTATAGAAATTTCCCTACTCGTTTGAGAAACAGATAACGTATTATTCACATTTTCTGTTTTTGACAGGTAATACCTATAGAAGAAGTTTGTTATATTTAAAATCAGACCAACTGTAGTGAGTACCTCCTGAATATATGTCACTGACTGCTACCACAACTTTGTCATTTAGAGATTTTAACATGATGGATATTAGGCTGTGATGCTGCTTTTCAGGACAGACTTACAGCCCTTGATATTCCTTTGATTTCATCCTGCTGTATTAAAAATAATAACTCAGAACACCTGTCAAAGATATCTGCCTATCTTTTCTGAGTTAACCACAAATGATCTCTTATTTATGTTTTCTCTGAATTATGTATGTGCATTGTGTTCCTTTATAGTAAATCAGTTTCTACCTCAAGCCTCTTGTTAGCAAATCTCTAAGAAATAAAATAATCCAGTCTGGAGTTCTTTTCCATTTTGCAGTTCTGTTTCTTTTGCTCACAGTAGATGCTGTACCAGTCTTAGCAGCACCATCTTACTCAGGGACTTCAGCGATAGAGTAGGGTTTTAATCCTCAGCATGGATTTTTTTCAGGGATTCTGCCTTTCAAAATGTAAGATGCTGATGTTTTTTCTCATAAATCTAAGGTCTGAGAAGGTCAATGTTACAGAGAAAACACGATGCAATTTCAACTGGCATCGAGCTGAGAACACCTTTGAACTCAGACATGTCATTTTATTTGTTTGTTGACATTATACATCTCCCAGCTATCAAAAAGGTTTTTGTGGCTTGCTCCTGAAAGTAGACCTGCATTTCATATATTTGCCGTGTAGCACTGTCACTGTCTTCTCCCTCCATCTCCTCTACGTTCTTGCTTCAGATGACCAGCCTGGTCTGTTTTGTTTGGAGATTGGGGAAAAGTGAGCTAGGAGGAGAAAGCAGTGTTGCGTGCCGGAGTTGCCGCCTACAGCAGCTCCATAATCAGCTGTTTCTCCCCAGACTGTGCTCCGGGTGTGCCTTAGCCCACGGGCTCTCCACCGTTATGTGATGCACCATCAGCCATTCCCTCTCAAGTGGGATAACACATTGCTAGTTCAAGCACTGGAGAAGAACTTACTTGAAAATGCTGACCTGAAGATTTTCTACTGAATAGAACTCAGCAAAATCTACTAAATCCCCCACATGAAGGACAGATAACCAAGGGCCCCATAATATCTATTTCTAGGTCGTTTAGTTAATATGGCAGGAAATCCTCCAAAGAAAACACTGAAGACATCCAGTTGCTTTAGCTCCCATCTATTTCTCCACACCCTGCAATTCCCCCCCGGAGCCTGTCGCTGTGCAGTGTAGTTCTGACCAGAAACTTGCCATCACATTACTTTTTACAGCTCCTTGATCAAAAAAGGCAAAGAGAGGCTGCCGCATGCAAGGAACAAATGGGAAGACAAACCAGCAAGCCAGGAAGGAACACAACCAACGGCACAGGACAAACCTTAGTCCAGAATTTTCAAATGGTCTAGACTGAAGAAGAAGTACAAAGGGGATTCAGAGCAAGGCAAAAAAAATACCAGGAAAAATAATCATCTACTGATGTAGAAACACTGACCATGTGTAGTAGAGTGTTTGACAGATTCGTGAAAGCACAAAGGGGATTCAGAGCAAGGCAAAAAAAATACCAGGAAAAATAATCATCTACTGATGTAGAAACACTGACCATGTGTAGTAGAGTGTTTGACAGATTCGTGAAAGCACTTTGCAACCCCATGTCCACACAGTGTTTGCAGATACACCACTCTCACAGCTGTTCCTACCACTTGCAAGATTCATGCTTCCACATATTTGGGTAAAATACCTACCCTAGTAGTGTCACAATTCTATCCGGAGCTTCTGGATGCTGTTCTGCATAACCAGACACTCCTTGAACAAGGCAAAAACAAGGTGCTAACAGTAAACAGCAAATAACAATAGTAACATGAAATAAATGAAGTGACTGCATCTGAGGTTTTTTTCTTAATACAAAGCAATTAAGAAATAGAGTTAATATCCAAGTGGTGAACTACTTATGTTCAGTTTTAAGTACATCTGCTGTCAGCTGTACTGCCCAGCTGTTACTGTTACTGTTAACTGACTGTTACTGCCCAGCTAAACCATCTTGGTTTGAACTGAGGAATATAATTGCCATTGCTGACAGTGGAGATATGGGAACAATGCTGTGCTATTCTGCAAACATGTCCTCAAATTCTCAATGACTCTGGTTCCTCTGTATTCGTGGCCTTCATTATTCCATTCACATATTTCTAGATTAATAAGGTTTTATTTGCATACTGTTTTGAGAGAAAATTCATGTCTGTAATTGTACGTCTGCAATTTCACATGGCCAAGGTTGTTCAAGAAAGAACAATTGCTTACTATCCCTTATTTGCTGTTTATTATTTTCCCATTTAGTAACTTCCACCATGCAGTCATGACAAAGAGATAATATCATAAAATTTAGACGATTATTTTCTTACAATAACTTAAAAAAAAACAGAAACAGATTTCCGGGATGAAGTTTGCTTGTATAAATTAATTGTTGAAGTCTATGAATTAAATTATAAAACTTATGTATATATATCCTAAATTATCTCACTCATATATATATCTTGAGAGAGAAAAGAGGGCTGATATAGAAAATGTAAGACAATTCAGTCTGCTGGACCATGGGTTTGTTACAAACAATTTGACCAGCTCTGCCCAGCATCCTGGACAAAGTCCAACCTTGCATAAATATTTTCTTTACACACATCCTCCCCGTGACATCCAGCAGTCTGAGCTATGGCGGCACCTGTCAGGATATACTTTGACAATCGATTCTACCCACCGCTTCTTCAGTCTTCAGTGAGCAGTCCCTCTGTGTCCCGTCACCCGACAGGACACTCCAGCATTTAATTAGGTTTTAGCTGTAGTTTATGAAACTTAGATTGCATGTGGCATCAACAGGCAAACTAATGACTGTGACATGGATGCAGCACAGAAGATTTTCATGTTGTTGTTTACCTTCTGCTTTGTGTTGTGACATTTACGTTCATGGTCTTCTCTTTTGGGAAATTGGTTGGTTGCAGTAATAATCAGCCAGAGTAGGTAGGGTCTTATTCCACTCATTCATTCGTAAAGTCCTGGTCTTGCTTTCCTCCTAGGTTAGCCAGGAAGAAAACACCCAGATAAATACAACTCTGGAATATAAGAAGCGAAAACATGTTAGATGCTCCTGGTCTTCTCTGTACAACTGTTGGACTGTTACAATATTGGTTTCAGGAAGAAAATGGTGTGACTTCAGGGTGGAAAACTTGCACTGTTTCTGTTGATTTTGTTTGTCTGGAGACATCATGGCTGATCAGAATATTTATGTGTTCCTGGGATGGCAAATCTAGCAATTAGTACACCTCTGGGAGGGAAATTCGTATGCCTTCTTTCATGGACACCAGCATCACTGTTTTGGGCACCCCTGAGACAGATAAGTGGTGGAGAAGGGGCACTGCAGGACTGCCAGGGGGCGAAGGCTCAGTCATCGTAACCCGAGAACATTGCTATCCTAATAGCTGAATTTTGAGCTAAATGTATTTATACTAATTTTCACTAAGCCAAAGAATATTAACTCTGACTCCAAAAGAGCTGCTGAAACACAGCTCACTGGACCTTTGGAGAAAACATTAGGGAAATATCATTGTATGTCTGCCCTGTTTCGTACTGCCCTTAGGTATCTGTTATTGTCAGATTGTGAACAGGAGGTTAGGCAGATTCTTTGTCGTACTGCATATGATCTGTCTGACAACATTCAAGTATTATCACTTCTTTTGGTCACATTACTCATATGCTTATGTAAGACACGTATCGTGTCTGGCTATGCCATCGCAATGTCTGTGGTTGATTACGCTATTTTAGCAATTTATTGGTGTCATCGGCCTCTGGTCTGGCTACCCCACGTTGCATAACATTTGCCTACTACTTTTTCATTACTACACTTTGAGTAACAGTGGTTGCTACTTACCCAGCTTGTAAAATGCTTTGATCCAGAGCAAACCACTTAGTTAAAAAAATGACAACGAATCACACTCCAGTGTGGGATACAATGTATCTAATTCCACTGTATGTCATGGATCCTATACCAGCATTCCTATCCTATATCCTATACCCCCTTAAATGGTGGATACATTTAAGCTTGGCACAGTTTTCCCAGTCTGATTAAAAAGTATTTATACAGAACTGGAGAAATAAATCTTTAGAGGTTTTTTATTATTATTATTACCATTTTCTTTTGCCAACTGATATGCAGCTGATATGATCTCTTTCATTTGGTTGCAATAATTAATAAAATTAATAAAATAGTGATATTAAAATCCAGTTTAATAACTTGAATTCAGGTTTTGCAAAATGTCCATATGGTTGGTGTATATGTAAATAATAACAGCAAAGAAATAAAATGTGAAAATGAATTAATGCATTGAATCGTTATGCTCATTTCCTATTCAATAAGTATTCAGGGATCTTCTTTTATCCCCTGAGACCAGATGTACCACATGTAATGAGATTTTGCAAAGTATCAACAAGCATGAACACCGCAGAAAGAATCTGCGGTATTCAGTTCATTCCTGACAAGTGGGATTAATAAGGAATGGATAAATATGTGTGCAAAAAGCAAGACTAGGTCAAAGTTCAGTCTAATGGGCATGATCAATGTTAAAAACAGTATTTATACTTAATATATTACAGAAATTCTTCCAAAAAGGCTGGTAAAAAATGTAAAGAAATATATATATATCACAAAGGGATATTATCATTTTGAATAAACTAGACCTACTGAGAGACTAGCTATATTTATTCACTCAGTAATTCTAGATAAAGCTAACAGATTTTTGGTTACTTAGTCAGCAGGTCTCCGTTTTCTTCACCAAGCTGAAGCTTCAAGATGAGTTGCAGTTGCAAAACATCTTACCCCAGACTTCACAGTCCTCAGCCTCTTGCCAGTCTGCTGATTCCTCAGTGCTTAAGAAAGCAGACTGCAAGAAAAGAATATAAACTGTATGCAAAATACAGCACACAGCTACACACGCATCAGCAGTATCAAGTAGCTGGAACACACTTTGTTTTGTTCAGTTCACTTCAATTCTGAGATGCTTTTTACTGAATTAGACTTTACTGAGATCCAAAGGGAGTATATTTGTGATAAGAGCTATATAATTGTCCTGCACAAAATCTGCTAAATTATATTCCTCTATAGGGAGCCAAAGTATTATAATATATATATATATTTTTAATCCTGTCTGGATTCTCCAGACTATCGCATGAGTTAATCTCCTCTTCTGGATTAAAAAAATCCTGCTCATTGATACAAGTAGATGAATCACTGTATTTTAGCTCTACATCTTCTGTAAGATCATTTTGGTAGGTATTTCATAGCTGAAAAAAATGTGTATAAGAAGAATAAACTAAAAATTTACCTGAATAAAATAACATCCACAAAACTATCCCTCTGGTATCAAGAAGGCAAAACTCATGGTTTTTCTTCGTTATGTGGATTAACAACTCCAATAAGCTGATATAAAAAGGGCTAAATTTGCAACCTATTCTGTCAAAGCAGTTTGTACCCTCCAACAAGCAAATCAAAAAAGACACAGAAAAGGGCTACTGAAGAATTTATAAAATATAAATGTTCAGTCTGATGCAAGAAACAGTAGCTAACCTATATGATGTTAATTATATCCTGACCATAGCTGATGAAAGTTTTTACACAAGTCTTCTCTGTCAATTCTCAGCAGATCCAGCATCTCCAAAATGTTCAGTTACTGCATTCCTAGTTGACAGATTTATTTTTTTCTTGGAAAACAGTTATATCTCCAAATAAAAAACAGCTAATCTTGATCACTTCAAAATGTGTCCCACACATTTCAATAATTGTGTTTTTTTGTAATCATATTTGAAAACCTCAGATCAGAATGAAGTATTCTAAATGCTCTCAGAGTGAAATACTTCAATGAGATAAATAAACCTGATTTTTTCCAATAAATTACAGATTAGAACTTTTTTTTTTAATTTTCAGACAGCAACAATTATTTTGAAATTTTTGAATTACTGGTAAAGAAATAAATTAAAGGTCGTCACCCTCCTTTAGTCCTAACTAGCCCACCATAAACCCAGAAGCTAGAAACTGAGGTGAAATTCTGCGCCCACTGAAATGCATGGAAATTGTGCCATTGGCGGACTATGACAGAGCCAAGAGTTCATCCTGAGTATTAGCAGGGTTGGAACAAAAGCTCTAAACAAATCTCAACTGTCTGGATCAGCTGGATCATCATCTTTGTGTTAATAATGATTCGTAATAATACCTGAAAACTGTCCCACAACTATGAGCCAGCCCAGAGGACTTTCATTTTATTGTTTTGGTCTTGCTTATTGGGCATTGTTGAAAATTACTTTAAAAATTATTGTTATATGAATTAACTTATTTGCACTTTCCATGCTATATTGTGTGATAACATGAATGTTCAACAGCAGCTTTCAGAGGCATCGGTTATAAATCCAGACAACCGATTCCATAGGACCTAGTGGGCTGCTGTAACATGAAATTTTATGCCTAGTAATACCCCAAATCCTGCAGCCTTTTTAGGTCTATTTAGGCCACCATATTCACTTTAGTGGAACTATCTACATGCGTAAAGCTAAACACTTGCTCTTTTCAGCAGTAAGGGTCTTGAAAATTGCTCTCCAAATCCCATACTTACTAATGAGGTGCATCCATTTTCTGTGCTAAGGCACATACAGTGGCTAAATGCTTTTAAATCAATCCAGCTATGAGTGTAGTTTGTTATTTTGCCAAGTAAAACATGCTCTATAAGGCTGAGAAGAGGAAATCTCTGTGAGAATGAGCCCTTGGGTTATGCTGCCTCAGCCTTTCACTGGAGCACAGAAATTTGTGAGAAGTGCTGTAGCTGCCAAAACAGATAACAGTAAACTAGAAGGCAACAGTTTGCTTCAGAAGTCTGTTTCCATTGGAGACAATAAATTGTTGTGGCTTAACTGATTCATTAAATAAATACTATGATAAAACTCCCATAGCACTGCTGTCTGAACTGTAAAACTGCCACTGTGTGTTTCTGAGTGAAGTGTTGCATACCAAAAATTGCTGTTAAGAAACATGAGTCTTTCAATATCTGCATGTCTTCTTTGCTCATCATCTCTTCTTTGCTCCTCATGTTAGTGTGCAAGAGTTCTCACTGAAAAAAGTTTCTAGCCCTCTGGGTTGCAAAGGTGAACTTTAAAGTAAGACTTAGGATTCAAAAGCCATAAATAAATGAAGGTACCTTACACGTCTTGATTTTTTTAACTTGTGATTTTTTATTAATCTCATGGCTTTTTGAGATGTTAGTCATAATAGTTGCAAGATGCAAGTGGACAGTTTGAGGCTATAAAAACAGTTTCTTGTCACCAATCAATGCCTGCTTGCATCTTTCTTTACAAAAAGTAGAATCCACTCTGTGTTCCTCTGGGGATTAACATCAAAATTAATTTTGACTTCAAGTAGAGCAGGAAATGGTTCCAGTTTTCAGTATCCATTGGAGGAAAATAAAAGCAGCTGGAAAATAAGTGGTTCTCCATTTTGCAGACAGATCCATTCTGGGAAGTTCCCAGTTCTTACCCATCAGTGGAGCAGGATGTGTCCTTCCGAGCCCTATAGCAGTACTCCAGAAGCAGCACTTGTTTTACCTAGGTTGAAATTATCATTAAACTCCAGTGAGCTGCAAAGCATTGTGTTCAAAGTGAGAATATGTCTTCAAAGTCATGTCTTGCAACTGAGAGGAGCTGAGATGCTCTTTTGACAAGTTTCTGGATTAAAATCAGAAGAGCAGGATTTCCAGTTAAGGAATTGTAAAGCCTTGAACTTAGTCTTTGCCAATTAGTCATTACAGATTTGTCAAATCGGTATGGTTTATCAGTAGAAAATATAATCATACAGTTGTGTTTAGAATTAAATTTTAAGCAATGCACAATACAGCCCTGCTGAGAACAGGTGGCTGGCTGCTCAAGGAAAGGATAAAGTGTTAATTTCAGAAGACAAATATTTCTACGTTGCATAAGATGCAAGCAGG
The DNA here is from genome assembly GCF_036370855.1 of Dromaius novaehollandiae. Lineage (NCBI taxonomy): Eukaryota > Metazoa > Chordata > Aves > Casuariiformes > Dromaiidae > Dromaius > Dromaius novaehollandiae. The sequence continues at coordinate 204,282,595 of NC_088098.1, read as the reverse complement.
AAATGTAAGAAAAATACTCCATGTACCTGCCATTGTGGTTGGGGTGTCTCATCTCTGCCAGCTAGGAAGCCCACAATTCATATGTTCCAAATTCTGCTCTTAGCCATTAGTGAATATATTTTTTTCCTTCAGTTTCTACTTTCTTTCTGATTTAAACAGAACTGTAATAATATGATCCAGAATTACTTTCTAGGGGGTGTGAGGGGGTAGCAGTCTCCAGTCTCTCTCGCGCCAGAGCTGTGAGGCTGCACAGCCTCCCGCATTGCCGCGAGACCTTGTCTTCCCTGGAGTAACTGAGAGCAGAATTCACCCGTTATAGATATGTGTACTGCCATAAGCAGCGAGTTGGTCAGAAAGTCCGAAACAAGCTCATCACCAAGCCGAGGGATGAACAGGGCTATTACATCTGTGGGACACGTTCCTGTTGGCTGTGACTGTTTTGTGAACCCATCTTTTGCTTGCATGCTGTCTTGTAACAGCTACCTGGAAAAGCCTTCATGAAGAGGTGTGACTGTCGTAGTCCTCGTCCTCTTCCTGGACACTCACAAAGTGCTGAATTTGCGTCACAAGCTGAAGCATCTTCTTGGTGTTTCTGGGACATTTCTGTGTCTGGAGTCTCCGCTCACAGCACAGGCACTTCCCAGTCTGTCGGCTCCAGGCCCCAGTGGTGAGGGCAGATACCTGAAGGACTTGTGGTAGCTTAAAAGTATGTATCCCCAGGGATATCCAAACCTCTTCACATCAAAGATTTCTAACACAGTTATCGAGTCTTTTGAATATCGTGTGATCTGATGAAAAACATTTAAACAAAGTATATTGTTCTCACCACTCAATATTATTCTTCAGGATTTGGTTGGATGCCCAGATCCCTCCCTCATGCTTGGCTTTTTCTCTGAATTTATGTAGTTTGAGCGTTCATTGTCCTATTTGTCTTGAAAACAGCAACCAGTATTATCTTGCAACCGGTATTTAACACCCAAAAAGCCAACTGACATTTTTTTCCTATCTTTTAAATGACCTGCTGATCAGGCTTGTCAGGTGAAAAAAGTCCACTCTAGGTGATGCAGCACAGGGCCTTCTTCCTTAAATCTCTGCCACCTTTCACAATTTGGTCATCTTCCTTTAGAAATATATTGTATATCCAGATAGCATTTTTTTTAGTTTTCAGTAAATTTGAATTGGCTGTTAAGTACGCCCACCCATGCAAATACCATTTCTTTGCTGTCACCAAGGACAAGACCATAAAAGGTAATGTTAAAAATTAGTAGTACAATGGCTGGGAATTTTTTGGTGAAAAAGGAAAAGATTGACCCATTGAAACTAAACTACGTTTCTTAACTGGAGAATAGGATTTGCTCAAAATTAGAGAAAATGAAAAGGATAAAATATGAAAGAATATGTGCAAGGGTCAAACTCAAGCTCCTTTTCTAAACAAGGAGTTTGAATCTTATTTTCACACAATGCAGAAGGCTTCCTAGGAGATGTAAAACTTTTCTCATTCACTTTTGCAGGGAAAACTTTAAAAGATTCCATCCTTCAGCAAGCAAAAAAATGTTTGAAATCTTGAAAATCCTCAGAGGCAGGAAAACTACTTCCTATCCATCTTTAATAGGCAAAAGACAAGAACACTAGCTCATAAAAATCAAACTGATATTTGCAAGCTATAAAATTCTCCAAATTCATGTAATAGATTTTGATAATGCTGAATCATAATTGTAATATGTCCACATTGTTGCAGCAAAAAGGAGTATAATATTAAAACCCAAGGAATCAAATTTAGCTGAGTAAACTCCAGTGGCCAAACTTATAACACCAGTAAGCAGGGGGGAAGAAAGCAGAATTTATAAAGAAAAGATAAAAAGGAATTAAAGGTTTTTTTTTTTAACAATATACCATCATTGATACTTGTGCAGCCTGTGAAATGCTGTGGTTCTATTCGTTCCAAATGACTTCACACACATCATTTTTGTACATTAGCAGGGCTTATTTACTTATTGCCCTATTTCTTTATCGTTCCCAATGTGAAGGAAAACATTATATATTATTCTATATACCAGCTACATTACAGTTACTGTATATAAACGGTATCTTGAAATTTTTATGTTAATTGAAATTTTCTAACTTTCAAATTTTGAATGCAAAATTCCACTTGGAAAATCTTCTCTTATAGCAGTTGTTCCTGAAGCGAAGGGGCAAGCTGAGCATGTCTATGGCCGCTCTCCACATTATTTTGGTGGTAGTGCTGGTTTCATGTGGTTCATTTGAACACCAACATCTCCTCTCCTTGTGACTGTAAAGAATGCACTCATCTTGGGAATGACAAGCAGTGCCAAGATTAGTAACAGCCCAAATTTAAAAAAAGAAAGGTCTTCTGTACAATATTAAGGGTCGGTGTTAGGTATTGTAATTGGGTAATTGCAAGGGGATCTGCCAATAGGTCTCTGACTATGCTATTTATGCTTCTTTTTCATGGGATGCACAGGGGCTCATTCACCAGCGCTGAAGCAATAGCTGCAGAGGGATTACAGAGCTTGCGTTCAGGAGACATGGAAAAGGATTTGCTTCCTCACTTCAGTCCCTCTGAGGCCTTTTATCTGGACCTCACAACAAGAGCTCAGTAATAGATGAAACACGCTCAGCTGGATGTAACACCAGCTTGGAACCAAGGGAGCTATCCCCAATTCTGCCATTAGCTACTGTGTGACATTAAATCATTTCATTTCTCCATGCCTTGAATTCTCCATCTGTACAATACGGATAACACTCTCAGGTATGCCAATAGCAAATGCTGAAAAAGAGCTAACTACTTTTTTTTCCCCAACATGTTTAAGGAAAGAAAGGAGGTACCTGCATTTATCTGAGTAACAACCTGTAATCATTTAAAATACCCTGAGCTACTTCATTGTAGGCAGAAACCTCTGGCAAATCTGAGGCTGTTACAAAGGCCTAGAAATGCTGGTGATACTGCATGGTATTGTACCCTTTTGCAAACATACTGACTCTTTTTTATTAGGCTATTAGGAGTTACTCTTGATCTGCAGTAAAGAGTGAACCCATACAACAGTACCAATAAAATGAGTTCATGTTAAATGGTATTTTTTAAATAAGGCAATAGAAGTTCCTGATTAATCAGCCATTAGCAGTAAGTCATCATTATGCAATCTATATCTGAAAATATTGCAACACATGATTAAGCAGCTACTTGTTCAGGGTTTTATTACTCTGTTCCAGTGTTTTATGACATTGGCTTAGTGCTGCATCAGTTTACACGTGCACATTAAAGCTGTCACATTAAACTCCTAATTCTTAATTACTGTTAAGGTAGTAGAAGAGCAGCCTGGCCAAACTTTAATTTCCCTGTGGAAACCTGATCAGAGAAGTTTTGAGAACAAAATTTGTGTCTCCTCTCTTAGTCAGCAAACCATAAATAAAATTTAAAAGATTGATTTTCTCCTTTTCAGTTCTCAGAGTACCCTTACAGAGTACTCCAGTGTGGCCCTCGCTCAAGAAAGTTTCCCCTAAATGTTTCTAATGAGAGTTTTCCCTAAGTGAAAGCTGAGCAAAGATCTCAGGGCTTGTCCCACAGTGTTTCGTGTCTTTGTGTAACACACGACAGATTTTATTGTACATGTACACGTATATTGCTAAATCTGAATTATTCAACTATCTGTATTAAATAATTAATTTTGAGAAATTTTGAAGTCTGATGTGCTATTATGTTTAAAATATTCACATACAGTTATTTGCATGGTTAGGTGTTTGTTTTTGCACTTCACAATCTCATTCTCACACAGTCCAGAAGATAAGACTGCCCATAGCCGTATGCTCCTTGTTTGGACGTCTGACAAAATGCACCGATGCTGAACTGTCCCCCTCAGTTTCTACAGGACCCAATATATATTTTTTCTCTCATGGCAGCACATACACATTACTTCAGCTAAGGACTTTAATTACTAGATGAGCACCAATTAATGAACGAATCTCTGAAGCAGCTTTGGGAGACAGAAATGAATTATGGATAAATGAAGACACAAAGAATTTTGATTGCCTAAATTTCAATGACAAGTGAGGAGCAGAATGAGGAATACAGCTATGAACAACCAGTGTCCTAGTCGTCTTCCCTACTTGCCCAAACACATTTCTAGGATGAATGGTAATTCTTTCCCAGTTTCTTCTTTTTCTTAACTTATGACTATTAACCACATGGTATTAAAATCTTTGCTATGACACATGAGCCTGCCTGAATAGATACTCAAAGGTACCAGTCCCCAGTTGCACATAAGTATATTCCTAGCGGGCTTCCTGAAACATGAGCATCATCCCAGTGACAATCTCTGTCATGAGGAGCTCATAAGAAAATATTAATAAACATGCCCTGCCTGATTCTCCTTCAAACAAAGGGCTCATTCCACCACTTCAGCAATGTAAACTTGCATGAAAGTGACTGCAAAAATAATTTACGTACTATTTTTACATTTCCAAAGAGCATTTGGTGGGACAAATGAGAGTCAAGCTAATTAGAAACGGTACCAAAATGCATTTTTGAGTGAACTCTGAAAAGATGATTGATTGAAAGCCTGGAAGGGTGACATTTTCCATGACTGTGTTAGAAACTGCAAGCTTTCTATGAAAATTCGATGCAGGGTCTGGATTTTATTTCTTGAGATAGGGTATGCTTTATGCTCGTTTGGCAATGCTTTGACAATACGATCAATGGCTTTTACACCCTTCAGTCTTTATTGGCCAAGTCCTAAGTGCCTACATTGTTCCTAAGCCTATACTTAGCTACTTTTGTGTGAACCCACCTGCCTGCTCCCTCTGAAGTTTGCGCAGTGAAAGGTTGGACTGCTTTCAGAGATGCTTGTTTTTTCAGTAAAGTGATAATTGCCCACACAAACTTTGCCAACAGTAGATACGTGTACCTGTAAACACATTTATAATGACACCAATTAGAATTATAAGCAATTTTCCCTAAATCTGAAAAACAAGGAATCTATGAAAAATGTGGTTATATACAGCAAAAGATGTATATTTTAATAACATAGACTGTCTTAATAAAAACAAAACTGAAAAAAATATTGGTTTGCCCCTTCAAAATCATTTAGACCCTGGAGTGAGGAAAGCTTCATGCACATGTATAACTTCAAGCACTTTTGTCAGTGTGATACAGCGAAGTCCGTATGCACATATTGAAATCCTTGCTTAGACAAGCAATCAGTATTTTAAAATGTCTGGATAAAACCAATTACTTAAAATTATTTTAATTAAATTCAAGAGACCTACTCTGGCTTAGAAATTAAATTCTGTTTTCCCTCAAAAAACAAGTATGTTCTTAAAACAAACCAAGTAATTCAGCCAGAGGCATGCAAACCTAATAAATTAGCAATCAGTGCATGGGCATCTCTTCATCTTCCTCGTGTTGGGGGATGGCACAAATGTAGCCTTGGGGAATGAGACTCTGGCCACATTAGGGCCATATTTGGCCTATTGGAGTGGAGGCCACAGAATTAATCCAACTAAAGCAGTGAAGTCTTGACTCAGATTCTGAGGCTCATATTGCATTTTATTCCATGCCCAGATCACTGTGCGGCAGGCAGGCATTGTATGAATACTCATCTTCAGCAAAGGAAAGGAGGAACAAGCCAACATTTTGCTCTTTGCTTCATTTTGACCTTTCCACGGATGTGTGGAGACGCGCAAATCCACCACAAATCCAGGGCTCTATGTTTTGAAGTCACTAATCTGCAATGAGCCTGGAGGCAATTCATCATCCCTCCTACTTCCGTACTAGGAGCATACAGAGAAGAGCTGAGCTACTGCAGTGTGAATCTATTCCTCTGTTTCCTCTGAAATCTTTCCGGGAAAGCACCAATATTCAAACTGCCAAAGGAGTTGGTTAGGAGCTGATAACGAGACACTTGGTCCCCATGCATGTGGTGCTGGGTGGGATGCTACTGCATCACACAGGCCCTGCAGGTGTGAGGAAAACTCTTAGGAGATTCACCTAGAAGAAAATTACACTTCATTCATTTCTCTTCTGGGCTCCCACCTAGGAATAAATAGCAGAAAAGCATGCAATTTTCACCATGATTTTTTTTCAAAATTTTCTTGAAAATAGGTATCAGTATATTCAGTAGTTAGCTTTTGAAACACATATGCACATTGACAATTACGTATGGAAAGATCAAATAAAACCAAGTTAAGAACCTTAAAAAATGGTATTTCAGGCTTTCCTTTTTCTATTGGAGAGTTACTAAGTACAGGCAAACACCTTAGTATTATCTATTTCATATTACAGGAAGCAAAACATTATAGCAAATTATAGTATAGGAAATTAATATATTAGTATATTCTAAGTATTTTAAGTTTCAAAAAATTTAGACCACTTTCTGATAATACTAACACTGTGTTTCATTATCAGAATCTCACACTACTTACAGACAAAGCAGCTGAAAACTGAAGATAAAAGATGGAAAAAGATAACTGAAACACGAAGATCAGATTGAAAGTCAGGCTGTCTGATCTATGTAGCCTAAAGACATGAGTATATGAACAACACCCGAAACATATAAAATGTGAAGCCAGGGTTGTTACTACAAGTTACTAAACCAGACCCAGATATGAAGATTAATAATCCAGAGATGTAATACTTTGAGATCAGAATAATGAAGTCTTAATAGGAATGAAGAGTTGGTGCACTGGTATCAAGAAACACTTGTAGATACAAATTAATGAAAGAGAAGCAATCATTGGCGAGAAATAATTTTAGTCAATAAACCTAGAAAGCAGCGGGTTGCCAATGCCCAGTATCACTGAGCTGTATAAGGTAACGTGCTAGGACGTCTGCACACATCCTTCTCCCCCATCCAGCTTTTTTCTGAAGGATGCCGTAGTCTCTGCCAGAGGAGAGCAAGCTATGAGCACTTTGCAGAAAGTAATGTGCAGGAGGACTCGCAGATGTAAAGCCAACATCTGTCCAGTTTTTTAATGCAATTCCTTGTTCAACAAAAGCTACAGCCAGTCTCACTTTTCATGGGACATGACTACCTTAATTTGAACAATGCATTTTGTAAACTATTGTAGCCTTCAAAAACTGCAGTGAGCATCATTAAAAATAATTTCAAACTCAAGAGCTGAGGTCTGATCTCCTTACAGCTGCTCATGTGAGTAATGTTTTTTCTCATTTAATGAGATTGTTCCATTGAGAAAAAAGTCTCCTTTCATATTCAAAGTGGAAAAAAACAGTGCAATCTCCTAAGTATGTCTAGCATGCTGCCTTTATAAAAGTAACCAACATATTGAGACAGGTCTGTACATAACAGCAATTTCCCTTTTCCATCACATTTTATGTGGAATTTGAAGGCAGTGCCCTAAATGCATTTTACACTCTGCAGTACTGAAAGCAGATCTTCAAGCACAAGAAACATATTTTAGAGATTTCTGAGATGTGGATATGAAAAGGCTGGGGAAGAATCTTTTAACTTTGTTGCATGTGTTTATATGAGGGTCTATGCACATGAGCACATACACACACACACTGACAGATAACCACTACCAGTTCCTCAAAGCTTAAAACGTCACTGTAAGTTTGTTTATATTTTATTAAATGGACTTTAAAAATGCATTTTTCTAAGAAAGAACCTTTAAATTATAAATCTTGAATCTTCATTACATTTTCATTAAAATTTTTCTTCTTTCTCCTTTGGTGGTCCTAAGAGTTGCATTCATGAATGCAAGAATTAAGATTGTTCTGTTTCCATTACTTTTTCATAGCTCCTTTCCTCTCCTATTCCATATTGATTCTGTTGCTTGATGCAGCTACAGAAATAACACTTTCATACTGGTTTTTGGAAGAAATAAGCATGCTGGCACACTAGCAGTGCATGAGACCAATACAGTCATGATAGAAAGGCAAAGCTACGAAACATCCATTGGTGAGATTCATTATTGACTGACCACTGTCAAGAGCACGAAGTGAGAAAACCAAAAATGGAGAGAGGACTAGGACTATTCTTCTTGGAATCTGTGAATGTATTGAATTGAGTAGATTATGCACTATAATTGACTGGTCCTACACAGAATTTAAATCAAAGAACTTATATTCATAAAATACCTGTATTCATTGATATAATACCATGTGAACTTTTTCACTATTTTGCTTAAAGTTGATAGTAAGTTAAATTATCAATAGTTGTACAAATTATTCTGTTTATTCCTAGATAATTCTGAAGCTTCATCACTGTGTTCCTGAATTTTCTTTTATTCCAAGACTGATTAAAAACTAAGAAGAGAGGTGGAAGACCTCCACGGCCAAAATGTTTAGGAATCTCACGCACAAGGCATCCATGTCTAGTTATTTTAAAATGCAAAACCTAGCAGATGCTAGTAGATGATGCTTAAAAGCCTTCATGTCTACTAACTGATAATTGCTCAGTCCTTCTTATGTGATAAAAACGTATTTCTTACTTCTTTGTTATTTGCTGATTATTTCCATTCTTTATACTTCATTATTGCCAATTCTGCTAACTTTGAGTTACAGTTCTACAATAAAATTTACCATTCCTTGTACGGCTGTAAAATTTTGCTTAAGATCTTAGGGATTTCATTGAGGTCTTTAAGAAATTTTTAAACTTGAAGCTAATGAATGTTGAATGTTATCTTCTTCTACCTTTTTCATTAATTTAGGTATTTTCTTCTTTTTTTGCTACTATTCTCATGTGATTTTTAATGAGCTTTAGGTTTATCTTAAAGAATTTTCATTAACTTTTTCAATATTCTTTCACATTTTCATAAACATTTTTCTATCTAAATGCTTCTGCTCAGTCAATTCCACTCTTAATCTGTGTGCATATGCATATGTAGTACCGGCACACACACTGCAGTTTGTTACTCACTACAATTTTGCTAATGTTCTCTGTTGGCTTTTAATGAACATACTCAAGTCACAACCATAGGTTGGTCATTTCCTGGCAATCTCTTTCTGCCAGGGAAAGGTGAATCCATTAACACCACAGTTGTTCTGGGGAGGATCATACCAATGTGGACAAAAACTGAGTAGAATATAATTTTGGAATGAACGATTTAACAGAAATACGGTGGCTATCCAACAAAAGCCCAACATCTAGCAATCGAACTTTTGTACAGCAAGTGGAGAGAGATTATAACGACACTTAGGTAGGTGTCTGAGACAAGGAGGCTGAAGTATCCTTGGAAGTACCTGTCTCAAAAGCTGACTGTAGAGGGAACCTAGACAACTTAGACTGGAGAGCTGAGGTTAGGTGAAGGGAGAACCAACCCAAGATAGGTAATAGCAATTGTCCCCTAGTTCGATATCCATTATCCAGTGTAGGCCTGCTCCTTAAAAGAGGAATCCCACTTCCAAACAGACTAATTTGTCCCCTAATGGGATACACGTTGAAGCTTGCTAATCATCTCCTCTGGTCTCTGGGAGCCAGGGGCGACGCTGTTCAGAGCTGCACATGGTCTTTGCGGAAGCAGGAACAGAGAACTCGTTGACTTGACTGAAGTATAAGCTCAGCCCCATTTTTTTTTAGTATATAGACTTGTGGACAACACATCAACACAACAGTATCAAATCAAGTTCTAATAGATTCATTATTCAGTGACACATTTGTTTCCACCAATTTTATGCAACTATTCAGCGTTCTGATGACAATATTATACAAAAGTCTGTTTTAACTTACTACTCATTCTCCCTGCTCGTTTTCCCAAATTGCTGAAGCATTCAGTCCCTTAGGATAATTTTCAGGAGATTTTTCAAAACTATTTCAGACTCTGTGCTTTTTGCAGATTTTTTTAGTGCCTTTATATGTTTATAGTTCTGTGATGTAGATGAGTATTTTTGATGCTGCTAAAACTTTTTGTTGAAGGCAAAAAAAATTGAGAAATTTCATCTTCATCATTTGTTATTATTATTTATATTATTTTACACAAACAATCTCTATAAATTAGGTGAGACTTATAGATCATTATACAGAATTTGAGATGCAAAATATATAGTATATAAATATTTTGGGGTTTCAATTTGCTTCTAGTTTAGCATTTTGGGAGAAAAAAGTTTCTGATAAAGTTATAGCAAATTTTTTATGTAAAGCATTATGGATTTTTCTATGGAAACTATAGTAAATCTTGAAAAGCTTTGATTTTGAAAAAAAGATCATTAAATAAAAAGTTAACGTGAAAAAAATTATCTGGCTCTATCTGGGCTCTACTCTTTATCCACTTCTAAGAAAGGATTACAAGGAAATGTTTCTAAGCGTGGCAAGTATTTATGAGATCCAAATTATCTACAGTCTATAACCATGAATGGAGACAAAGAAAAGTGATGTGACTTACCCATGATTAAGCAGGAATGTCTCTGGCAGACCTACCCTTCCTGCTGGTTGTCGTGGTGTCTTGAAAGAGGAGCAGACTACACTTACATTTCAGTTAATTATGTATTTTGGGAAATTCAAACCCAATATTTCCTTTTTAAACAAACATTCCTAAAATGTGATGTTCCACTAGCTGACAGAGGCTTCATTTCATTTCAATTTGTTTTTCTAGTACTTCATGAAGCGCTTTTTCATTTGACAATTTAAAATGCATCCCGTAAATAGAAATAAGCAAGCCATACTACACATAAAAGGAACAGAGCCTGTAGACAATGTTTTTGCCTGTAAAGGAAAAGAACAGCAGCTGAGAGAGATAAATCAAATTGTTGATCATGGAAATACTACAGTGAGAGGTAAAACTAACAAGAATAAAGAAATGTATGTGACAGACTTAACAAGAGGTTGCTTCTATGCTTCACTAACCTTTGTTTGCTTGAAAACCAGACAATGAACAACCTTTCCATAGGGTAAGATGAAAATCTGATGCTTTCTGTATTTTATGAGCTGAATTAACTAGGCCTATACTCCTATTCAGTTGCAGACAGCCATAAAATCAAATAAAATTTATAATATAAAAATATGGAGGACTTTAGTAAAAACTCGATGTAAATCAGTTCCTATTTGCTGTTTGTTTAGGCTGATTTTGCAGATCCATGCCTCAAGAAAAACAAACTCATTTGATAAAGTGTACTTGAAGTTTTATCAGCATAAACTCTTGTAATTACATTTCTTATAGAAAAGGAAGCAGAGACCATTGAGCATTATGCCAAGAGCTAGAAAACTGAGGCAAAATCCGACTTGGCTAGGGCTGTTTGTGTGGCCAAGAGTGAGTCTCATAATCTCTGGAGTTTCAGGCATTCCACCTGCAAAACCAGAGATGCTAATACTCATCTATCCTGGATATATCCTAATACTCAAATTCTGGATTATTTTCCTTGGCTTGGATTTTATAAACAGAATATGATATAATATTTAAAAAGGACTAGAGATAATAGACTTTTCCTCAGTGATGGTATGTGCTTCATAAAATAAACAAGTGACTTTAAAAGTACAGCTATATGAATAATGTCTTCTTAGTTCAGTGCCCAGATGAAGAGAAAAAAAACAGCTAAAACAAAGTTGACGTGAAATGATAATATTTTAGCATGTTTTCTGAAACTCCAAAAAACTTCATTTTAGATTAACCCAAAATGTTTCATTCTTCTATGAATGTTTGATTCCTGTCCAAGTAATGCAAAAATGTCACCTTATTCTGCAGACATTATGCTATATCCCACCTCACGTAAAGAGGACGGACTGAGCGTGGCTGAGAGAGCCAAGAGTGCTTGCCTTTTGCCTGTGGCACTTTTTCCAGAGAATCATCTTCTTAAAACATTTGGCAAAGAGCTAAGCAGAGTTAAGCAGAGAAGCTAACTTCTTCAGGCCTGAAGGGTTATGTGCACAAATGCATAACCTTTTTCTAGTACTATCTGCTCTGCAGTCCTTCACCCCTTGACCATGTATTCCTTTCCACTCTTTGCTGCCTTTGGCAATTTGTGCAGATCCCTCTGTAAGCTGATACAGCTCACTAACCTGGCAGAAAACTAATCCATATGTAGATTTTTGTTGGGTGAATGAACTGAGTGTTGTGTTTTGGATGAGAGTGTATATTTCTGTTATGTGCCTCAGATGTTACGCACCATCTACATCAGAACTTCCGTTAGCAGAATGAGGAAGGCCTTTTCTTTAGAGTCAACTGAGTAAAACAATCAGTTATGATCCTAATTTTTAGAACTGATTCGTAAAGTCCTACAATGAAAATAAATCCCTATTTTCAAAGATATAGATTTTCCCTAAAAATACTCAGTTCTCACTGTGAAGCACAGGTGACAGTTTGGAAGGCCGAAGACCTTTTTGGTTCGCCCACTGTCCTGCATGACAGAGAGCTCCAACCACTAATTCTCGCTATTCATCTACTAGATCCAAGAGATGTGACGTTCACTTTCTCCTGTAGCCTACTCTGTGATGTCTCCTGATCTTCGAATGCATTCCTTTCTAAAGTGTCTTCTCTGTGTGTTTTCCTTGATTAGTATTAGCAACACTTTTTAGTTTAGCATCCTTTCTGAATTCTACTGAAGTGCTACAGATTATCTTTTTCTGATTAAAAATAGATCTCGAATTAGACTATACTTACTCCTCTGCATGCATCTCCCAATAACTTTTCAACAGTTGCTTATTATAAGAGTTCATTTTCAGCCTTTTGTTCACTTTTCATGGACATGACAAAATGTTGTAGCTGAATTTACTGTTCATCACACTGTGGTTTCTATTACCAGTACAAAATTGTGTCAAATCCCTTGAATAACTTTGATTCTCAAATAAAATTGGAGGACAGATTCACAGAGCTCCTGCACAAAGCTGGAGAGTGGGATCTACTTCTAGTTTAAAACATCTAAAACTAGATGAGTATACATAGGTGTCTACCTTTGAGTTTTGTATCTCAGTTCCCGTAACAGTTAGTGAAACAGTTGTCGTGCTCAAGGGAGGCCAAAGAGAAGCGAGATCATTCCCAGATAGACATAGAGGGTTTGATTCAGTTCCTCAAGCAGACCCAACTGAGTGCCAGCTGAAGTACTTCATTATATCCCTCCCCATATCCCGTCATCCCTCCAGGACGATATGGCTCTCCTGTTGGCCTTGTGTTATATCTGCCAGTATCCTGTCAATATCAAGGACGTGACACTAAATTCCTCTGTAAAGGCAGGTGAATTGCTCTCTAGGCTCCACTGGCTCCATATGACTAGACATCCCGTTGATACAAGCCTGGTTACATAGGTCACAGGTTGGCACCTAAGGGAGGTGTCAGCCTCGGACTGAATGCTCTGTATGAATCACAAAATTCAAGGTTACAGAACACATTCTGAATGTGGGAGACCCATGTTCCATTCCTCTTCTGTATATAAGTAAGCTTACATTTTCCACCATCCTCATCTACATCACCATCAGAGAGTCAGGTATCCTTGAAGAGACATTTCCATTTCATTGATGGAATGGCTCAGATTTTTTTATAAAATGCTTAGTGAGGAGAGGGGGAAGGAAAAGTGAATGATGCTTTACCCCAGTAGTTCAGACCTCGCAAAAGGGAGACACTTGCATCTCAGTGCCCGTTAAGTGCTCCAGAGAATGCTTAACTGTTTTCCGACAGTAGAATAACGTCAACAGCAGGTGAGTCTCCGAATAACTCAGCCCCTGACTCTCTGGCCACTTGCATAGGAGAAGGAAGATACCTTTAAGAATACATTGGTAACTGAGTTAAAAATTGATCCTGCATTTCTCACATCCTGACTGATTATTATGAACGACTGGGACAAACAGGATCATATCTGGTTTTGGCAGAGGTTTTTTCTTCCATTTGAGTGAGGCCATTTGTATTGAATGAAATGAGTACATTTTGTTTTAAATTTTGCTGCAAAACTGAAATATCAAATGTTCAAACAGCTCTGATTTTGCATTCCTATGTCATCCTATAAGCTATTACAATATTATTTCAGCTCAAAATTTTTGAACCAGAGAATTCCATTGTCAGGGATGGGCATATCAAAATATTGAGGGCTCAACAAAAAATGCATTCAATGAATATATTATTTTAATTTTTGGATTCAGTATAAAAATGGAATATATACCAAATGATTACTCAGCATGCCCAGTTTAAGCCAGTATTTAAGGGCTCATACAAGATAAGATAATCATTTTATTTTTATTATATAATGTTTATTATCATCAATAAAAGAATAGCTCTTCAGGCTTTCAAAAAATTTCAATTTGTGCCCAACTGGTATTTTTTAAAAGAGAAAGAATTAATCCCCCTATCTGAGAGATGATTTTGCTGCCAGCCAACTGTAGAAAAAACAGGTTTGACACTCAAAGGATTTAAAATTGTCAAAATGTAAAAGAACATCTGTTTTTATTAAGATAATATTCTTATGTATATCTCCTAAGAAACAAAAGATACTCAAAGCCTCAATTCAATAAAGAAACTACCAGATACCTAGATCACACTGCTGAACAGAACTTGTATGAGCTACATTTAATAATGTACAATTTACAAAATATAGAAATGCCAAATTATATGTATCATTATTAGAAACACATGTTGGGTAATGTGAGCTTAAAGAAGTGTTCATATTATTAATTGCACCATTAATACTAAAGATCTGGCTTTCAAAAGCATGCGTGTGTCTAATGGGGTAAAATAGGCATGTCACGGAATTTTCAGAAGTAGTTTAAGTAAGTATTTAAATAAATTTAGAGGATTATCAAAATTCCTCAACATGTATATATCTCTTAGCAGCCTAATATGCTTTAGCCTTGGGGAATAAATTTAGCCTTGAAATATCTAGAAAAAGGAGACTGCTAAAACTGCTCATAGGTTTGGGGGTAAATTCTTCTCAGATGTCACTCCTGTCACAGCAGGAATAAATCTAACATGGCTTCTGGTTAAAAAAACTGTTTGAAAAAGGTTGAGGAGAAAATTACGTTCAGCTGAGATTTTAAATCAGAATGCATGATCAAAACTTTGATATTTCCTACAACGGGAAATTGGAAAGCACTGAAAAACTTCAGTGTGATATTTCTTTTTGATGTGAAAGGATGATAAAATTTATGCTTTATCTTCATTTTTTTAAAAAAAGAAACATTTCAACATTGCCACAACAAAGCAAGATTATTTTTCAGCAATTCTCAGTGAAATTTTCATCGCAATTCCTATACTCCTTTTAAAATGTCTTCCTTCTGTTATTTTACTTACTTCTTTCATCAGAAGACTATTTTCTGAAAACACACCAACTGTGTGGCTCTGCTGGGCTTTTAAAATAGGGCTGGCCGATGTGCCGAGGCCAAACGGGCAGCTGCGGCCCCTAAAACCGCTCGTCTGAGTCCTGGCCACGCTGGCCCAGCAGCCACCCGTCAGCACGGGCACCCACTGCAAGCTAACTGCAGATATGGCAGAGCACAGAGACAGCTTCATATCCCCTGGCTTTCTGGAGACTGGATTCAGTGTTGTGCAAAGCCATTTCTGAGGCCATCTGAGCCAACCAAATTCCTAATATAAGGAAATATGAAGGATCCTGCTCAGAGTTTCTTTCTTCCCCAACTCCCACTGCCATATTTCCACCCTGATGAAATTCTCACAGAATAATTTAAATATGAATTCCATCTGTATTTACAATGTAGTACAAGACTTTAAAGAAAATCATTGACCTGAAGAACTACCATCTCTCCAGCCTGATGTTGCCAAATCCTTTTAAAGTGGTTAGCAAATTACATTTGTCACTTATCAGTTACTAATACCTTTTCCAGACACACACGATTGGTATAAAACATTCCTGCATAACAAAGTATACATTCTTTCGTTTCAGATGATTTTCAAAATGATTTTTCTGTGGCATCAATGTATGGCAAAACTTCAGTTCGTTATAATGGGAACCTTTTCTAAACATTAAATTTCTTTCATCTAAAGGCTTCTTCAATTGTTCCTGCAGTTTTCACACATTGTTATTTGTACGTGCAAATGCTGGAATGTACATTACCTAATTTACTTGCTCATGAAAGATGAACGCAAATCAGTCAGACAAAATAGTTCAACTTTATCACTGATGAGCATAAACAATCAAGAAGCAAACCTGTCATGTATAAACAGCAGCAATATTGAAACCCACTAAGGCTTTGAGCCAAAAATTGTTGAAATAAGGTTCTAAGCAAAAAATGTTACTTTCCGTGCACATCTTTCATTCTTTCCTAGCTTTCCATTTAGAAGTGCTATACCCTTAATTTAAGGAAAGGCTCAATCAGGTGCTCTGCGTTTTTCTGTAAAAAGCTAAATCTTTCATTCTTGGAAACTTCAGCAGGCCTGAAGGAAATTTAGTCATTTCAAGACAAGTTTATAGTTATAGGCAGCTGTAACTGTGTTTTCATGGCTGGGATGACATCCACCTTGACACTCCTACCTCATAAGGAAAGCATTGGCTGTATATGTCACCTTCACGCCCTGAATATAGTCAGTTATGACTGTTTGTAGCCCTTTACTCATTAGAGTTTCACACTTCATATACTTGTACAAATGGACTATTAATGTTGATAGTCCATTCTCCACATTAATTTCCTTGATCAAAGAACAGTATTCCCTTAGCAAATTAAAAATCAAACTATTGTAAATTAGCTATAACATGCTGGAAGAAATGCTTTACATGGATATGAAAGATAAACATTAGACTTGACTTAAAAAACATACAGTAGAGTCATCCTGTTGGTATAATCAAATGATTCATTAAAAATTTTTGTCCACCTGAACATTTAAAAAAATAGAATACTATATGTGTATGTGTGCATGTAGTGAAACATAAATAAAAGAGAAAACCTAATCAGGAGGCAATTACAGCAAGAAAACTTCATCTAGATTAAAAATACAAATTGAAGTTGCAAGTTCTAATAGACTGGGCTTATAAATTAATTGTCTTTTTCTGTTTCCTTTGGTTTTGATCTGCAATGTCTTCAAATATTTTATTTTTGTCTCAGCTCATTAAAGCAGAAGTTGCTGTTGAGGGACCGTAGATATACTTGCTGTTGGCTTTTAAAAGGAGTGATACTCTGGCATTAACAGGAGCAGCAGCAGAGTGCCCTGAAGGTCACAATCAATGGATGTGTCAAGAGCAGCAAGAGTTGAATTTTTCTGCTGGGTCATATTTGTCAAAAAACAGATGGTGGTCTCAGAAGACCTGGAGAGAATATACTCTTGCAATCTCAACTGGAGCTGAAGAAAACTGGTTCTTTAATGAAATCAAAATGTTTCATATAGTTTTCTGTTTTGAAAAGCTTTATTACATCTTGGATGAAATTTCTGGTGAAAAGGAGAGAATTAAAGAGAAAGAAATAAGGGAAATGAGAAAGAAGGGAGAGATACACTGATATTTCAGTTTCAGAAGAGTCGATAATCTAACATCTACCTGCAATATGAGAAATCTAGGTTCAAATCATTATTCTAAATCATGCACTAAAGCCTTTCTCCCATACTGCAAGCAAATACTAAAGATTTTTAGCTATGGTGGGCTTGCCTCAAGTTTTCCATTAAATATATTTATATTAATTCCATTCTGTTACGGAGTGAAAATCAATTTTAAGATCTTGAAATTTTTGGCCAAAGAGCATTTATACTTTCCAGCCAGCTGTAGGCTCGGCCCAGTGACTGCTCTGGGTATACGGTGTTCAGTAACAAACTATGGGACTGGCTTTTGGCATTAAAAGTGCACCAGCTCTCTGAAACACACTGATCTATATGGTTTAACAAAGGAAGCATGATCTAATTAATTCTTAGGGAAAACTTTAACAAAGTATCTGCATTCTTTCTCTTCCCTCTTATGCTTGGAAAGCTTTAAATATATTTGTGGAGGGATAGAGAGGACCTGTGGAGGGGCAGGGATACCTGTCTCCTTCCCCATGCCTTTCCAGCAGTGGTTCAGGGCAGAGATCCCTTTCCCTCAGGCCAGTCTGCATCCAGCGCCCTGTCCTGCATAAGGGAGCACGCCTGCCATTTTACAATGTCTGTCTGTCTGTCTGTCTGTGTGCGAGCATGTGCACCTTGGCACAAATTCTGTGCCTTGGTTCACATGCAATTACAGCAGCGAAGTGACACTTAGTCTGGAGAATTTGTAGAGTCATTTGAAAAATCAGAGTAGTTGCACATGCAAATTTTTCACACAACTACCTGATCTTGCGGTACATGCAATTATTTTAGGGTAATTTATATGTTTTTGTCATTTTTAAGTGCCCTGGAAATAACATAAGTGAATATATCTACTAGTATGTTTGCTTTGCATGTTATGAAGTTAGTGATGAAGAAAATTATCAAGGAAAGCAAGTGCATGGCAAAAACCCTAGAATCACTGAGATGATTATTAAAAACAAAGTCATGGCTGTTCCGTGACACTGATCATTACTAACTGTGTAAAAACACAGAGAACAAACAGAAAGTACTGTTATATTACCAAACCTTTCAAAGTCAATCAGTAGATTCAAGACAGTGTTTTTCATTCAGGGATAAAGTTTTTAACTATATTTTTTCTGCTTAATTCCTCTTCTCAGTAACATTAAAGCAGCATAATATCAGAAAGGCAAATTTCCATTCTATGAGAATGAAAAAGTTTATCTGTATTGCAGATCAGAAATTAAGATACTAATTTACATAACAAAGAAATAAGGTATAATGTGTGATATATCACATATTTTATACATATGAGAAGATTTTCCTACAAAGATTCATGTGACCTTTCCAAGACTTTATTTTCTATCAGAAATTTTCAAATTAACCCCTAGAGCTGCTCACTTTTCACTCCTTCACTTTCACAGTGCTTTCAGATCACTTTTTTCTTACTATCGATGCTATCAGCTATTCACAGAGGCCATATCCTATTATGTAAATTTAGTTTGACCTTCTATATATAACAAGATACAGTATTTCACTGAGTAATTCTTGCACCCATCTTAACAGTTCATAGTTAAATTAAGCACCTATTCAAAGACATTTAATCTTGATTTAAAGATTCCAAGTGATGAAGAACTGACCATATTTTTGGTTATCTGTTCTAAAACAGTTATATTCCATTCTTTTCATAGCTTGACCTTTTCTGATTCAGATTGCTAGAAACTGTAGCTCATGAGTATTTGGTGAGATTAAAAGTAATTTCTGATTTAAATAGCTTTACCATATGTAAATTCTAATAGAGTACAGTCACTTTTTTCCTCTTATTCTTCTGTTTTGTGAAAGGGTTACCTCAAAAAAAATGAATGTGTTTATCAAAGCTGAGGTTTCTTGAGTATGACCACAGACTTGATTGCTACAAGCTAGTATGAGTTGCTGGGATCTCTTTTGCAAAGCTCACTCTTGCAGGCATTTCTGAGCTTCTGTTTTTTCAGTCTACAACAGACAGATTTCATATCTACATGACTCTATTGTAAAATATCCAAGAGTGTATGCAGATCCCTCCTGCATTTTGTATGACAGTGTGGTTCTCCTAAGCCAGCATTGCTTTGTTGTATAAAGGAAAAATCACTATGCCAAGTATGTGTTAAGCATACAATTTTAGGGGCAATTCCACTTGAAGGAAAATCCATTTATCAATAACAAACAAGTCAAGAATGGTGAAAGCTCTGAGTGGAGAAGAGTATCTGTCCTTTGTAATATTATTTTTCCCTATTAACTACCTCTATTGCCAATGAGAGCGGCTATTCAAATTCCTGGCTCCCAGTCAGGCAGCTTTCGAAAAAGCTGTTTGCTAACACGTTACTACTTACTAACAAGAAACCTACTGTTTGTCACCAACTCTGTAAGGCTGAAGTCAGTAATTTCATGAAAAGCCTACTGTAATAGATATGAAGACCAGCTGGTATGCATATGTTCACCTGTAAAACGAGTCAGTCAGTGCTGATGATACGCTTCCTCTGTGCTGGCCCGGGAGCGCTATAGCCATAACGAAGGAGAAGTATCACTCTACTAACATGCACCTTGAACAGAAACTGTGTAGCACAGGTATCCCGTAATATTCAGAAAGCAAAAGTAAGATTTTTAAAGAGACCACTGTGAATGAGGATCCTGCTTTCAGTAGGAAAATAATTTACTTTTCAGCTGAGCTAAACTGAGCTGGTTCTGGTCCAAAAAGGAGTCACTGAGCTCCATGTGAGCCAGCGTACCCCGCTAGGATGGATATGCAGCTTCCAGTATCCTAACCAACCCGCTTAGCATTAGCACAAGTTTCCCTACAGTGTTACCGCATGCAAACTTGCAAAAACCCCGCCCTGACTTCTCAGTAAAGAACTATGCATTTTTGCATTCAGTTGTATAAATGTGAAACTGCAGAATTAAAAACTGCTTGTTTGCGCCTTCGTCTGCGTCTGCTGCAAACAAAGGCAGTTGAAACGCTCCTGCTGTAGAGTGCTATGCTGAGTGCAGAATTTCAGCAGCCCCAGCAGTATAAAGGGATCCTATTCATGTGCTAAATATTAAAATAAGGCAGACTTAAAGTTACATGGTATAAAAAGTTTTCTCCATTTTCATGCCTACAGCTCACTTAGCCTATACTGCCGATTTCCTCCCCCCTACCTTATCCCCAGAATAGCTACTACTAGGGAAATACTATTTGAAATTATGAGTTTTTCAGACTGTCACTTTTTCATTCCTACTCCCCCTTCAACCAGAAGTGTTGATTTTTGTCAGTGAAAAACACACAAATATGCTAGGATTCAGTCATTTACACAGAAATATGCTACAGAGAATAATGACCTAGTAAGGTCCAGTGGGTCACAGATGAAAGGATCTGAGATACGAAAACTATTAAAAGAGTGATATCGTCATCAGTAATTTATGCATATCACAAAATAACATATATTTTCTTTTTCACCATACTCCTGTGACAATCTGCCACAGTTATGCAAGGATCCACAAATTTAATAGAGATAGAAAAGGGAGCAGGCATACTCATGCAAATATCTATAGTTACAATAGCTTTAGAAAAAGGTAATTCTGTATAAATTCTCATGTACCACAGTGTAAGCGTGTCACTAAATTCCTGCTAGTAGGAAACTGTGCCTCAGTTTCAGTACAGACTGAAGCTTCACCTTTGAAGTCTTGAGCTATGTGAGAAAGTCCACCACAGACAGAGGAGTTCAGTTTAGCTGTCACCGATCACAGCTGATTAGTTTACCTCTTCTTTAGCCACATCATTTCATCTGCAGCAAGCACCAAAGAGTATAATTATTCTCCTCTTTGCTAAAGGAAGAATGAAAACCAAGCAGAGGACACGGTGAAGATGCTGGGAGGATAATCCTGCCCTTGCAGCCCCCTGGGAATGGGAAAGGTGTAGAAATCCCTTGATGGGTGCTGTGCTGGGGTGCCAGCTGGGCAGCCCTGCACATGCTCATGGCAGCTGGAGCAGGACGACAAACCAAACCTGCTTTTCTGATGCTGCTGTAAAGGCTGGGCTGTGTCCGCAGTCAACAGGACCAGGTGGGAGCAGGGAGGTTGCTCTTCCCGGCCAGCAAGGGAACATGCAACAGATGGGTCGAGCATCCTGTCGTGACCATGTCAGTGACCATTCCAGGCCTGGCAGCATTGCCAGCCTCCTGCCATTTCAAAACACACATCGTATCACAAAAAAGCAGTCAAGCTGCTGTTTGGATGCTAAGTGCTGTGGCTAAGACATACAAATGCTCTGGAGATGGTATGGATCTTGGGATACTCTCTTCATGACGGGGTTGAGTCCCAGCAGCCAAATGGAGACACAACTCTGACAGCTGGAACGTTCAGCTTCAGGCCTTCAAGGAAGCTTTTCACTGTTTAAAGAATAATCTGATGCAAAATCCTGAAGATTTCCTTATTTTAGGACATTTGTTCTCATTTATTCCCAACTTTTCTCTTGGCAAATGGCGGAAGTAATCTTATGAGATGAAATTCTCTTCTGTTACAGCAAGGACACTGCATTGAAAGGTCACTAGGGCATCATCACAAGATAATTTGGCCTTTTTGTCATTTCTACTACATTTAATAAAAATAGGAGTATTCATGCTCCTTACTTAAGGCATTTAACTTTGTGCCGAAGCTGGGAGACCAGGTACTGTGTGCAGCGAGGGAGTGAGGGAGGCTCCTGTGGCGGACAGATGAGTGAACTTTTGCCTTAAACATTTCTTGGTACAAAAGGTGCAAGCAAACCAAAACCCCGAACAAGCCATCTGTTCCCAGTGGAAACAGGACTGAGCTGCTGCGACCCCTGAAATGGTCTCCCTGCGACCACCCGGGACACACCGAGCCTGCGCTGAACCGGACCACGATCGGACAGAGACTTTGGGACCTGGACTGCAAATTACTGCCGCTTAACACAACTTTTATAAAACTTGCTTAGCTGCACTCCCTAGTTCAGTGAGAAAGGGCCCCAGAGCTGGTGCAGACTGGAAAGATAAGGGAGTTACAAGCAGTTTGCATTCCTATGCGTCACACTCCAGGAGGGAGGATGTCAAGGCTTTGAAATAAGGCCTGCTTGGGCGCCAGGACCCTGGGAAACAAAGCCTCCCCTCACTGCTGAAACAGTGTTAATTAGGGGGGGGTCTGGATTATATCCTCTTCCTCAGGACCTTGGAAGATAACACCTACTGTCACTGCTGGGGCAGTGCTAATTGCTGGAACAACACCTGTTTGTCAGGGCCCTGAGAAAGAAGGGCAGAACCCGAGGAATCAACACATTTGTCAGCAGAAACCGCAACAGTAAAGATAAGGGAGAAAAGCAGCCTGCCTGGGAACAACGATGAGACCCAATAGGGAGCAGGAGACCCCAGACCCAAAAATTACTATTGGTCTGAACTACCGCGTGAGGGGTGGGAAACTTAATTTGAAAAAGCTATAATTGCCCAGGGATTTCTTTGTTCGGGGTCCCTCTTTGGAGGCACCCAACTCGAGCTGTAACTACCGCACGTGTGTCATTCCGAACTTTTCAGCGGGAACCTAGGGTCGGACCCTGCTCGAGTTGTAATTACTGCACGCGCATCGCTAAAATTTACACCCAGGGTGAAGAGGACCAACGGGACGCCGCTGGATCCACGGGTGGTGATATCTCTTTCTCTCTCCCCCCTTTTCTCTCTCTCTCTTTCTCTCTCTCCTCCCCTTCGCCTTCTCCCCCCACCTTTTCTCCCCACTCCGTGGAAAATAAAGTTAAAAGGTTGTACGATATTTGACCGGTTTTAGCGTCTTAATCTCATCCTTGGGATCGTAACGAAACCCCCCCCCCCCCCGATATTGGATCGGGACATCTAATTGGCGTCACGGACAGGATCCCTTGAGACGAGAGTGTCGTACAACCGTAAGGTGTGCTGAGCGAGTGTGTGTGAACGAGACGTACGAACAAGTACGAAGCGAGAGCGGAGTTCCGATCCGTGGTTCCGCTCTCCCGCGAGGGAAGAGGCCGGAGACGAACGAAGCTTAAGGAAGGAGTGAATGGTGAGATCTTTAGTATACTAGTTGGTGGTTTGGCTCCTGAGGGTGTATAGGGGAAACTTGGATTTTAAGGTGTGACCCCCTCAGGATGAAATCCCCTTTGTAGGACGTTTTTGTAGTAGCTTACAGTTTGGCCTCCTGGGAGCGTATAGGGGAAACTTGGACTCATTTAAGGTTTGGCCCTCCCGGGACGAAATCCCCTTTGTAGGATATGGCCGCCCAGAAGGCAGGCGACTTTTGTGGAGAAATCGAGAAACTATATGACCTTTTGGAAATACACTGTTCTCTCCCCTCGCCCTCAGGACGAGACTGGGCACGGGACCATTGGTCCCAATTGCAAAGTGTAGTGGACCGGATAGCGGTCTTGCAAAAAGAAGCTAAAGTTAAGAGAGGAAAAGGGAAAGCTATTGTTTGTGCCATGTTAGGAGCGTGCCTAGCAGCTGCGGTGGAGGAGAAGAAGGGGGCACCTTGTCAGGCGGAGGCTGCGAATGCTGCGCTGCAAGCGGCGGTAACAGCCCTGCAAGAACAATTACGGGAAGCCAAGCGGGCACTGGAGGAGGAGAAACACCAGGGTCTGATATTGAAAGAGGAGCTAAGAAACCAGCTCCTGAGGGAGGCAGACACCCTTGCCGAAGGTGAGGTGCTGCCTGAGGGAAAAAGGGTACGCCAAATTTACCCCCAAAGGGACCTAAAAAGACTAAAGGAGGCCGTAGACGACCCCCCCCATATGTGCCCACTAGTCAAAACAGAATATATAGACGAGGATGATAGCGACAACCGCCCCCAGGTTGTTACCAAAGAAATCCCTTTCATAGCTACCGAATTGGCCAAGCTGCGAAAGGATTTTGCCAGAACGGCTAGGGAATCCGAAACCGAGTATGTGTGGAGGGTA
The DNA here is from genome assembly GCF_036370855.1 of Dromaius novaehollandiae. Classification (NCBI taxonomy): domain Eukaryota; kingdom Metazoa; phylum Chordata; class Aves; order Casuariiformes; family Dromaiidae; genus Dromaius; species Dromaius novaehollandiae. The sequence continues at coordinate 204,258,300 of NC_088098.1, read as the reverse complement.
TCCCTGTCGGGGGGGGACGGAATCCTGCTATCTGAACAGGCGGCAGAGGGATATTGGGGCCCAGGCGTGTTCCTGACAACCGGCGATCGCCGAGCCCCGTGGTCCCTGACTCAGAGGGCTGCATATTGGGCGGGGGGGTTGAACCCTTTGGAAAGGGGGGATCCCCTAGCTATAACAGGTTCCGTCGATCAGTTGCTGGAAAGTGTACAAAAGGCAGCTTGTCTGCAAATGATGTATGACCGAGAACTCAAGCCAAACCTGAGCTCTCCGATGTTATTGCCGGTAGATCCCGAGCGGATGACGCCCCTAATACGGGGACTTCCTGATTCCCTGAAACCTATTGGGATCCAATTGCAGGGGAGAATCCAAAATGTACCCCGCGAGGAGAGAATCGCTGCTGCCCTGGAGGGGATGGTAACCCCGGAGCATCAGCGGCTGGGGAAAAAGGTGTGGACCTGGGGGGAGGTAGCCCAGGAATTGATTAATTATGGGAGGAAATACGGGCCAGTCGGCCGGACTTACCAAAGGGTGGAAACTATGGCCGTGCGGGCGGCAGAGCCAGCAAGCAAGTCTCTGGCATTTTCTGGGACGAGCCCAGACTTAGCCAGAAGAGAAAGATCCCTGACCCGGCAGGGACTATGGCAGTTGGGGCTGCAAAGAGGTGTGCCCCGAGACTTGATGGACGGGCTCCCGACCAAAAAACTAGAGCTCCTGGTACGGAGATGGTCCGGACAGGGACCCCCGCCCAGACCGAAACAACCCCCCGCACCGGCGTTAAACGTGGAGGGGGAGTTTGAGGAGGACGAAAGGGCAGTGGGAAAACTGGCTCCTCCGCCCCCTCAGGGTGAGGGGGGAGGTGGAGGGCGGGTGTTTATAAAACAACTCACCTGCAATAACAAAGGAGATTTGTTCATCACCGTAGCGGTGGGGCCGAAGAAAAGGCCTGTAACCTTTTTAATCGATACGGGGGCCCAAATTACAGCGCTAACACGGAGTGAGGCGGAACGGTGTGGCATCTCGGTCCCGTCCAAACACCTAATAGTTTTAAGTGCTCTGGGGAAGACCCAGACTGTGCCCATGACCCCGGTAACATTGTGGTTACCAGGGGAAGAGAGGCCTGTGGACACCATGGTGGCTGTGGGGCCTTTTCAAATGAACCTCTTAGGCATAGACGTCCTGAAGGGGAAACAGTGCTGAAGGGGAAACAGCGGCGGGATACCCAGGGGAATTTGTGGTCTTTCGGTGTTCCTGAGGTTAGAAGACCAACCGGAGATTTCGGTGTGGCAGTGCGCTTGCTGCAAGCGGCGCCTCCCCTCCCCCCTTCCCGGCTGACTAATGTAAAACCCTATCCATTACCTTTGGGAGCCAGAGAGGATATTGCCCCAGTATTGGAGGACCTGAAAAAACAGGGAGTTGTGATCCCGGCACAGTCCCCCTTCAATTCCCCTGTATGGCCAGTTCGAAAACCAACGGGTAAGTGGAGACTAACCATAGACTATCGGCAATTAAATAACAATACAGGCCCATTGATGGCAGCTGTGCCAAACATTGCTGAATTAATAGCGACTATCCAGGAGCAGTCCCACCCTCTGACGGCAACAATCGATGTCAAAGACATGTTTTTTACGGTCTCTTTGCAGCCTGAGGACCAAGAGCGTTTTGCCTTCACGTGGGAGGGACAGCAATACACGGTCACTCGGCTACCTCAGGGGTACAAGCACTCCCCTACGCTAGCCCATCATGCGCTAGCACAAGAGCTCGAAACTGTCCCCATACAGGCGGGAGTCAAAATTTATCAATACATAGATGATGTGCTCGTGGGAGGGAGCCAGGTAGAGGATGTTGAGAAAACGCAGCGTGACACTATTGCTCACCTAGAGCAGATAGGGCTGACAATTCCACACGAAAAGATCCAAACTCCCTCCAGTGAAGTAAAATTTCTGGGAATCTGGTGGAGGGGGGGGATGACCTGCATTCCCCCGGATACCCTGTCCTCGTAGGACTCAGTTAAAATGCTGGAGTCCAAAAGGGACTTGCAACATGCTCTAGGGCTGCTTATGTTTTGGAGGAAGCACACTTCTGACTTTTCAATTGTTGCCAGGCCATTATATGACTTACTACAGAAAAGGGCTCACTGGGAGCGGACCTCGGTCCACGATGAGGCGTTGCAGCTGCTGGTTTTTGAGGCAAACGCCTACCAAGCTTTGGGGCCAGTCCACCCCACCGACCTTATCCAGATCGAATGGGGATTTGCCCAGACTGGGCTCTTTATCCACCTGTGGGAGAAGGGGCTGTTTGTAGTCAGCCTTGCTGTAAGGGAGGCTGAACGAGCTATTCGAAAGCAAACCATAGTTCTCCGAGGTCCGTTTAAGGTGACCAAAGCAGTCCTGGCAGGGACCCTGCCCCCTGACGGGGTGGCTCAGAGAGCCTCTGTACAAAAATGGTATGCACAAATAAAGCATTATTGTGAAATCTTCTCCGTAACAGAGGGAGCCACTAAAGTATTAAATATACAAGATGAGGCAGACTTGAATAAAGAAACCCCCCAACTTCCCTCTGTAATTCAAGTAGCTCCCACATTTTCCGATCAGATCCTAAATGCATGGTTCACAGACGCTTCCTCAAAGCGGAAAGGGAAAACCTGGAGATACCGGGCTGTGGCGCTCCAAGTGGGGACTAAGGAGCAGATCATTACAGAGGGAAAGGGCAGTGCGCAGGTGGGAGAGCTGGCTGCAGTGTGCAGCGTATCCCAATGCAAAAGCCAGGCTACTTCCCCTGTACACATCTACACGGACTCACATATGGTGTTCAAAGGCTGCCTGGAATGGCTTCCTTTTTGGGAGCAAAATGCCTGGGAGGTTAATAGAATAATAAATATATTCGGAGAGCAGAAGATGCTAGTGGGAAAACCTACAAGATTCACACAAAATGGATTATTCCCTCCTCCTGACCCGAGGAGCGAGTTTGTTCTTATTTATGTTTTCAAAGGTGGTGGTCTGACCAAGATGCATCTACTGCTCTGGACCATCCAGATTCAAGGATGCATCCATGAGGGCGACGAACGACCACTCCCTCTACCTTCCCCCAACCCATTTAATCCCTTCGAGAACAACGAGTTCATGTTGCTGGCGAAAGCAGTAAGCCAAACTTTCAATTTACGCCACTGCTGGGTTTGCAGAGGACCGCTAGGGTTATCAAGTTGGCCGTGGACATCCACACCCCTCACCCCAGACCAGATCGTAAGCAATTATAGCGAAACCGCGGACGACACATGGGACGACAGTGGGACCTGGCCAATTCAGTTTCCAGCCATGGGGCAATATTGTTTAAATCATACCCAGGAGGGAGGGATTGAAGTGGGGGAAAGTAAATGTCGATGGACACTCACTCGTAAGCCACTCGATAAAGACGGGAATCTCCACTTATGGACGTGGCTCGATGAAACGGGGCACAATCGGGGATTTGAGGGATACTGGTCAAACAAAAATGAAACTTTAACTCTCCAACGATCCAATGATCCCCCTTACAAGCAAACCTGCAAATGGGAAGGCACTTCTGGGGCTTGGTATTGTACCGGCCAAATAGGTGATGGGACGGTCACATTTGTCAGCCCTCTGGGCAACAGAGACACAACTTACTTTCAGTTCCCACCAGGGATAGACAGGCCATTTGCTCAGAGCATCAAAGCTAAGAAGGGGCATTATTGGATCTGTGGACACAGCATATAAATTTTTACCCGCGGGGTGGTCGGGAATTTGTTATATAGGGATTATCAGATCTTTGTTTTTCCTTTTACCAGAAACAGGCGGACCTCAGTTAGGCGTAAAGGTATCTGATAACCTCGGAGACAGAAGTGTTGCCTGTAAGACGCAATCCATTAAGGCAGATTTGGGTGGGACGCAAAAATGGGAGAATAACGAGTGGCCTCCTGACATACCCCCTGGAGGCCACAATCCGGTGGAAAAGTGGAAAGAATGAATCAAACAATTAAGAGACAGGTAGGACAATCAGCACCAGATATAAGGAGAAAGCTTCAGAAAGTAGATGGTATGTCGGGGATGTTAATATAAGGTGTACAATAAGAGGGAAGAAGTAGAGGGAAAGGAAAAACAAAAGGAGAAACTGAAAGATAAGGGGCAAAATGCTGCAATCTTGGCAGCTGCATTTGCCCAGGCACAAACTTCCTCTCAGGGAAGGGGTTTTCCAAAAGGACAAGGATGTGGAAGAGGGCATAGAGTAGGAGGGGATTTGGGAAATAGAATTCCACTGAGGAGAGATCAATGTGCAATTTGCAGGGGGAAGGGGCACTGGAAAAATGAGTGCCCGAAGAGACAATCAGATCATTGGAAACCTCAGTCTGCATCTGTTCCAGAGGCAGATTTGCTCATGATTGGTACAGAAGATTCAGACTGACAGGGACCAGGGGTTGAGAAATTGGATTCCCCAGCCGAACCCCTGGTTTCAGTAAAGCTGGGGAACGAAATGCAATAGATCTTTTAACTCTGCAGTCCCAACAGATGCGCATGGCAATCCTTCAGCACCGCATGGTTTTAGACTATCTGTTAGCTGAAGAGGGAGGGGTGTGGGGGAAATTGAATATTTCCAACTGTTGTTTAGAGATAGATCATGTAGGCAAAGTAGCTCTCCAGTTAACCAAAGATATCAGAAAAAATAGCCCACGTCCCTGTCCAAACCTGGAATGGCTGGAGTGGCGATTTGTGGTCCTGGTTACTGGGGGCACTGTGAGTGAAACAGTTAATATTGTATTTGTTATGTGCAGTTGCTGCTTTAATGTTCTTATCTTGTATAATTCCTTGCTTTGTTCAATTAATCCGACATGTTGTGTCAAATATGCAATTTGTTTACCTGTTGTAACAATCACTTACCTTGTTAACTCAATTTTGATGTTTGTTCTGTGAAGTTATATGTTGTTAAAGTTGTTAAAGAATAAGTTTGCATTGAGCAAGACCTCTGTTTATTGTGCGTGCTTCTACCTTTTCTATATTTCCTTCTGATCTCTGTCTCATATCACCACCATGGACGAAGGCTATGAAGACTTCAGGAAGGAGACGTACCAATCAATGTTTAAGTCACGGGGTGGTGTGGCGGACAGATGAGTGAACTTTTGCCTTAAACATTTCTTGGTACATAAGGTGCAAGCAAACCAAAACCCCGAACAAGCCATCTGTTCCCAGCGGAAACAGGACTGAGCTGCTGCGACCCCTGAAATGGTCTCCCTGCGACCACCCGGGACACACCGAGCCTGCGCTGAACCGGACCACGATCGGACAGAGACTTTGGGACCTGGACTGCAAATTACTGCCGCTTAACACAACTTTTATAAAACTTGCTTAGCTGCACTCCCTAGTTCAGTGAGAAAGGGCCCCAGAGCTGGTGCAGACTGGAAAGATAAGGGAGTTACAAGCAGTTTGCATTCCTATGCGTCACACTCCAGGAGGGAGGATGTCAAGGCTTTGAAATAAGGCCTGCTTGGGCGCCAGGACCCTGGGAAACAAAGCCTCCCCTCACTGCTGAAACAGTGTTAATTGGGGGGGGGGGGGGGGTCTGGATTATATCCTCTTCCTCAGGACCTTGGAAGATAACACCTATTGTCACTGCTGGGGCAGTGCTAATTGCTGGAACAACACCTGTTTGTCAGGGCCCTGAGAAAGAAGGGCAGAACCCGAGGAATCAACACATTTGTCAGCAGAAACCGCAACAGTAAAGATAAGGGAGAAAAGCAGCCTGCCTGGGAACAACGATGAGACCCAATAGGGAGCAGGAGACCCCAGACCCAAAAATTACTATTGGTCTGAACTACCGCGTGAGGGGTGGGAAACTTAATTTGAAAAAGCTATAATTGCCCAGGGATTTCTTTGTTCGGGGTCCCTCTTTGGAGGCACCCAACTCGAGCTGTAACTACCGCACGTGTGTCATTCCGAACTTTTCAGCGGGAACCTAGGGTCGGACCCTGCTCGAGTTGTAATTACTGCACGCGCATCGCTAAAATTTACACCCAGGGTGAAGAGGACCAACGGGACGCCGCTGGATCCACGGGTGGTGATATCTCTTTCTCTCTCCCCCCTTTTCTCTCTCTCTCTTTCTCTCTCTCCTCCCCTTCGCCTTCTCCCCCCACCTTTTCTCCCCACTCCGTGGAAAATAAAGTTAAAAGGTTGTACGATATTTGACCGGTTTTAGCGTCTTAATCTCGTCCTTGGGATCGTAACGAACCCCCCCCCCCCCAATATTGGATCGGGACAGCTCCTTATGCAACGTCTCTCAGTTGCTCTCCAAAGGTTCCACGTGCTACAAAGAGATTCTGGGCCCCTGACATAGGCATCCAAGTAAAAGGTCTAAAATTATCCCCTAACCCCAGTATATCCAATTTGGTGCACTTCATAATGTGAGGTTGTATGCTGCTTTGTTAACAGAGCTTCACCACACAAAGGGGCTAGGAACCACCATCGTCAGCTGCATACAACTTCTCGCTCACGGAAAATTCTGCCTTGGTTAAAATATCATGACCTATAATTGTGTGTGGAGGACTGTAATTAGTGATAAACCAAAGCTGGGAAACAGAGTAGGGGAATTATAGTTTAGAGAATTATAGGACCTGTTCTTGCTTCCATTTAATTTAGTAGGAGCAAAGCCACAATGTATTTGCAACTAAATTCCCTACATTCCCCTGAGTGGGGTAGGTAAGAAAATCACGTTCCACCTGTGTTTGACAGTGTTGCCAAATGAGTCTGGAAGTGCTTGCTGCACAGAAGAACCAAAACCTGGAGGAGTGGAAAATGTCATAGCCCAAGAATGGCTTAAAATGAGGATGTCTCTAGGGATGAGAGAGGTTTGAATCCTCTTGGGTACAAGAGGGAATTAAACCTGAGGATGCCACCTTCTGAGTAAGTGCTAAGATACTGCAGAAGAACGGCAGCATAGTACTGAAGACTCAGTTTTAAAAAGAAATAACTGTTCCTGCTCTGCTTTAGAAAGAAAGAAGAGGAAGGACTTTGAGAGGTGTCTCAAGTGGAGAGAAACAGTTTCCTGCAGTCCTGCACAGGGCACCTCAGCCCTGGGAGAAGTGACGTTTAATACACATCCTATTTACAATGTTTCCCCACAGGCAGACCTTAGGCGTCTTCCAGCTAATATATTTTAGCAGCTCTCAGCTTCATGCATTCCCTGTTTTGGGGTGCCACTTTTCTTCCCCAGGCACTGAACAGGGATGTAAGACACACAGTCAGGTAGAGGGGATTTCATCTGCGAAGCACCTGAAAGCTTGATTGTGCCAGATTCAGCTCCCCCCTAGAAAAAATTAAAAATCCTAGTCTCTTCCTATCTCATAGAAGAGAGTGCTGTTGTTAGAGGCAGAGCAATACAGCGGTGAGGTGCTCAGAAGCTGTCGTGATCGGGGTCTGCAGAAAAGCACCAAAGGGTGCTCGGCTGCAGCTCGTTTGATTCAGAAGCGCCTGAACTGGTGGCGTGTCTGCAGTACTGCAGTGGTTTTTTGTGTCAGCACGTAGTATGAGAGAATTCAGATTAAAGCAAGAGAAGATAAATGCACAGAGAATATTGTGGCAGTTTTCTTCTCCTCTTTTTTTTTTTTTTTTTTAATATTTTGAAATTATGCATGTTAAGCAATAATTTATATTTGATTATTTTATTCATCAGTTGTTTTCCATTGGTTCTTAGCTTTCATTACAGCCCTCTAAATATGGTTCAATGTCTAACAGTGTTACAGATTGAAAGCAAAATTTTCCCTGGTTGCGAAAAAAATAGTACTGTATAACAATTACTCCTCAGGTGTAAGGCACATAGACCTATTAGCTTTCTTACTGGAGTTAAGATGGCAGCCGTTTCAATGTATAATTGGAGACATACTGGATATCTATGGTGAACATGAATTCCTGTGATTGAAACCTTAGCCTTTTTTCAAACTGTGAAATGCTTATATGAAGGAATGTTATTATTATGAATATATGTGCCTGAATTGTAAGTTCTCAGGGTGCAACCTCAGAGTTTGGTATGCATATATGAGATAGTGGTACAAGAACACTATGGCTTTATTGTTTGAATAAACAGATAAATGAAAAGAGTGATTTACTTTTGGTGGTATTTTTGTCTCTTAGCAACCCCAATTGTTTTCATCATAGTGCTTTTATGTTTGAGTTATGCATCAATTTAGAGTACTTTAAAGTGGGTATTACAGTAATCTTTCAGGTTATAAACTGTTCTTTTGGATTGCAAGCTAATTACAAGACAGGCTGCCATTTTTTATCTTTTAAATGTTAGATCTCATCTAAATGTTTTTGAATGCTGTCAAATTAAATTATTTTCTTATTGGTGTATTAACAGGGCTGGATAACCAGAGAGACATCTTTCTTGCAGAATTTGTAGTTTCAGGTCTTAAACCTGCATAAATGAAACCACATTCTTAACTCTCACATATTCTCTGTGCATGACCTTTCGATCTGAAATATGTACTTTGAGCAACTGCTTGTTTCTTTGTTCTATTTACTGGACACAGCCACTGACTGCCTCTCTGCTTTGGCTTTCTATACAAGTTTTTATCTTTGAACAAGATTAATTTTTGATTAATTTATTTTAGGAAAATTAGCTTGAAATAGCTAAAAGTTGTACCAGTTGTGTAGGAAGCTAAGTCATTAAATTTTCTATGAGATTTTACAGTCATCAGACACATCATAAAAATTGCAGGATAAAGAAAAAGAAAATACTATGCTGGAAAGGTTCAGGTTTAGACTGAAGTCCCCTTCGCAGGACATAGGCTCAAATGACATCCATGGAAATATACCAGAAATACAAGAACTTTTAGACACATTTTTTAAAATTCCTCCGCTCCTCATTTTAACATCATGTATACTTTTTAAGTATATAAACTATTAAAATCATTCAGATGAAATAATATTTCAAATTATGGAAATGGTTATCTTGGAACAAGTACAGTCTTGCTAAACTGGGAACCATAAAAGATCATAATACAAACAATCTGAGTAATCTAAAATGGAACATTTCTGACCTCAGTAATTAGGCCTAGCTCACTGAGAAAATATTCTTTCCTTTTCTCCCATGTCCATAACAATACTTCTTCAAATGTTTCTACATCAAAGGCTCATGAAAAATGAAATAAGGATGCTGTTCTTAGAGTAAGTGCTCTGGTATCTCTGACTAAGCTAGACATTGAAGCTGGACACCTGTAACAATACAAGTTGTCAATAGATATAATAAAGGATAATAAACATTCTGGTAAATAAGAAACACAATCACATTAACATGTGAAAGTCCATGTATTTATCACATGTGAAGAAAATAAAGCCCCTTTTTCATCTTCTGTATTTATACATTTATGTCTGGAGGAAACAATATACAGACTCTTTTTATTAGATTATACATAAGAAAATCCATAATATATTATAAATAAGAAAATTGCCCTACTTTGGACTGCTTTCTCTTGGGCTGGAAAACATAAGAAAATCACAGAAACATTGAACAGCTAGGTTGGGAAGGGATCTCCTCTGGGGATCATCTGGTCTAACTCTCCTGTCCAAGCAGGGTCACCTAGAGCAGGCTGCCCAGGGCTATGTCCAGTCAGGTTTTGAATAGCTGCAAGGATGGTGACTCCACCACCTCTCTGGGCAACCTGTTCCAATGTTTGACCAGATTCACAGGAAAACCATATTTTGTTTAGATGGAATTTCCTGTATTTCAGTTTGTGCCCGTTGCCTCTTGTCCTGTCACTGGGCACCACTGGGAAGAGTCTGGCCCCGTCTTCTCTACTCCCTCCCCCACCCCTAAATAAGGTATTTATACACATTGATAAGATCTCATTAAGATCCATCAGTAGACAGCGATGGCTTACCACACATGTTTTGGCACCTCGGGTGAGATGTTCTGATGTGGTTCTCCTGGCACACAGACTGACCATGAGCACTTTACCACTAGTGAAGATTACTGGATTCAAAAACTGCAGCCGTGAATACGAAAACAAATAAACTACCTACTGGTATAAGTAGACAGAAGGAGTCATTACACCAAGGGAGGTTTTAGTCTTGACTTAAACAAGCTGTATAAAAAAATCAGTTAATTTGCAAATTAGGAATACAGTTAGAATTTATTTTCTAAGCTCTTTCCATCAGGAACTGTATTTTCATGTTTACCTTTAATACAGGCTTTTCCAAAAGGCCTCAAGAGTGCTGGCTAAGGTAATTTGGTTAGACAGTAGTGTGTGAAGTGGAATCATTTTTTTATACACAGAATTTCAGGATATGCTTATGAACAGAATTTTTATTAAAATTTATAAAAGATTATGTTTTGGATTGTTTAGAAGCTGCTGTTCAAGAGAAGTATTTAGAAGCCATAACACATGGGATCAGAAGTGTTATCTGTCTGCAAAAAGGCTTTTTACTTTAGTCGCCCAGAAGAGCGACCGAAATTAAAAAAAAAATCCTGCAATTTTAAAGTTAGACTGGCCTGTGAGAAAGAAAATGGAATTTAATTGTCAGTCATTGCTTCCAAGTAAGAACAGTGATGAGGCATGGCTATCAGTAAGTCATTATAGTTAAAAACATTAAGGTAGTTCTTTCTAGTCTATAGAGTCAGTAAAAAGATAAGGAAAACATGTAACTGAATAAAGAAACCTATTAAAATAGCCTGACCAGCAGCACATTGATTTACCTGGAAACGAAAAGAGCAAATAGCAAAAGAAAACCAAGACAGGTTAAAAAAGAGTGAACTGTTTTGGATGGAGAGAAGAAATATTCAAGCAGGAAGAAGAATAAATGACAAAATAAATGTCATTTTGTGCAAATCATAATCAAGTTGTAAAACTCTAAGAAAATTGTTCAGACAAATGTCATGAATACCTGATAGCATAGACACAGACATACAGCTTACACTCAGCTTATGCTGAGAACTCTACTGAGCCCACTTTTACTCTGGATTTTATTTTAAGCAATCAAATGCTACGTGAACAAAGTCTTACATGTCTATTTCCTTCTTTCAGCAACTTCTCATCTTGAAGAACCTCTGCTGAGGCTAGCTGTTGATTATCTTTTAGAAATCCAGGTAGACCATATCAAATAAATTGTTCTTGCCAACACACTTGCTGACTTCTTCAAAGAACTCTAATAGACAAATGAGGTCTGACTTTTCCTTACAAAAGCTGTGTTCACTCTTCCACAGTGTACTGTATTTATCTGTGTCCATGAATTCTTTGTCTGATAGTTCCCAGAGTCTCCCCTGGAGTATTTAAAATTTGGTGGATTATCAGCCACCTTCTAGACCTATGGTATCAAAAATGTTTTAAGTTAATGGTTGAAGACCATAGTTAAATAATTCAGATATTCCATCTTATCATTCCTTCAGTCTCTTGGACACATAACGTCTAACAGCAGTGATTAGTTACTGTTCATTTTGTCTATTTGCCAATACTTTGATACAAAACAGATCCTCTGACATATTGTCTGCAAAGAATGGGAATCTCCTTGAGCTCCTCCGCTGGAATATGAATGCAAAGAATAACAATTTTTTGCTGTTATAATTTTATCTTCTTTGTGTGCTGTTTTGCTCGCTGATCATCTATTGACATGAGATTGAAAGATGCATTTTTTAAATCTCTCACAAGTTGTTCCAAAAGCTCTTTTTTGATTAATTGTGTGGTTTTGTTTGGTCAAACGTTCCAGCATCTGGACACAACATTAAATTTTTGAAAGATGCCTTCTTGCTTTTAACAACAACCCTTATCTTATAGTTTAGCTGTATGAAAAATACTTCATAATTTCATGACCATCTTCAGTTAAGCATGATTGATTTTGCATATTCTGTATTATACAACTGACAGTGTATTTTCTATTAACTTTTATACAAAATCGATTTGTCAGCTCGTTCCTCCACCCTGGAGCATTCAAATACTGTGAAACTGAATGTTATTTTCAATAAGTATGTGGAGTTACATGAATTTGTTGGAAAGACTGCAGCATAGGTTCTTCTAGATTGAGAATGGGGGTAAATGTACTTCAACTTTAAAAGCTAGGAATAGCAGAATGTATTCTGTTTGCTCAAGAAAATATGTTCACACAAATTCATTGACACATATTTTGACTGATCAGGCAACCAACATGAAGGCACGCACACTCGTATTGGACATTTGGACATTTGAAAAGTACACACCATCTTCAGCTCTTGAATTGGCCAAATAAACAGTTTCAAGAGCTACGTGACCTGCTACTCACAGGAGATGTAAGCATGTAAGATGTAAAGTAGTCATGTGATGTAATAACCATCAGGAGTTTTTTTTACCAAAATGAGTTCAGCTATCTTGGCAAGAAAAACATATGTGGAATCAAAGATTTGTTTAAAGTCTAGATCAAGTCCAAACTAACAGTAAATTAAGGAGGAGTAGCAACCGTAATACCTATGTGCAAGAAAGATTGAGAGAAAAGTACTGGAAAAAGACCCATTATTGTAAATCAGTTACATGCAAACATTTGTGAGGTGGAGAGGGAGGGACTTCTAAGGAAATAGTACTCTATCAAATGAAAAAAACTCTAATATGGCACAAGATATCATATAATATTACTAGAAGTACACAACCAGACAAACCTGACACTTCTTTTGATTAGATACATTTTTTTTTAGACAAAGGAAACATCATAGTTCTGATTTTGTCTGAACTTCAGATAAGTATTTGATAGACAATAAATGGGAAAAAATATTTAAGTTGGAAAAAAGATGAAGTTTACTGAAAGAACTAAGGAATGGATACAAGACTAAAACACAAGAATATGGAACAGTAAGAGAGATATCAATCTGGAGAGATTACTGATGAGGTCTCTTAAAGAATGGCTTTAGGAATAATCTCTTATATTTTCCCCTTAGCTTAAAAATCGTACCAGTGAAATTTCCTGATGAGAAAGCTGTTTGACATTGTTAAAGGGAAAAAAGGCTCGTATTTCAGATGTAGGAAAACTAGATACTTTGAAGATCAGAGTATTAGGAATGGGATGAAATGTTGCTCTATAACATCCAAATCATGAAAAGAAGGATTATTAAATGTGATTTTTACTGCAACAGGGGAGCTCAGATGGATTTTGACAAGTAGGAGAGAGATCTAGCTGTATAAATCAAATCTTGGCATGAGGGTGAGTCACCAGTCTGTATAACCATAACAGAAGAAATGCAGTTCAAGCATATATCAGTCCAAGAGTTTCCTGTAGCGAAACAGAAATACTGGTAACTGAGTCATCAGGGGCTCAGTTCAGTCACCTAAACTCAAGTAGCTATTTGCAATGCCCTAAAGTATGGGGATATGCCATGGGGATGGAGTATTTGACAACAGAATATGCCGCACCTACAGAGCACCCTTCTAATGGGAAGCTAAACAAGACATCTCATACTGTAACTGCTGCATATGTTTAGGCAACTGAAATGCACCCTAGGATTTGTATATGTTTAGCTGCATTGACTATAATAGTGGAAAAGAAGAGAATGGGGTCCAACAGAAGAACGCGTCTTCAGCTTGATCCTCCAGAAGAAGCAGTGAAACTATTTCTTTAGGTCTGGAATTTTTCAAGCAGTTCATTTTATTCTCATTTTTACTTTCCCTAAAGTAAGTTTCATCCAAATGCAAAGAAACAATATTTAATGTGTCCTGTCAAAATATTTCGCTGGCTGTAGTTAAATGAAACTATATCTTTCCATGGCTGCTCTCCATCCTGCTAGGAAATGAAGGCATCTAAAACACATGAATGCTGCTTTGAAGTTTCCTTTAATAAATGGAGATATGCCAAGATGAACAGAAATATAGTATATTGTGCTTCATAAGTTGGTTATGGCTGCACTGAAAGCTTCACCCAGACTTTTGCAATAGCATGGGAAAGGGAATACAAATCTCCTTCTAAGCTTTCCCAAGATCTAACTTTCCAAATTCCAGTAACATCCACTCTACATGCTCATATTCATACTCAGACAAACAGAACAAACATAGGCCGTTCATTCGCAGACCTAAATGAAGACTACTGTCATCAGGATATCTGTTTCTCTGGCAGGTCTTCACAGATCCAGAATATGAAACTCAGTGCATTTGTATTTTTATGTTTCTAATATCATTTCTTGGAAGGAGATGAAAGAAAGAATGTCCACAGGACAGCCTGTTTTTCATTTAGAAATACACTGGCGTTTGGCATTCAAAATCAGTTTTATAAAGGAAGGTCAGCCTTTTGCTGGCTCTTCTAGGCCCTTGGTGATGTATCTCCTAAGGTCAAAATATTTTTCATTGCCAAAGAATCTCCTGCTTGTTATCGTAAGGTCAGTGACGTGGAAGGTAAAGACACGCAATTCCCATATTCGGTGAATATATCATGTCGTATATTTGAAAATTTGCTTCGGAGCAGCTGTTTTACTTCCTTCTGTTGCTCAAAATCAGGAGAGTATCATCCTGATACACGTTTCTTATACAACTGACTACAGCAGGCCTGTAAAAGTGCCATTCCTTGTTTCAACATATGAATAATTCCTCCCCTGTAATCTCGCTTTCTCCAAAGATAGCCCAAACCTGCATACGAGTTGATGAGCTCCCGCCAGACTCCTGCTGCCTCTGGAAAAAAAATTCCTCATCTTAAAGATTGCTTTAGAATTAAGATAATGTAGAAAATATGGAAAACAAGAAAAAAGGCTGTAAACTTACTGCTTAAAATATGAACCTAACGCCCCAAATTATGAAAACAATGAAATTTGGTCACCACAAATTTTACAAAGCTGCCACAAATCTCTAGTGTTTCAGAAGAAAGATTTCCAGAAGAGGAAAGACACAAGCCAGTGAAAGAAAAATCACTAACGCTCTTTCTGTGAAATTCAGATAGCCCAACTCTTGCATTCAGTTTGAATTTCCATAAGTTTTTTCTTATTATTAATGACCACTCAGAACAACCAAAACCAAAGCCTGCTGTGCTGGAGACTGTACAAAAAGAGTAACAGAAAAACCCTTGCACTAAAGGATCCAGGAGAATGATAAATCAGGATGCAGGATTAGAAACAGCAGACATGAACACAAAGAACAGTGTGTTGGACACTGACATACTGATTTCACAGTTTGGGGAAAGGTAGAAGAGTGAGGCAGGGAAGGTTTTCTGCTGATACATCTGGTTAAAAGGAAAAAGAAGAGGGTAGTGTTATTTTAAAGAAAAGGCGACAGAAAGCTTGGAGCAGTGAGTGTGGAAGGATACTAACACCAGGATGCTGTATGAAAGGGGGGCTGAAGACACAGGTGCCAAGATGGAAGAGAAAGTTTAGCTGACCAGCTGACATTGCTTGCTGATTTATCTTCATTTAGAAAAACAAACAAACAAACAAAACCCCCAAGCCCCACCATACCCTGACAGACAAGAGAGAAAAAAGAAGGGGCTTCCCCAAGCATGAAGAGGTCTCCTCTGTGCAGTTATTTGTCTGAGAATGTCTAAAAGAAATTGTATTTTAATTGGACATCATCTTTTTCCATGGTCAATAGACAGTGAATAATGCAGCAAATTAAATAAATCAAACTGCTTTCTAACTACTTTCTCACAAAGTCAGTAAAGAATTCACAGTTAGATCATGGTGGTTCAGGCAACTACTTCCTAATTCAGAAGAGAATCCAGTTGGTATTTGCAAAGCAATATGATCTTTGCAGTGCAAAATTGGTACATGCTCCTGGTTTTGGAGCTTTGCTTTTTTTTTTTTAGGAGAAAGAGAGCGGGGAAGGCGGTGCTAGATCCCACACCAGTACTCCCTAGGGCAGTTTGCACCCATGGGCATGTGGCAGAAAAGCAGCTGCGTGAGTGCAGAACCCAGTCTTTCCACACCACCAGCCATCACTATAGCTCCGGTTCCTTACACAAAACACATACAGGCAGGATATGATAAAATGCAGGTAATGTCTTCACACGGTCTCTTTTTATTCTGCAGTTACAGCTGAGCCTCAGTGGAGTACAGGAAGGTCGTTCTTGATCAATACCATTCTAGGGGACTTGGACAGACCCCACTAAAGCAGTCTCAGGAGAAGTAGGTGCTCTATTTGAGAAGTTGTGGGGGACAGAGGAAGAGGGCAAACACATGCCTGTCATTAAACAGGAAGAATTAGGGGCTTACAAACTAACCAACTTAATTTATCATGAAAATGCTGTTAAAAATCAGTAAATAAGCACTTCAATGGAGACATACCAACTCAAACTTGTTATGAACAAATACTGTGAAACCAGCATAGCTTTTCCTGTGGCTGTAAGCAGAAGCGATCATTTTGACACAAGCATTTGACATGCCTGTCAGTTATCATGTGGCATTTCATAAGCAAAACAAGGATCATCTTTCCCTGTTCTAAAATGTGATAAGGCTGCTATGTGTTGGACACAAAAGTAGTTACAAAACTTCATTCAGATAGTAGTTATCTTTTGTTCATTTTCTAAATGGAGGGATGTAGTATTCAGTAGGGATATGTCCTGGATCCAGTACTATTCAGTAACCTCATTTACCATATGGGCATCGGTATCTGAACAGAAAGTATATGTTATTAACTTTACAGATGACAAGAGGCTGAGAAAAAATGACCGCCTTGGCAGCCAGAATTAGAACCCAAAACGATCTGAACAACTGTAAAGGGGTCTGAGAAACAAGGCTGAAACTCTGCAGGGATAAGTTCAAGGTATTTGTTTAAGTATTGCCACTTTACTAACCCAGCTAGGGAAATAACCATTAGAAATAGTTTAGAAGTAGTCTATTAGAACCTCAAGGGGTGGTGGAAGGTCACAAGCTGAAAAGTGCATGGGAACATCATACTGTTGTTAAAAAGAGTGTATTAGAGTATGGCCTGCCAGACGCGTGATGTAGTCCACACTCTCTGCCCTCCACTGGTAAAGCCTTTGCTCTAATACTGTGCCCAGTTTTGAAAACTGTACTTTAAGGAAAACTATTGAATACTGAAGATAGTTCAGAAGAAGACAAAATGGTTTGTGAAAGGAGGGTGTTTCCAAGCACCCCCTATATCTGCACACTGCCATGAAGTGCATTGCGTTGTAACTTCTTCAGGAACTATTTAAAAGGTTATCAGATGAACATCAGGACTTGCAAAAGTTTGTGTCTTAGTATACTTGCTAGTGTAATATACGTTTGTGTTGAGAGTCAGTGCTCTTTCATAATAAACCTTCTGGTTTATGAGAGCTTTTTCAGGCTTTTAGAGTACATATTTTCATATCTGTGCTGCATGTCTGCCCTGCCCTAAAGTTTAATATAACTGACGAATCCAGTTCATCTCCTTGGTCATTATTTATAGCAAATTATAACAAAGAATAGTTTACAGACTGAATTACTGGAATCAGCTAAATGTTCATTTCAGATGGCTGAAGAGAAGAGCCATTGAAAATACCCAGACTTCCTCTCGAGGAGCTCAAAGTGAGTGAAGTGACATGTCAGACAGATTCATGTGCAGCACCAGTAAGTGCAAAAAAACATGTTATGGTCTAGATGAGGTGCCTTTTTGGAAAGAATTGCAATTTTGAAGTTTAGAATAAATTACGAAGTACCAGAGAGCAATGTACAAATTTTACAAAAGGAGGATTACTACTCATCCTCCTGCAGCAGGAAGAAAGCAAACAGGGCTGTCATATCCTTCCAAAACTTCTGTGGACACAAAGGCAAATGTGGATGTAAATCAGGAGAAATACAAAGTTCTCCAGAATTCTTCGTGCAGTAGTTAGGGGGATACTATCAACTGCTTTAAAATTCAGACCTCATTTTTTAATAGGAATCACTTTCTTGTGTTTTTTTTTTTTCTCTGAAGTAGCCATCTGCTACTCCTCTTATAATCAGCTATAAGAGTTATACAAGGTATAAGAGTTATCTGGGGTAGAGGTGAGCTAAATGGAATAATTCCACAGCAGGCAATTATCCACATGTTGATTTATCACTTGCAAAATGTGAAAAGACTCTACTGCTGTAACAAGGCTGCAGTGATCTTTGGTCAAGATCAACCAGAGTTAAACCACAGGCAGACTAGTTCTGCTTGCAGCTGTGCTACCATCTGCTAACAAATAAAATAAGCCTTGGAACTGCCAGACCAAGAAAATTAGGTTATTCTCATGAATCATGGTGGGTCTATGTCAGAACAGAAATTAAAAATCTTTAGAAGTCTTTAAATTTGTCTGCATCAATTTTGCTCTCCTCTGCAGAAGTTTAACGGAAAGGTGAATTCTAGCATCACTACCAGAGCACACCGGTGATTACTCAGACTAGACAGATGGCAAGCTGCACCTAAAAAAAAAAAAAAAAAGAATAGAAAAATTAGTAGGAAACACATACAAGTTAAAAACGTCTCCCTGTGGTCCAAGTAATCCAAAATACAATAATGGACTAGAAAGGCCAAACTGGGCTAGCTCACTGTGCCAGGTCCTATCAGCAAAGGTCTGAGTGACATTTTGAGAGTAGGGGAAAAAAATAAACATATAAGATCCAAACATGAGTCACCTTGTCTTACAGAGGTGAAAACATAGAAAAAGAACATTGTGAAAGTCCTTCTCCCTCCATTAAATCACTTGAATTAAATTGGTCCAGGAGTACACTTCTCCTAATACTAAAGTCTAGGGAATCTTCATCGCTGAAAATGAAAATACAGACAGTTTGCCCAGCTGTGAACTCACGTCACTGATGCCTTCCTTTAAGTGAGATGAAAAGATTCCTTATTTAAAGCAACACAAGAAGGAACACAGAAAGGCCTGTGCAGCTCAACTGAAACTGAAGTCTCTTGGATTGGCAATATTTGTAGTATTTTATTGCAGAATTAGTTCTCTGA